>NC_138828.1:61748173-62133787 GCF_965183815.1 Platalea leucorodia | reverse complement strand
GAGCAAGTAGTAGTAAGGTTTGCAGTGACTCCTTTCTTTCCTGAATAACTCAATGCAGTTTCAGAACAATCCTCAAGAAATTCCTGTCCAGCAGCAGTCCTCTACCACAACAGGTGTCTGTCTTTGTTAACAGCTGCAAAGTGGCTGGGAAATGCCTGTGATCAGGCATTAATTCTGTGGATCACCTAACGCTTTCAAGTATTTGGACCCACACTAACATATAGATTCTTCAGAAGTGTATTTAAATAGGAGTTATGTGCTTTAACATGCTTAATCTCCACTAAGGATCTTAAAGGCATACACACCACCAGAATACAGACATAATCATGCAAAAATATGCATATGCCAACACAGGATGCTGTGTCAAGATTTTAGGAGCAATAAACTCAACCATATATCAGCCCAGATTTTAAAAATCCACACCATTTGTTTATTTAGATTGCAGAAAAATATAGGAGCACAACTGGGGAGACAAAGGAAAAAAAAAGCTAAGAAAATAATCTGATAACATCTCTCAAAAAAAAAAAAAACCTCACAGAAGACTGACATACACAGAAGACCATGTATATCTACTGTGATATAGACATATTTTCACCCTACAAAGCTCAAATTGTTGTAAAGTTGTTGGAAGTGCTCATTTTCGCTTGGAATACTTTTAAAATTTGTAAGCTTGAGAAATATTCTAGGTGTTAGCATTTGGACTCTTACTAAAAAGTCAGTGATGCTTTTAACTGATTTCTGGAATATTATCATTTTAGATGTAAACTACTTTTTGGCAGTTAGTAGCGCCTATCTAAATATAATTAAAGTTAGAAGTGCTTCTAAGTGTTTTTTTAGTTATCGATAACTATTGTTAACTGAATATTTGTCAGTAGTTCGGTTTTCTTCCTCTATCAACCACTGAATAAAGAGATCAAGACAATCAGTATTTTCTTTATCTGAAAAAGGTCTACTGAATCAAAAGAGGATATGTCATCTCAAAGACATTTTGTCTTTTAAAAAGTAATGCAAGAAGTTAAAAAGAACAAAATTCATCCAAACCATACATATTCATGTATTATTCAAATGCATAAAGTAAAAGCGAAATACCTTCTTTTAATTTCTTCTCTGTAAGAAGCTTAGCAGTATTACAAGAAACTTTGTATAAGAATTCACAAAGAAATGTAGAATGTGAAGAATCTTCAGAGAAGCCACTTTCAAAACAAGTGCCATAGTTTGGGAAATCTATTAAAAGACAAAGGAGTAAGTAATACACACAACTTCAGTTATATCAGTTATAACCATTTCTCCACGGGTGTTTCAAACTGCCTATCTGTAGATATCTAGCTGCCTATCTGTAGATATGCAGTTGCTCTGTAATCTGTTTACTACAGCACAGATACATCTTATTGATTTACTTTTATAATTGGAGTAAAATTCTTACATATTCATCAAAAAAACATTGGTTCACATTTGTTACGACATTGCCATTGTCTACCGCTGCTTTCCAATGTAATCCAAAACACAGTTTTCTGGTGTACTAAGCTTTTATTTTCATGCCTTATGTAACATACTTCAACAGAATTGTTTCACTTGAGTTATTATCTAGAAGTTTACCACCACTCTGGTAGCAGAAGACGATGATTCGGAGAATCACTGTCAACCTGCAATGACCTCCCTTTCTCTGAAGAGAACAACAAACACTAGCACCAGCACATGGTGATGCTGCTTTGGCTGTACGGCCAAAAGTAGAAAAGACAGAGCCAAGACAAGCAAACTTCTCTCTATAGCCTTAGGACCACTTGAAAGCATAGCAAAAAAAAACCCATAGTTGCATGTTTGTACAGTGACTGAGCTCAACATCGTAGGGTCCAGTGCCTGGCACTTCTGACAGAGCAATGCTCAGGCAAAACTTAAGGCACCATGTTTGCTTTAGGAAGCCTCAAATCATTCCTGCGTTTCCCACTAAAACTTTTGTTGTTCAGCCTATGCAGTGTTACTTTGCAGAGTGGCACAAGACAATGGAAAGCTGGCCCAGGAGTATGTCCACAATGCTGGCTGCGGAACAGCATAGCTAATTTTTTCCAGTGTACTCTACAATTTATTTATTTATTTATTTATAAGAATAGCTTTCTGTTTTCAAGAGCCTCATAACAGTCACACACTGCAACCAGAACTGTTGACTTTCAAGGCCAAAGTTTATCACATGCTCCAAGCTGTGACAGATGTTGTCATCTGAAAAAAAGATAGTTTGCTGGGATAGATCATATTACAGGTTCAAGAAGTGAGTTTTATTTTGGGAGGAGAGTTTGTGAAAAAACAGGTAGGTCTGTGTGCAGTAGGAGTAAATATCAATTTAAATAACGTTTAAGAAAAAACAAAGCCCCAGACAATACTTTAGATACGTGTTAACCGTACACCCATTTTTTCCTGGTAAAATCCTGATAATATTGGCAGAACAGATGACTTTTTTCTTCTGTGTTATAAATAAGGGTATGAGGTCTACGAATTATTACTGGCTTTTTTTTTTTTAAATCCTAAACTTGATGTCTGAGCAAAATAAAAGTTGTACACAATTACATATGCTGCCTACTGAAATACAGTTAACACCATCACAACTCCCCCTCTGCTATACCACTGTTCAACTCAATGCCAATTTTACTTCTGAATTCCTTCCTTCTTTCCCTTTTCCTCAATATAAAATGAGGAGATCAAAACAAAGAGAATATATCCTACCTGAGAACTTATTATGGTACAGGAATTCCATTTGCAGTCTTTGTCCAGCTTTCTTGGCTAATAAGTATGGAGTACTATAAACAGGGTCTCCAGTGGCACACATAGCATCAGCCCCACTAAACAGCAACATCAGAGTTTCTAGCACATCTTGTTTAACTACGGCAGCACACAGGGCCTTATCATGGAGAGGGAAAATAAGAAGTCTGTTTAAATTAGAAAGTTAGTGGTGGCAACAAGTACATGTAATTTAGATGCAAATCCTTTCACATCCAATATAGTTCCCCTGCATTTTCAAAGACCATAAACATTGAGAAGTAGCACGAATCATGAACTATGGTCTGAATCTAGAAAAAAGCAGCAAGAACAAAAAAAGAAAACCCAAAAACATCATCAACCCAAACTCTGCAAGATGTTGCTGCCACAGGTTTCACTTGGGAAGGATAACATGAATTAATACAACTGGAGGGGAAGCTTGTTGTTTATTTATATGAAAAATTCCCCCTCATTTTCCTTCACAGGCTAAACTACTAAAGAAAAAGTCTTATTATTTCAGGCCTTGAAAGTTCAACCAAAGAGACAAGATTTGATGCTTCAATTCTATCATTAGGAAACAGACTGAAATTCATAGGTAGTTTTTCAAAACTATGGTCACAGTCAATAAGGCAACTATTCTTTACGGTATCTTCATACATGATCATCTTCCTTGAGGGTTAAAGATCTCAACGCATCCTAAAACACTGGTCCCCTTTCTCCCCCCCTCCCTCCCCCCCCCCCCCCCCCAAATGTTAGTCCAAAACCTTAAAACCAGGAGCAGGTACACAATTACAGCAATCTATTCCACAACAATTTCTATGATTTAGTATGTATTTAAATTATTTAGTTAATGAATGAGTTTTTCTGAAATGATTAAGGCAGAAGTCACTCAACAGAAGAAGAATACTACTCTAAAATTCAGTTGCTCTAATAAACATATAAGCATCCAGTAGGCACAAGATCACAGGGCAGACCGTTCAGCAAAACTTATTGAATTACTGGGCAATGACCACCTTATTACATGGTAATTTCATGTCTCTATCGAGAATTTGACCATTACAGCCAATATTTTTTTCCAGTAGTTAAATATTAATTGACAGACACCCTTCCCCCTCACCAACAAAAACCAGAAACTTTGGAAAAATCAAGCTTGTAAAACACAGAGCTATTTTCTGTGGTCTGCAGTTACAATATTAAATAAAGTCTCTTGCACAGGTGCTACCAATAAATAGAAAACAATACAAATGTTTTATTTTGCAAAGATATAAAGGGTTCCCCATGAAGCCCAGAAATGTTTCCCAATTCCAATGAAATGCAGAAAACCTAAATTCAAGCTATACAGTGAGATGGTTCTATACTTTGGCTAGAAGTGTTTTAATGACAGCTATTCTTACATGCCCTTATTTTAATTTCTTATGTGTGTAACATACAACTTATAAAATGTATGGAAAATAACACTTCCTTTTGACACAATAACCACTGAACAAATGAGACCTCTCTAGTTCAAACCACAATAACTTTTAAATGTTACTGCCTCCCCATAATCTCTTCATACCCTTTGAGACAATTTGACGCATGCAATTGAATGCATTAACATTGTAAAAATATATGCATTTAAACTCTTCTATATTCATAAACCCTAAACAATGATGACTCCGAAACCAACAGTTCTTAGAAGTCAGTCAAATGGACATCAAAAATTACACAGAAATTGGTAATTATAATTAGCATTTTCCACTTTATACACGTAAAGAATTTGTGTTATTTGTGTAAAAGGAACACTAAGAACACACATTTTTCAACATTAATTTTAGCTTGTTTCATTTCCTGTTAGTTACAAGCTACCATGTAAGTGTGCATGAGCTACTTTCACCATTGGTAATACTGAATCATCTAAGGTACTGGAATGTTAGATGTCAGATATATAAGATATCAAAAACACATAAAGAAGGAATCTAAAGAAGTGAAGTCGGAATTTGCATCCCTAGAGTGTGCATTTGAAGAAGAATAAAGAACTATAGTCATTGATGGCTCTGGAAGACATATCACAGGCACCATATAGGTACCATAACCTTTTACAAAGAAACTAACTGGAAAAACTAGGAAATGAGACATCATGAAATGACTCCTATAAAGGCTCCAAAGCAACCCTTATTCAGCTCTATGAGAATGTCATACAGGATTCTGAATTTTTTTCTCACCAGTTTAACAAGATGACCAAATTGCATACAGATACAATACAGTACAAAAGGTATGGTATGGGCTTACCCATTCTAGTATTACCTTATTCAACTGTTCCTTGGTTTTGTAGGGAAAAGGAGCTTTCCTGAATTTTCCCTCTTTGTATTTGTGTGTAATGAATGCCATCCTTTTTTCTGCAGGGGCATCCATATGCAGCTCTTCATCTGGAGGAAGATTACCTTCCCAAAAACTGTTTGCCCTCTTATTTCCAATGACGATAAAGAGCTGGATGAGGTGCAAATTAAAAAAAAAGCAAAATAGCATGAAGGATATGAAGCTATTCTCTAAATAGTTTTCAGCTGCTGAAAGTTGAAAAAGAAAATTATTAAAGCAAGGAAAATTGCCTGCATGAGATGAAATGGAAGCCTCTCTCAGTCACTGCCTATGGTCATCTATAAATGAATAATAAAGCCTGCAGTCATCATTTACCATCAATAGCAACCAAGCTTTACAAGGCTAACCCGGTATAATATTTCAATAGATATTAGAAAATACTAGTAAAAGGTCAGAAAAGACTAGCATATGTTTTAAAGAAAACACTGATGACACAACCCTCTCTATCAGCACCACTTTTTAACACACCAAGGAACTAAACTGGTAACAAAAAGTTTCCTTTCTTTTCCCCTTGCCAATATCGCCCATCGTGGTTGCTCTCCAAAAGCATTTTCTTTCTTTTTTTTCCCCCAAAAAACTATATGCTTGGAGAAATACTAAGAGAAATTGTACAGATGGTTATCAAAACAAATTAGTATTTTGAATGACAAAAAAATATATTATTCATGAAAACATCAAGTCTACTCTAACAGCAGCATGTTATTTAGCAGCTATATGTTCAGTTTTCTTGTGAGTAAAGCAATAAACAACATAATATTCATACAGTAATTTTCAAGATGGAACAAAGAGTTAGAATATCACAACATACCTCAATAAGTTCATTGCTCCAAATGCTGGCATCCATTTTTAGACTCCGGACCTTTGAATCTCTTGGTCCTAAAGATCTGTGCTGTCCTGAAAATCCAAGAGTATTTTTACTTAACAAAAGCACTTAAACTGGGTTTCTCTTCTGCTGAGGTAAAAAAAAGTATTTAATTAAGACAGATTTATTCTAATTGTTAATTTTAAAAAATTAAACTTTTAAAAAGTTTGACATTTGAATATAAAATAAAAGCACCAAAAAAACCCAAAATAAAAAAAAAAGTGGACTTCATTGGATAGTAATGAATAAAGAAAGTAGGCCATCTAATGTAGAATACTTTTGGGAGGGTTTGTTTTGAAAGAAAGCCTACAGTTATAAACTATTTTCCTTAAACTACTGCTTAAGCACATATTTAAATATAAAACATGACAGAACTAGATTTTTAGTAGTATCTGAAAAAGCTGTCCCTATTGTCAGTAAAATATGCCCTGATGTAATAGATTTAATACCCCAAATTTATACACTGAAAATTGTTATCCTTTGGCATCCAGCCTTGCAAAAGCCAGCCATTACCCACAAACTGCTAATGTGTCTTAATTTCCACTAATTGTGAAGGATTACTCATCAGAGGGGAAACCAATCACCTTACAGACCTGCCATTTATGCATGGAAGTGCTTTAGAATAAGGACGACCTTGGTATAAAAAAAAAAAAAAAAAAAAATTATGTTCACTTCTTGTTTGTCAAAACTTTCACAAGGATGGTACCGTAAAAATAAAAAAAAGCCAATTCAAGGACATACACAGATATGCAAATATGACATTTTGTAGAACCCACACAGCCTGTCATTAATTACTCTACCTGCGCACTTCTTACAAATGACAACACAGAGATTGATGGATGCCCAGTCAGGACTGGGAGCTTTACAGTCAGCACAGCTCCTGTTGGACTCATTGAACCAAATCTTCTCAGCTACTTCATAATCAGACAGAGTTTCTGCTATTGATTGCTGCAGTGCTTCAATCCAGTCTTGTTTCTCTCTTTCTGACTCTGCTGTAAAGCTGAAACAATTGACTTTTCTGTGTTATTGATCTTTATTTTAAAGCCCAATTAAACACAGTCTGTAGTCTCTTATTTATTACATTTACACTCAAAATCATAGTCAAAAAATCTTCCTCTACACAGATATAAATACTAAGATGGAATGTATTATTTTGTATATTTGTCAATGAAAACTCCCTCTGTTTTTGTGTTCACTTTTCAACAAAACCACTAATAGCATGAGCTACATAGCTTTTGTAACGTTCAAATTATGTTCCTGAGTTACTTTCAATCTTTTTCTGTTACCACATACCAAACTTAAAGTCTGAACTTCAACAAAAGCATAGTATGACCTAAGGAAACAGGGAGGCTTACTGAGGTGTAAAAACTGACATGCTAATGACAACAGCCAAAAAATGCTTTTCATTTAAATTGATCTTTTTGAAAAATATAAATAATAATAAACAAACACCAACATGGTGATGGCTTAGAGAAAGTCAAAGAACTAGCTGTCTACCAACTAGCCACAGATTCAAATCACTGATTGAGACTAATTCACCTGCTACTCTAGTCAACTGAGAATGAAAGGAAACTCTTTGCTAACACTTAGCAAGCCCAGGAGAAAAAAGTGATTTCTTCTCTTGTACTACTGAGATTTCATTTAAGAAACACTACAACACTTAACAAAAGGCTTTTATTAGCATATACTTTTATTTTCTTAAAAATCTGCACAAGTCACAGCATCAGCCAAAGTGAAACTTTCTACTGATTTCAATGGAGGATTTCTACAAGGGATGGTACATGATTGATTCTTTTCTTTTCGAAAAAAATCA
Source organism: Platalea leucorodia (assembly GCF_965183815.1). Taxonomy (NCBI): domain Eukaryota; kingdom Metazoa; phylum Chordata; class Aves; order Pelecaniformes; family Threskiornithidae; genus Platalea; species Platalea leucorodia. The sequence continues at coordinate 62,126,009 of NC_138828.1, read as the reverse complement.
TATGCTTAATATGAAATAGATGCAGCATTATTTCACTACTGCAGTTTATTATTCTTTTAAGATGGAGTCAAGCTTTTAAAGTTACTTTTTTTTTTTCTTCTGCCCTTGCACAGAATGAACAAAGAAAGCTACATAAAAATAGGAATCTATAGGCATGGGATGTCTAGTCAGGGAGGTAACAGATGAAGCACACAGCTAAACAAAGGAAAGAAAATACTTCTGTTTTTTAAAAAATGCTAAACATTCTTAATGAAAACATTACCTTTTCATCCAACCTTATAAGTCACTGTAGTATGAAGCAAGTATTTCTTTAGTGGATTATTTATTTGCGTATTTTGTAATGCAAATATTAAAGTTCTCACCTAAAGCTTTTGTAAGGAGTAATTATTTCAAAAGATTGCTTTGCAGTCCGATCTACTTCTTTTACATTTGCCACATTCATAGGGATTAAAGTGATACCAAATCCTGTCTTAAAATCCTAGGGAAAAGACAATAAAAGTTCAGGGTTTTATCATTCAAGAATCAAACAGGTACAGAACAATTACATCAGCATGGTCCAAAAATCCAAGGTCAGTAATATTCATTTTGGACACAACATGAGCGCTTCTTCTAATTCATCAATGGATAAATAAACCTTTACTAAATTTTGTCCAAACACTATGCTCCTAATTACTAGAATGACCTTACTTGATGGCTAGTAGGAGAAAAAATGCACACTGTACCTATTAATAAAGGAAAAAAAAGGTTAAATAACAGATTGCATTAAAATGTAGATCCAAACTATAGAAGTATCTAGCTTAAACGATGCTTTAGTATTCTTCTCATTAACAGCAGTTTTGCCTGCTTGTAAACAGACTGTTTTAACAAAATAAAATATATTATGTATACAATTCTTTCTTAAACCTTTGGTTGCTTATGCTTCTGATGTATTACATGAACTAAACATGTCAAACATGTCTTTGAAAAAAAGTCCTACACAGCAGCTAAAATAGACAAAGTGATAATCATCTGTGACCTAATTATTAGAAATGCTACGCATTTTTGCCTTAAACCAAGAGAAGTGATTCCCCCCCCCCCCCCATGGAACAATGTACTTAAAACAAGATTCAATCTTACATTAACACAGTTGGGAAATAAAATGTTCAGTGAGCTCTTGTGAGGCTCTCTCAAATGCATGCATTTTGGAAACACTGATAGGCACATATGTTATTTCTGATCTATTCGGAACACCATCAGTATCTCCTTCTTAAAGTGATTTAGATGTTCATCTAATGGTAGTCACTTTCACAAGTTTAATTTCTGGAAATATTAGCATACTTCTTGGAAACAGTAACTGCATCAGAAACAAAATCAAACTACACCCAAGCAAAAACCAAATCCACATATCTTACCATCTGTAAGATGTTCACCAAGTTACCTCCCACATAACAAGTAGTTGGATATGGGCTGATAAAAATACAAGCACTGGAAGGGAAAAGCTTCAGTTACCTGCCTGTGCAGAGGGGATTGTTCTTCTAGTAAATACATATTTAAACCTGCATCACTGACAAGTTTCTCTTCATAAGATTTTCAAATTTTGTGAGCATTAGAGCTCACATGGAGAAGATAACTTCACAAAACTCTTTTCACGTCATTCCCCTATTTCAGGTATGAGCAAATAAAAATATCATTTTAGCCATGATTGGTAAGGCTAAATCTGACATAAAACACACATATGGGTCTACGCACACGTGGAAGTACTAATTATATTAGCACTAATTATATTAATTAGGGTAACAAAGGGCACTGAAGAGAATCATGCCCCGAAAGGCATTATAGTGTCCATTTTAAGCCAAGATTTTTAAAATGCCGTAATTTCCACTAATTAAACATAGCATGGGATAACTCAGCTAATGTTTCCTTACCAGACTTCTTAAGAATTTTTTTTTTTTACCTTCCATTACCTTTGACAGTAATGGTGTGGAACCCAAGTGTGGATTTCAACACAAACCTTTATAAAAAGTAGTAACTTTTAAACAGGTACCCTGGCTTAGCCATTCCTCATATATTTTAATATTCCTACCTTTTTTCTACCCTCATATCCTGTATCAGACATTTTCAGCCCCCACCCCATTTTCCTACAAATCAATGGTTTCCATACTGACACATCTGTGTTAGAAGAGAGCAGACAGTTCTGTGAAGCCTACACAGTCCCTAATTCATCCTCAAAGATCAGTTCTATGGGAAAGGAGTGGGCAGAATAATCTCTTTTCAAGTATGAACTTGACAGCATGCTCTGTAGCAGTGAAGCATTCTTAAAGTCAGACATCACCAGTAAGAAAAACAGAAGCATGAAATATAGGGTAAAAAAAAGTATTGAGGATAGAAATTAAAATTTAGTATTTTTCTATTAGCAACAGTGTCTTAAATCAAATGAGCAAAATGAAAAAAATAACCTTTAACTTTCTAGACTTAAATGGTTTGTGCTTCCAATTTACAGATGCAGGCTTCATTTGCTAGTTTCAATTATTTCAAATAATTGGCCTTAAGAAGTCCTGATGTTTAAAGGACAGGTAATGAGACTATATTGTACCTGAACAACAGTGCAATACATTCTTTGTTTATTAACTGCCAGAAGCCACGGTTAATTGGAGTTCAATATACTCTTAGGTCCAGATTAGAGTTTACTGAAGGTAAATGATGAGTAATAAAGACGACTGAAATAATAACTACCATATTGAGCCAGATCAAAAGTACATCTAGTACAGTAGCTTCCCTTTAAGCACTTGCTACTAGCAACTGTTATAAAAAGAATGTAAATAAGAAAAGGCACATTCTCATCTTCCCAAATAAGCTTCCAGCAATCTAAGGACTTCCAACTTGGAAAGTCCCTGAACAAACAGTTGCAGTCAAGCCATCATACTTACTAGCCATTGACAGCCACATCCTCAAGGAATTTAAACAAATTCATGCTTTGAGGCCTCCACAGCATCCTACTTCAGAAATTTCCCAAATATTAATTGTGCAAGAAATGAGTTCCTTTTGTGCATGTATGTTGGGGTTTTTTTCCTGATAACTGAGAATTTCATTACATGACATTAGGAAAAGAAATAATAACTAAACTTTATTTATCTACCTATTCCATACCATTCCCTCTTAAAAATGTCTATCCTATATTCCCTTCAGTCTCTTCTCTGCCTTCTAACAGCTAGCTGCGCCCACTTTCCTTGAAGCAAAAAGGAGCAGGCTGCATGGAAGCACCCGGCAGGCCGAAGATCACACACGTTTATGTCTCTGAAGACAAACACCAACTTTGTTGTACTGAACTTAAGAATGCAGAACTAAGAAAGCACTCTAGAAATGAAATGCATTAATTTGAAAGTCTTTACCTTTAGCTGGAACACCAGCCCTCCAAAATTTGCACATGTACCCAGTGTATGAACAATCCCACTGAAGAGAGAATAACCATTATCATGTTTTAAATTCAGCAAGTGCATAAGAACTTACAGCACAGAATTTCAGTGTGAGGAATGCCAGAAAGATTAAGAAATTAGAAGTGAGGAATACACTTTTCAGAACTGAAGGTAGCCGCAAATTAACCAATTTCCTTGGTATGTTAGAGTGAAGTTATTTCTGTAATGGTCCAAACAAACTTTTTATGGTAACTGTACAACACTTGGCATAAACCAGGCTTTGTGAGCGACAGGTACACTAGAATCTAATTTTCAAGGTTCAGAATTATGCGCTTTCAGGAGTGCAGTCTTGTTCTCTGCTTCAGAAACAGAAGTGGGAATTGGTACAAGGAAGAAAGAAATGCTCTACTTCGAAAGATAAATTCATTCACTTTGAGTGCACAAGAGGACAATAGGGCCATTCAAGCACTATACAAAATGTATTGACAGCAAGACCAAGCAGTATCTTTTCAGAGTAAGAATTGTCTTACTTCTACAGACTGAAAGCTCATTGTTTAAGATAGATTAAACTGTGTTAGACTTTCTGACAAATGAAGAAAAGTTTAAGAAGATTCAAAAATGCACAGAGAAGGCTGAGGGTTGTTTTGTTTTTTTTTTTTTTTTTTTAATATAGATATGTCTTAAATGTCTATATTTGTACTATCTGCATGAATTTGAAGAAATGTTGAAAAATGGGTTGACAATAAGAGCTTCTTAAAAAAACCCACAAATTCTTTACAGATATAATAATAGATCAAAAGTATTCACTAAACAGCACAGTTAACCGAAGGCTAAAAATACTAGTAGGGGAAAGCAGTTAACTATGAGATGAGTACTGGCTTTCTGGTAAGCTGTTGTTCCTTCCTGAAGGAAGAAGGATTATAATGTGTGAGTCCTGCTGTCTTTATCACCGCAGTCTGAAAAAGACATAACCTATGAAAACCTGTCATCTGTATATAAACTGTGAAATTATGTAACTTCTTATTTTCAAACGTACCTGTAACATGTATCTATAAAGTGCATTTCAGTGTACAAAATGGCTTTCTCTGTTATGTATTATCTTTTCATAGTCAAAGGCTACCCTGAAACAGGCTTTACTAACCTTTCCTTCATTCTATTCTGGATGAAATTCAAGGAGCTTCAAAATTAGTCTCATACCTTTTCTAATATATCATTACTGTTTTACAGACACAGAAATGAACACCAAGGTTAAGGAAAACTTAAGTACATGTATGAATAAAATCATGCAGCTTTATCTAAATAAGTCTAATTTTCAGAGTTGCTAAACACATAACTTTTGATATGTTGTCTTAAAATGACAGGCCTAGGCATCTTTCTCTATGGAATTCTTAAACAAATCTTTAATCAGAGGCTGAATCTTGTAGCTCTCAGTTAATGAACAGACCTTCTCTACAAAACTACTCCTCTTCTCCCTAGAAACTGTAACACCTTTTCTTTCTGTTTTTATTTTTTCCCTTCCACTCAGTTTTGCCCTAGTAATACTTGGGCTGGCATTCTTGTTGGTTTAGTCAAACCAAAATTCATCTGAACACAGGAGTTCTAGGGCTACTGCTTCTATTCCTCATCTTTTACTGTTTTAGCAGTTATAATCATGTCTTTGGATGTGCTGTCTTTTATGAATCTAACATTACTTCCACAACATATAAAGTTGATTAAGAAAAAACAAAAACAAAAACACAAAAACCAAACTTGCCTCAGGAAAACATCTCAGAAAAATCCAACAAAAAACCCAACCACAATTATTAAGTTTACCCTTACCCCTCATGTAAAAATTCTTGGAAACAAATCCCAAGTTTTATTTTAAAGGTTAACTAACTCTTATTTTCACATTAGAAATATCAGTCCTTCCCCCCCCCCCGGAGGACTAAGGGGGTAACAGCAACAGCAAAGAAAAAGGAAAATTGCTGCCATGATTTCAAGATAATATATTTCTACATACACACACACGCATGTGCATACATATGTAAGTATATATTTGTAGCATATTTAGAGGTACAGAAAGTACAGAAGTACAGAACTCTGAAGTACAGAAATAGTTCTGGTGCATGCTGGGAGCATAACGCTTTTGGAAATTGCTACATCAACTGAGTATTCTCACTGGATATCAGTTTCATTCCTGTGAATTAAGAGATCATGGTCCTTTTGCTTTTTTTGTCTTTGGCTGTCAGATCTTGAGGTCATGCAATATTTAAGTGTGCGCGCACACACACACACACAAATATATACAATAAGGCCCCAATAATAGTAAGAGGTACCAGATAATACAACAAGAAAAATATACTACATATAAACATATATATACACACACATATATGTATATATATGTGTGTCTCTATATATGCACACATGCTTTCTTTAACATCCATCTTTCTTACCATCCTACTGTTAATTTACCAACAGCCCATCCATATTTCTGACACTACTCTTGTCCTACTGCCCATACACAGAAGGTTCTTGACCTTTAATCACAATATATCTGATCAGAGTTCCAAAATACGACCTTACATGCTTCCTTGAATTTACCTTTGCTATTTGCCATAGCTCTTTAGGTTTACTTTGGGGAAGCTACCACAAAGTTTGTGATAATTAGACTAAGACTTATTTCTGAAAGATCTGAGAATTCCCTTAACACTTTAACACACTTTAGACTTTTCCTTCATTCTAGCCCCATGGCATTTGATTCCCTTCAAACAACCAAATTATTCCAGAGGGATTCAAAGCCAGTAACTAGAATCCTTCAGATAAAGTAATCATAGTTTTCCTCCTCTCCTCCTTAATTGGAGGTATATATTTCAGTGTTTCCAGCTAGTAAGGAAGGCTAATTTCTGCAACAGAAAGGTGGGAAAAATTTGTTTCCATGTTAATGAAAAATTAAGACATATTTATGTATTAGACTTTGAGAAACAGGAACTAGTAATGCAGAAATTGCTTTGATTATATTAATTCTTCTCCGCAAGTTTATATTGATTTCCTCTCCTTTAAAACTATACCTAGGCTTAGCCTCCCCAGTTACCTTTCATCAGGCTTTTCAAATCTTTAGAGACTTACATCCCTCATCACAGCCTAAAATCTTTTAATATAGATTTTACGTGATAGTTACATATCATGGATTGGAATAAAAACCACCAAGAGTAAAGACATATGTACTCTCCCTTACAATCTTCCTAATGAGGTCTCAAAATGAAACCGCAGTGAAGCATATAGTATATAATTACACACGCAAAAAAATGATGTTAAAAGAACATGAAGTTTGCCAACTCAAGCCCTCATGAGCAAGGAGATGCTAGAATTCAAGTTGGCTGTGCATGTTAACTCTGTAGCTTCGTGCTCCTCTGTTATGATACGTGAGGGAGTCACATCATCAATTTTAGGCTCTTTACTCAGCTAAGTAAAATTCCTGCATCCCATAACAGAACCACTTGAAAATGACTGGAGCTATTCTTGCAAAACATTTTGTAATGACAACCTGACATCCATAATTTTGGAGGTTAAAAGAACGAAGAGAGCAAAAGGTGAGAAGGGCCACTTAGATTAGCTCTAGTCAGTGCCATGCAGTAGGCTTTTTTGCAGTGGAGTGTATTGGATATGCTACTGGAGTACATCACTCCACATCATTATATTATAAAGAAATCTAGTACATGTACTTTGAGATGGTTCTATGATGAAAGCCAACACAAGAAGTGAGGACAACTAAGAGACTTGTTTCAAAAATGCATTCCTGACCAACACTCTAAGGTACTTACAACCTTAGACGTTACTTTTCATATAAGTTACAAATCTCTCTCTTCACTTACTACAGAAATAATTCAGAATCCTCACTTCAGCATCTATGTGTGCATATTTTGTAGTATCAATACAATTTTAAAATCACTTGATTATGCACCATCAGGCCCATGCCTTGCTTGTTGTATGGGATGGATCTAGGACATGTGAAGATGAAAGCCCCCTTCCTATATAGGCTGCAAAATACAAAAAAAGGAGGATCACATAATTAAAGTGACTGAATACTATCCTGGAGAGTTAGCTCTTATCTTTGCCTTTGCCAATTTCTGCTCAGTGTAAATCAAAAGCCTTACCATACAGTCATTTCACTGTACATTTTTCATTTCCGAGTACCTGACTTTATGCTCTAGGGTTTGATTTGCAGAACTGCTGAGCAACTGGAACTTCAGCCGAGACCTATGAAAGCAGTATTTTGAGCAGGTATAGTCTGACAGAAAACTATTCACTCCCAACCCCCCATAAAAGGCAGAGAAAGCAGAGAATGCAAAATATATGGATATTTGGATCATTCATTCTGTTTCTCGGAACCGTGTGGTCATATGGAAGAGGCAGTCATGTTTCTTTACCTAACAGGAACTGATGAAAAATAAATTAATCATTGTTCCTTAAATAGCCAAACACAGCAATCACTTCCTCACAGAACATTCCTTTACTGGTGAAGGAGTCTTTCTGTACAGCACTTTGCAACAGTGTGCAATAAAAAATGCACAGGTTACTCCATGAAAAGAAATTAAAATTATCAGTTACTAAGTAAACAATGCACCGAGGTAGTAATCCTGTGGAAGAAAATAGCATATTCTAGTCTCTACTGCACAATATTAAATTGTGTAGATTTACTTGGATGAAACTAAGATTGTAGAAATAAGCCCAGCTTTCCCATGTTTAGAGTGGGTACACAATTCCCTACTTAACTACAAGTAAGTTTTTACTCCAGATAAATGGTTGGCTTCAATCAAATTCAACATAATAGCAGCCACTGAATACCTCAGGTCTCAACAAGATTTAAGCAACATAAATCAGAGCAGAGGACATGGACTCTAAATTTCCCCACTCCTCTCCAGTCCCAGAAGGAAAGGCTTTAGTGTATGGTCACAGTGAATTAAGACAAGATGATACAATCTGGAAAGAGATGTTCAAAGACAACAGCTACAAACAAATACATACATACATAAATTAAAAGCTTCAATTTCTTAGTCCTCAAAAACGAAGCAAGAAGATAACAACAGAAAGGAGAGGAAACGTTATAATTCCAAACATTCACAAGTTTCTCACTTGTGCAGAAACATACTGGGGGGGCGGAGGGGGCAAGAAGCCATGCTGCAACCATCTAGTGATGGTCCAATGGTCCTTATTTCTGAAACAATTTGCGTGAGGTGAACTGAATTCTACATAAACTTGTACATTTTAACACAAAGCAATTCAAAGCTATTACTGGAAAGCAGAGTTCGTGACCTAAAGGTACCATAGTCATTTGCATTGCTGCTTTAGAAGAATACTGAAAGGACTGAATTCTTCAACTATTCTACAATTCAGAGTTCAGCTGAGGTACAGAAAGTATGATTCAGACTATACTCCATTCTGCATGCACATGCGTTTTTTCTTGTCACTCAGCATACTAGGAAAGCAAGTCTCACATCTGAGACACACAAGATAGAACCAAGCATCAAAAGCAAGCTGGTAACACTGCATACAAAGCCTGCCTTGCTATCTTCCCAAATACCCTGGCACATATCAAGCAAGAGAGACAGAACTGCTTTCTTTGTTTCCAACCCCACCCCCCCACGTGAACGACAAGTGCAGACAAAGCTCCAATTTGAACAATTATGGTAACTCCCTTCCAGCAGGGCTCCTCTGCAGCATGGAGCTCATCCAGAAATCAGCATCTTCTTAGCTAGAGAGGCTGAAGCAACTGCAGCCTGTCTGGGCTATGATCTTTACTTTTGCTGCTTCATGACACATCATGAGATGACATAAAGATAGTGCAGCTAAATAAACATGTAAATAAAACTCAAATCCTGTCATGAGCAAGTACAGCCCATATTCAAGGCTTTCACCTTTAGTCTTATTCCAATGGCCATTTATAACATTGCCTCATATTAAAAGAGACAATCATGTTCCTTAAGATATACAATCACAACACATGGAAATTCATTCCATTTATTCATTTCTTGCTACTAACTTCACACATTTTTCACCCCAAACGGATGCCAGTTTAACAAAACGCAAAACCTTTCATTACCTGGAAATTCCTCAATTTTCGTCTCTTTTACTCTTTGACGCCTTCCACCTGCCTATGATTTTTTTTTCTCCATTTGGCTGAAACAGCTATCCCTATAGCCACCATCTCAAAGTCACACATAAATACTTGCCCTATAATGAGCATCCAGAGCACCTCTTGTTGATACAAGGACATTTTTAAACATAGCTATTACTATTAATATTTTAAGTAGCCATCTGGACCCTTCTTTGGAAGTACTTCACAACGAGAAACCTTCTTGGAAGATTTATCAAGACTGTTCTCTGGAGACAAGAAGGATCTGTGTATTTTAAAAGTACCACGTACAATTATGGTTTTCTGAATTCACATCTTTATCACTTTCTTGCTGAAGCTTTACATACATGCTGAAGATCTTGTTATGTATTCATAGTCCAGACAAACTGGTAACAAAGTGTTTGAACTCCTAGAGGAAGGACAGATTGTGAACATGTTTGTGATATTTTAAAATCTAGAACAGTGGCCATGCACAATTGATGAATCTCTTTATAGACCTTTTTGTACAGTTGTCACTGGAAAATAGAGAAAACTGGTACAATACCCCCCCCGGCAAAGGTCCCCTAATGAAGCAAGAAAATCTCCAAATAATGGAGTTCCTGCTTTCCTCCAGATTTAACTGTAGAGACAAACAAATATGACATCCACCAGTAAAAAGTATCATTGACCAAGCACAATGCTTTTACTTATTGACTGCAAACAGAAAGGTTCTAAGACTATTAGTCCTCACTGTATATATAAAAATTTTTTATTTTACTACCTCCTACTTTAGTAAAATAAAATTTAATTCTGTGACATCATATTTCACAAGTAAAAATAATTCATTCTTTCTCCATCAATAAGTATTAGCAAAAGTAACATTTCCTGATGGAGAAAGCTTTCCAAAGCTTTTTTTACTCATTAATCTAATCTCTAAGTAATCTGCAAAATTCAAAATATTTACAAAGAACAATTAATTAAAAAAAAAAAATTTAAAAAAGTTTCAACACTTTTTAAAGTGCCATCCAAGTAGGATTAACTATGACAGAAATTTTGAAATCTTAAAAAAGAAAAAAAGTATCTATGGCTTTCCAAATACCCTAAATTCCAAAACATGCCCCATTTTCTCATAACTGGATCACCAGAGGATTTCCCTGCTGATGTTAATGAAACTAACAGTTCAGATTTCTGATCCTATCAAACTAAATGGCCCTTCTGAGATGATGCAAATTGCAACAAAACACACAAACCCCCACACTTATTAGGAGTATTTTAATGGAATATGGAGAGCTCTGGATTGCGCTAACAGTACTTTTTCCAGCTAGGGAGATTTCAGACACCTGCTGTTCACAAAGCCATGAAGAGAAAAGTTGCACTTTAACAAGTGACATTATGATCTTTAATTTAAGAGAAAAAAAATACACTAAGCTTTTGGACAGATGGTATAAATTGTCATCTGTTTAAGAAATATTCATCCTAGCAAAAAGGAGACATTAAGCCCCACCAAATTTCAGATTTGCTTAAAATTTGAAACTCACATTTTCAAAATATCTGAACCAAAATCGCAAAATAAATTTTCCTCTTATGGAAAACATAAATACATATTTAGTAGAAGAACTATACTTTGAGTGTGTGCATGCATGCACACATACTTTGAAGAACATGCCTTAGACTCCACAGAGCTACAGACGTTTTCTAGAAGCCAGTGTAAAGCAGCAACTTTCCACTGACACCTAGAATCAGAAACCTAAGGAGACCAAACTATGATTCATGAATTCTTCCCATTTCTGTAACATTTATTCTAAAACAGTGAAGGGAGATCAGCACCAACAGTTTTGCCATACATTCTTCTGTGCCTGGACCAAGAGAGGGATGATGCCATGACAACGGCAACACTGCACAGTGGCCCTTGATAAGCAGGAATCTTTCCTAACCCAGTCAGTCATTTCAGCATTTTCTCTCCTGGGATGACATTCTCCTTACATTTAGTTCAACAAAAAATAGAGTGGAATTTTTTTTTTTTGCTTTTGTTTGGGTTTTTTTTTGGTTTTGTTTTCAAAGAAAATATTTTATTCTGCTGGCTTTAGATTCACACATACTAATTTGTCTTTATGAGACAAAGAAAGATGAAAATAGCTGATGAATGCACTGAAAGTATTTTGATTTTTCATAAAGCAAAATTACTAATGGACACATATACAGCTACTCTTTAGCAGTTATTCACTTTTATATTTACCTAGGCTTTTTGTCATGAAGGTAATGATTCCACATAAAGAAAACAGTTAGTATAAAAGTAAATATGTAAAAGAGTTTTGAAAATCAATGCCATTTACAAATAAGCAATCTACTTTTCACTACTTAAATACTGAAATAGCTAGAGCATTAAATCCTTATAGTTTACTGAATTCCTAGTAAATCCATTGTAAATAAGTTTTACTATTAGTTCATACAAAAGCCATTGCCATCTGATTTTAGTGACTTTTTTTTATTTTAATTTTACAATGATTAAAGTTAAGAAGGGCAACCATCACAGCTACACAATGTAACCGAAGGCATTCACAACTCAAATAAACAGTAACCCCATACAATTAAAGACAAGCTATTCAAATATTTTTATTATAGTTGAAAATAAAACAAGGGTCCAGCTCTAAAACATCTGCACTATACTCTTGTTTCAGGACTAGGTCTAGAATTAATATAGCCTTCCTGAACCAAAATGTCTTTCTCTTAATTAATGTAACAGTCTAAATTTTTATGAATATCAGTCTTAAAAAAACTCATAATTTTTGAGCTTGAAGCACCTTCTGTAAAAATCAAGTTAAATTCAAGCTTTCAATGAAACTATTTTCTGCTAATAAGAAGGCAAAGGCTAACATCCAACAGAAAAATACAAACTGTTTGTACAAACACGGAGCAACCATACTCAAAAGAAAATACTATGACAAATTAAAAGTTAAAAAAACAAGATAAAACCCCAACCATTTAAAAAAGCCCACAACATACTCCTTTCAAATAACCTTCATACTCTATGCTAACTAGAGAGCTACTTGGTAGAAAGAACACTAAAAATTACATGATCTTTAATAAATTATCTCCATTTACCATTTCTACATTTATCTTCTGTTTGTTTCACTGAGCTTCCCATTGTCAGACAATGAACAATACAGGAAGGTCTTGTAGGACCCGGAATAAGCTACAGACACGTGGCTCCCTTGTAGCGTAATGATTCCACCCGTCTCCTGCATTCTTTTCACTGCTTAGGTCTCTCACTCCTGTCCATCTCCTGACACAAGGAAGAAATAAATCTTGCTCATCTCAATTTAATGAGAGACTGAAAAAGCAAAACTTGCCAACAGCAATGTTAACTTTGTTTCAGAGCACATTCTTGGGTTGGGGCAACAGGGGTTGATCATTACTTAAACTGTTCTAAAACCATTAATATACTCTGAGTAATGTAGCAAATAGAAGCTTAACTTTCACATTTTGGAAGTTTACAAATTTGTTTCCTCAATATTCTATTAGAACAGCCTTCAAAATCATGCAATAATAATAAAAAAAATATTTTGAAACATACACATATTCCTGTGTTCACATAAGTCAAGATGCCTTACAAATCAGAGATTAGTAAAGAACAGCACCTACAGTAGCAATTTGTCCATGGAAAGAGACAAAAAAAGTGAAGCACTGATTTACAGGCTGATCTAACAGCAACATCGTGACCTAGCACCAGCAAACTGAACCCGCTTCATGTCATGGTGAAGCACAGCTACGAAAAAGCTCTTCTGGCTCATAACTGAAGGTATGCAGGTGCATCTCATCACACAGATGTTGCACCAAAATTGCAAAGGCTTGATCAAGGTAACACTGTAAAAGAGAATCTCACAAACAGTAAAATAGAACCAGAATTAGAATTATAAAATTGCCCCATTCCAGGATATTCAGAAACCCAGCAGCAGCATTTTCTACCAGTTGTGGGTGGGAAGGCTTGTAATATGCTACAATGATCTTTGAGAACAGAAAATCTTCAAAAAAATCCTTCTATATTAGCAAGGATGGGCAGCTGCAATCTGCAAACACACTTAAGTTAGAAAGAGGTATATTTTCCCAGCATGACCATGCCATTTAAGAAACTAGGACGAACAAGTATTCACCAGTGAAACAAAAAACTGGGCTAAAATGAAATGCCGGCAACTCCTACATTAATGGCAAAGTTCTAACTGACATTCAGAGAGCTGGAGATTCACCCCAGATATCCGTGTTTAGACCCCACAAGCAACAGCCTTCCTTAAACTGCCACGTATATTCTGAAAATGCATCTTTAACTTTCCCATTTAGAAGGGCAAGCAGCTATAACAGAACCTGCACAGGCCTCCTAAGGTTAATTTTAAAATACACCTGCATGCAGCGTAGGAGAAAGAAATTTAGGTCTGCGGATGAAAGACCTGCACAATTAGAAGACCTGAACAGCCAGCACCACAGAATCACGCAGAACTATGATAACATCTTCTAGGTTTGTACCTACAGTGCACTCTATTAACCTTTATTTTTTTCTTCTCCCTTTAAAATTCCAGTACAGCTCCACCTGCATATATTAAGAGATGTGTTTCCAATATTCCATATCTCATCAATGAGAGAAGGATGAAGAAACACAGCCTTTGAAACAGCTTGTGTAGACATAACCCTTTTTTTTTCCTCATCAGAATTTATCGGTGCGAACACCAATAAAGACACACCAGTTTCACTTCTACACTGCTAATTGTACACATTTACCGTAAGCAAGTGCAAATACCTAAGATCAACCTCAAATCAGACTTCTTAGTTTTACTAACTGTACATTGTCATTAAACAAAACAGAAGAGGAAGCAAGTTATATATCATTCTGTTTTAGCTGTAGAAGGAAAGAGAGAAACCTGCAAATACCTAATGCACAGGAGTAATTACAGAGCACACAGAAAACACACAGAGAAACAGCCAATGTATTTATTCAGGGTGCAATAAGCCCTTTCTAGATAAGTCACATAAAAATGGTGGGTACCTCTCCTGTGTGGTTGGTTTGTTTTAAACAAAATAAGACAAAAGATGCTAGAACCCTCCTCACTCCTCTTTGTGAAAAAATAAGTTCAAGGTGAAACAAACCAACCTGGAAGTCAGAATCCATCTCCTACCCAGGCATCAGTGATGACCAGTCAGCACTGTTTTCTTCTCTTCTTATGGCTACTCAGGACTAATGAATTTTGCCTTGATCAGTTTCTCAACTTTCGTTATGACCCCCATCTCCTGCCTCATCAGTTTTCTTGCAGCCTAGTAAATTGGCAGCTGCTCAGTTCCTTCAGGGGAGAGAAGCGAGAGTCAATTGTAATAATGGGCTGCAATTACTCCTGTGTTGCAGGAACTGAGCTGCTGTTGCTGACTGCTGTCATTTTATCTGCCTTTGAACTTCTTTATGACCTCATGGCAAAGAATTACAGCCCTCGGCTGGAAAAAACATCACACCTCTCATCATCACACAACGTCCTGCAGAGCCTCTCAAACAAGTGCCAGACAGGCTGACTGTGGAACAGAAAGCAGTATACAAAGCCATATTCGTTACACTAATGCAGCCACACTGCTTCAAGATCTTTTCCAAACCACACTCAGGTATCTCTAACGCAGCTCTGCGTACTGGACTTAAGACTGTAGACAAGTATAAACGTGGACAAATGCAGTAGAGTGGATATAGACTCCTCTCTGCCTAGATGTGGAGCATAGAAACCTGTACAATTTGAAAACATTGGATGGTACAAGACAGAGACAGTAATTTTGCTATAATCAAAATGGAGACATATCCAATGGACAGCAGGGGTTTTTTTTATTTTTTTTAATATCCTAACTCACATTAAACAAAGAAATGGACAGGAGCTGTAACATCCAATTAAATGTTAGATATAAGAATCCCCAAAATGATTGGCAAAGTCAATAATTAAAGTGTTTATCTTCATGAGTAAAACACACTGATCAGCCATTGCACTCTTTGGCTCAACATTTTTTTTTTGAAGCAACTTTTATTGGAAATACTGCAGAAGTAGAATCACAGAATCATAGAATCGTTTAGGTTGGAAAAGACCTTTAAGATCATCAAGTCCAACTGTTAACCTAGCACTGCCAAGTCCACCACTAAACCATGTCCCTAAGTGTCACATCTACACGTCTATACCTCCAGGGATGGTGACTCAACCACTTCCCTGGGCAGCCTGTGCCAGTGCCTGACTACCCTTTCGGTGAAGAAATTTTTCCTAATATCCAATCTAAACCTCCCCTGGAGCAACTTGAGGCCGTTTTCTCAAGTACATCATGAAGTACAACATAAAGGTCCCCAAAAGACAAAACAAAACAAAAAAACCCCTATCAAATAAAAGTTGTTTGAAATGCTCAAAACATACTAATGTCACTAGGCATCACTTAAAAAACAAATAAGATTATTTCCACCTTTTATTTCCTGAACCATTGCTTTCCATCTCTGTTATCAAGCTGAGTATTTTCCTTTGCAACCACTGCCCAGGCCTGTTCACATGGTCCTGCAGCTGCCCCAACTGCCAATTGTTTTGGCAACCTTCTACCTTAAGTGAAGGTAACAAACCTTGATTTTTGCTGCAATTCAGTGCATGTAACATTTTCCAAATGTTTCTTTAAAAGTGTTAGATATCAATCAATCCTTCTGGTGGATCTCAGGGGGGGAAAGGCAGGGGGGAAGAAGGGATGTCTGACCCACATAGTGAGATGGAAATAACTTCTGAGTGAAGTTTTCTGGAAATATCTGTAAGATATTGATTTTTAATGAATGAGTTTTAAAACATGCCATCTCTAACAAGATATTATTTTGCATGCAAAATATTTAAGAGGGAGAATTTCATTTAATAACAACGGCATTGAAGTGTTTCATGAGGCAATAATTCAGTTTGAGTTGATTAAGTTCAAATTTGTTGGCCTAGCAACTTATTAACCAGGGACAGAAATTATTGCTGAGAAAGCACACTAGGGTATTCCCCACATTCTTACTATGCGGTAAATCATAAATTCCCTTCCTGATAGTACAATTATTTAGAATAAAGTTTATAGACATAAGATAGTGGAGTAAAGAAAATGCTGCTCTGTTATTATCTGAGCAATGCCATACTGCTCCAAACAACATAAAGAAACCAGCACAAATGAAAAACAACTTATTTATGGTCCAAAAGATTAAAATGTCACTTAAGCTACAATGATATTAAAGTTCTAAGTATTTTAAAGATCATCTTTATAATGCTTATTTTAAACCATTCACTTTTCATAACTGATGTAAAGTCAAATGGCCTAATTATTTTAGTAGTCCAATAGCAGCGCCAACCTGCTCTCTCTCCACTGCCAGCAAAGATACTGTTTGCACTTTCAGTGCACATTGTGCAGAAGACAACAGTTCTGGAGCAAGTGTCCACTGTTTGACTAATTGTGTGTAAAAAAAAAAAAAGTGCGTGTGAAATAGTATGAAGGAAAAAAAAAAAAGCGGGGTCGGGGGGATGACTACAAATTCTGGGCATCTTAAATTCCAGTGGTCCTTACTCTGATGAACTCCAACAGAGACTGAAGTCAGACCACCCAATCTTGGAAATCACCATGAAGTAACAACAGAAATCCGTGAATACCAAAACAGTTTTCTTCATGAACACTGTGCTTTTCCTGCTTGTTTAGCTACTGCAAGCTAAATGCATTATGATCAATCACCTGATTTTAAGTGCTTGGGGTTCCAGACACTACAGTGTCAGTTACAAGGCACATTAATGAATTGCAGGCATACTCTTTGGTCTCCTGCTGGTGCATGCTAATCCATTTTATTTAGTATTGCAACCAAGGAGAACATTTTAATCATCGTAATGTGACTGCCAGTGCTCATCTGATCATACTCATCATAGATTAAGCAAATCCCAAGGTCTTCAAGAATATTGCTTTTCCACTTCAGACTGGACAAAAGAATAGTCTCACCTCTCTGTTAAAGTTTAGCTGTCACAGAATGATATCCATACAATGTAGCCCTTTATCATATAGGCAATATACCAAAATGAAAAATATCCTTTTGTGACATTACTTGTCTGAGCTTGCCACACCAATTAACTTCAGATTAAATTCATAAACTGCATTTGGTTAATTGAGCTGTAACAGATTTCAAAAATGGCATGTTGATAACAGAAGATATATGCTAAATAATTAAAAATTTGCAATGGCATATCATGCTATTTTTAACTAATTAGGAAACAGAATTCACATATACTATCATAACATATGTTTGTACCTATCTTTAAGTTTGTGGAATGAACACTTCAGTGAGGATATGTTGTCTACACTGCCTCAGAAATACCCTGCTCTTCACTGTTGTAACGGCTTTGTAACTTTACATAAATATTAATATTTCAGCTATACTAATTAGTTTAATACCTGAAATAAAGGATGCAGGCTGAGAAAAAAAAAGTAATCAGTGTTGCCACTGGTATGTTCAAAGCTACTTCTGTCCCAAACATGGCAAATGCATAGAAGTAACAGATGGACAGAAAAACTTGGTTTATATTGCCCTCAATTTAAAGGAGAAAAAACAAACCAAAGCTATTGAGTAGTTCTTCAGCATGTCTCCCATGAGAACTGACTGATATGTTTACAATTAAACAGGGATCAACTAGGAGCAAAATAATGTTCTAGCTGCATTAAATTCCACAGTATATTAAGTTATTGAAAGAAGAGAGGTCTAACTATTCTTGAAAAATACTTTTTCTTCAGTTTCATTGTCATCTCAATCCTTCTTGTTGCACACACACAAAAAAGAAAGCGCTCCATTATCTAATTGTATCTATAGACATACATATGCACACACACTGATGATACAATCTTTCAGGTTCATTGAATGCAGAAATAACTTGTTCATGTGATTTAAAATAAATAAATAAATGCAGACCTTGTCTACCATTATAAATTAAAGTACACAGTGAAGCCCTGCTTCCTATATTTAGGGCTTTTGATCCAATAGATTATTTTACCATGGGATTTGAAGCCAAGCTAGTAGTTCTTAAATGCAAGTAACATTAATCGTGATGGATAATGCTCTTGGGTAATTCCAGTACTCTTAGAGGAAAGCAGATTTCCAATACTGTGTTAATAGTGTTAAAACCTTATGACAAGTAGATCTAAAACCTTCAATTGTTTACGCATGTGCTGTGCTACTCTGTAAAAATCTTCTTTCTTCATAATATTCAAACAAATACTACTTTTCTTCACTGCTAATTTTCACATGATCAAGGTAGATGGCTGCATACGTATTAGTCATCCACAAAGTTCAGCTGAGCATTACTGAGAAGCTGAGAACTTTGTCATTTTTCCTTCCTCCTTCCCTACCCTCCACCCCAAACCAAATTAATCATGAAGCTTTTGATCATTGTGGAAGCATTAGGCTTTCTATCATGTTTCGTGATTGCTTTAGGTGTACTTACATCTCAATGAGATCTTAATAGCATAAAAACAAACAAGAAAAATAAAATCCTCATATAGCCAAAGTTTAATTTAACTGCTCATAGAAGAGCTTAACATTAACTTTTTAATTTTTCTTTGATGGAATTCCTGTTTATGGCCCTCTCCATGTTCTTTAATAATATCTTCAACACCTAGAACAACATCCCACAAAATTATTTCTGACTGTATAGATCTTCTCTGTACAGGTGGTCACGGACACATTTTTCTTGTCTGATTCAACCACCTTATGTTAATAGTATATTATTTAAAATTCATTTTTTAATCTTTTTTTTTTGGAGTAGGGGTGCAATTAGTTTAAAACTGAAGAATTAATGGTCAGAACAACAGCAAACCTTTCCCTCACCCAACATAATTTCCTGTAATTATTCATTTTGTATTGCACCACAAGCAAAAAAGGAAGTTTTTAAGCTTTCTTACAGAATTCAAGTTATTTCCTACTTAGATGTTTCTGATGTCATGCACAGTAATTGATCTTTGCCATGGTTTTGAGTGTGGATGATTGGAATGAATTTCGGGCCAAGGAACTACTGGAAAATTAGGAATATGACCTTAAACTAACATCCCAGCTACAGCTTGATGCAAACAATCATATTTAAAAGAGGCGGGATCATTTGCTTCCACTTCAAGTCACCAATGCATCAGTACCTTAAAACACTTGTTCATACTAATCTTTTCCCTCTCCAATATATTCGATATATTTTGGGTTGTTTTGTTTTTGTTTTTTAACATCTTGCTACAGATTTGTATTGTTCTGAATTAAAGAGTAAAGACTCAATGAATCAAACAAGGACAAAGGAGGACAAATGTTCATTTGTTCTTCTGTTACCTTCACCTATGTAAGACATTCTGGGCCAGGCTTATTCATATGTTTGTAAACATGTTTGATCATAGTCTGCACCAGCAATGAAGTAGAGAACTCTTTCTTTACAGAGGTTCCCAGTTATCATTACAAGTAACAGCTTATCACCACAAAATCTCCAAAAGGACACGTGTTCTGGGGGCAGGGGTGGGGCGGGGATAGGTAACAGGGGGAACACAACACCACAGACAACACTGTTTCTTGTTTTCTCATTCTCAGTAATTTTACCTTCCACTGCCCCATCCTAGTGCATATCAGGCACTTCTCTCTCCTCTTACTTACCACCTATCAAATATCTGAAAGGTCTTCTCATTCCTCCTCCTGTGTTATTTCATTGCCTTCAGTTCCCCACCTCTTTCCCTAGCTTCCTTTCCAAAACTGTCAGTTGCTTTGCTCAGGGCTCCTCATTACATCTCAAAATCTTTAAGCAGTTATTTTGCTTTCTACTCAATTTACATTCAACTCCTCTCCCCAACTCTTCTTTCATATTGCTGTTGCCATCACCTTGGACTCTTTTCGTATTCACGAATATTATCACGATGACACAACGAAGAACCTAAATACATTAAAAAGGCTTTCTCATGCTACTTTAGCATGACAAACAATCATTACTACTCATCTTCAGGACTTCATTTAACTACTCTTCTCCGTTCACCTTCCATTCATAGACACTGTCTACTGTACTTAATAGATCCTTTAGTCAATTTTTTTTAAGGGTTTCTCTTTCTCATCCATCATGTTCATGATTATTAATCAGGATTACATCTTCTCCAGGGAAAAACAGAACATTTCCTAATGTACAATCCCCTTGCAAAGGATCATTATAAATTCCCATTGCTATTAACAAAAAGTCACAGACTTCTAAGTCTGCCCCTGAATCTCAACCACATTGTCTCTGGCACTGTATTTCAGAATCATAGAATGGTTTGGGTTGGAAGGGACCTTTAAAGATCACCTAGTCCAATCCCCCTGCGTGGACAGGGACATTTTTCACTATATCAGGTTACTCAAAGCACTCCCCTTTAAGCCTGTGTTTGTTAACAGAGATAAGAACACATCTCTCTCCTTATGCACACAGAGATCCATGAACACATCCCTTCTGCTTCCCTCCACTGATATTCACATAACTTCCTCTCTTTCAGATGATGCTCAAGCATCATCTTTGACTTTTCCTTCCATCTATCCCTTTACCTTTGCCATCTTCTACTTATTTAATATAATTTCCTGTAACACATCTTTTGACGTTGTCCAGTTTTGCTTTAAATGCACCAGTAGCATTAGAGAGGAAATGAAAAGTACTAGGCACTCTCTTACTGGTTCACTAAACATGAATAAACATTTCCATCTGCCACAGAGCAAATCATTTCGATCTTTGACAAAACAAAAAACCCTCTGAAATCAATAAGAGCATTGAGCCAAAATGAAACAAGAGGTTTTCGATAAGAAATGGATACTATTGCTTGCACATAACAGAGAAAATACTCATCACCATTCAATCTTTAACTTGAAGTCATACATGGAGGAAAAAAGTCACAAATAGTTATGGCACACAGTTGTACCTACCATTTCCCAGTCTTTATATTTGGCAAAGTTTCCTCAAATATCTCGGGTAAATACATCTATTTCAAAACTACCCAAGGCAGTAACAAAGAGGATCCTGAATTCTTCTTATCAAAGCCAAATTCTAGTGCAAACACTGTGACACCTAGGCCCTCCCTGACTTCAAATACCAGTGAGTCTTAAATACACCCTAACGAAGGGGGTATACTCTAGCAGATCAGGCAAGCATCTGTCAGAGCCCGTCTGGTAGTCACAGAGGGGAGGTTATAACTGGCACCACCACAGCAGACTGACATTCCAAGCCAATGTTTGAGCTGTCATGAAGGATCAGATGACATGTTTTTATTTAAGCACGAATGATTTTGAAATAGAAATGGGAATTTCAGCAAGTTGCAGGTTGAACAAATTGATTCTGTACAATCTATTTTTCACTTTTGCTCCAGAGAGGAAGTTTAAGAAATTCACACTACATGGAGAGTCAAAGAAATTGATGGTTTCATACTAGCACTATATCACTGCCAGAAGCTCAAGCTAAACCAATCACTTTTTAACTAGAAATGGGCCCGAGACATGATGTTCTGATCTCAATCTGAACTTCACAAAGTTCACGGTCGTTATGTTAGGATTTGGCGTTTTGCTTAGGATTGTCTCCACTTTTAACAATGAAGAAAAATCTTTTAAAGTAACAGTAGAGTCTCCTTTATCAAGTTTAATAGAAATCAATAAATCAGCTTGATCCGATCTCATTTCAACATTGTAAGAAGTCTAAATAGGTGTCTTTTAGCACTGCAGTTATAATAAACCCCTCTAAATCTCTCTGGGAGTCGTTCTAGTATGGATGTGAATTCCAATATGAACAGGATTCGAGGACATCCCTGGACATATTTGCCTGGTAATTACTGGCTAACGCGCAAACTTGAGATGGGGAAAGATTTTTAGAACAACAGAGCCCTCTAGTGGATTAATGCTGCATTACTGGGTTTTTCTTCAGTGCTGCAGTAAAAATAATTCGTTTTCAACTTGAAAATAAAACACAAGAGGTACTGAGAGAAGAATTATAGACTATTAAAGATTAAAGACAGAAGCTATTTCTTCTGATTCCCAAATAGCCAGAAATCACATAAAGAGACATTTGTTCAAGCAGAGGATCTAAATAGAAATCACTCAGGACCATTTGATATTTTTGGTTTTAAGTAAATAAGATTTGGGAAGAAACTGGTTTTGCACCATTGTTTGCAATTTTCATATACACAGAAGGACCTAACAGGCTGGCAGCATGTCTAACCTTCATTCTGTTTCTGGGCTTGATTTTGGTTTGCCTTCTGCTGCACTGCAGTCAGGGATCTCTGCAGAACATCCATGTAGCAGAAGGGAATAAACATCTAGTAGAAAAGCTGTATAAGGGTGTGCTTCCATGATCAGCTAAAGCAAATCGAAAATCTGAAATCAATTACATTGAAAGGGCAGAGCTGATACAACTTACCATATAGCCGCAGAAGCAATAGATCCAACACACACACTGCACATACAAAATAGTAATTTAAAAAATACGTAAGAAAGGAAATTGATTGGGGGGTGGAAGGGGGATGGGATGACAGTCTTGGATTATCTTAGATAGTCACAATCTGCACCCTGAAAACATGTAACAGAGCAATCAAGAAGCCTTCAACAGTGAATGGCTCTGGAACAGTTTTCTAACATAATGTAACGGTGTCAGAAAAATTGACTCAGCATAGTGGGCAGAGCTGGGAGTGCCCCATATTAACAGAGAACGATCAAGGGACTACTTGAGGCAAGAAGGATGCTCCCAATGGTTATATGCAGGCAGAGTAAGAACAAAGGAAGAAAGCAGAAATTGGATGTCTGGTACTGAGACTCCCGAGAGGGATATAGCTAGTTTCAAATGACCTACCACTCTGGAAAAGAAATTCCTCCACAAGTCTGTATACCTCATTGAAGTACCACATTTGTCCCTTAATCAAGAAGCTCAGAACATCCATAAGGGAGCACTCAAAAGTATTCAGGGGCATAAGATGGATACGTTATTGATTCTGAAGGCAAAAGTGGCTCATTACAATGAACATCCACAAAGAGAGGACTCTCATTGATGAGGATGCATTCCAGGGATTCTCACTGATGAAATACCTGGAAACACCACGACAGAACAGTAACATTGAGCACTGCAGCACAGTGTGGATCATCCCACAGGCAGAGACTGTAAAGTAACTTGGTCGACTTCTTTCTTTCTAGTGGAATGATGTAAGAGAACCTCAGTGAAGTACAGGATTTCGGGGGGGGAAGGGTGGGCTGGCATTTGCATTTTGGTTTTGTTTCTCCTTAAAGACCTCTAGCTGCAGACTTCACTGAAATAAACAATTTCAGGTCACCTATTTATTACAATAATCAAGACTGAGGATTTCAATATAGCTAAAGAGTACTGTGCTCAGCTATGAAGACCAGTTCCTTTCTGTGGTGATCATTCTGCAAAATACATGCTACAGGCTTAAATCCATAAATTGCATCAAGTTTTTGATCACTTGATTGTTGACTGACCTCAAAGAATGTACCTCACAAGTAAAACTTCCTTGGAGCACAGTACGTAGAAGGAAAAAAAAAAAAAAAAAACCAAGGTCTTTCTCAGTCTCGTTTCCTGCCATTCCCTGGGAAAGAATAATAAGATCTAATATTGAACACTATGTGGTCCCCCAAGCCCATCTAAGTAATTTCACACTCAAAAGGACAAGAAGAGAGGAAGAGAGATCAACTCCAAAATGACAAGTCCTACTGAGAGACCATTCTCATTTGAAACAGGAGTTTGTCTATACAGAAATTTGAGAGAACATGAGAACTAGGCAAACATGTGACAACACGTCCCCCAAATACCCTCCTAGGTTCCAGCCACTCGCAGGTCATGGATTTCCTCACGCAGAAGTAATACATTCCATTTAATGTCCTGCAATAAATTTTTCTTCTACTAGTTCACACAGTCAGTCATTGAACCCAACCAGACCCGTTTATTCCCTATCCACAACATACTGAAGAGTTCCACAGCTAACTACTTTACATCATAATATACTCATGCCCAAAACAAAACGCCCTAGATTTTGGGAGCTGAAATAATAGACATAGTTCATGTTTTTTAATACTGGATTTGTTTAATATATTACAGTGCACAACAGAAAGTGGTCAATCTAGGTTTTTAAAAACACAACATCAGTTTTCAACATTTAGCTGAAGTATCACTTGAATACCACAATCTACTCCTGTACAGCACACTTTCCAGAGAACTGTATTATAGGACAGCGAAACCAATGCACGAAATAAGCCTTCTGAATTAGTAGAGTGCTTATGGCACACATTTTAAGAATGTATTAATCTCAGCCCTGCCACTAACCTGTTGCGACACTCAGGGCTTTTTACTTCACCTCACTATATATTCATTTTTTCCATCGTACAATAGACATAATGACACTTCTCCTGCTTTTTGAAGCCTTCTGAGAATTGCAGCAATAAAGTACTACAGAAAAAGAGATATGCATTTATATTGAAATGTACCTATTCACAAAGAGCCATCAATTTCCAACTCACTAGTTAAATCATCTTTATAAGCATTCATTCACAAAAAGAATATGAAAAATTTACCTGCTCATTTTTGCAGATCCACACAGTATTCCCCTGAAGTAGAATAAAGATTTTGGCTTTGTATCCTTTCAGCTCAAGATACCCGCTTTTCTCGGGGGTGACAGAAGTTCGAGACTGAGAGTTATTATCAGACTGCGATTTCAAGGCATTAAGCATCGTATTAACCCAGTCATTCCTTTCTTCTAAAACAAGAAAAAAAAAAAAAAAGAAAAAAAGACATACGGTTAAGCAGCAGCTCCATTCTTCTCTACCACATTTGTTTTCCTCTTCCTACTATGCTATGCTGATGATGGTATGGCTGTACCACATGAGAGAGAACATCCACCTTCAACAGGAGGTGGAAATAAAAATAACATGAGAGTCCATATCAGTGGAGATGCTAGCAAAGATGATAGCCATTCAATTAGCTCCCAACAGCCAAAACACAAATTGAAAAGTTATACGAACTGATTCTTAAAATCATGACTATTAGTTCTAAGATGCTGAATTTCAGACAGCTTAAAGACTGAGGTGGTAGACAGGTAGCATGTTCACCTTCTGGAAGCCAGATCAATGGGAAAGAACTACAGAAGTTATGCAAGGTAAACCAGAGAGCCTAAATATCATCTGTCACTAAAGAGGCAAGCCATCCCCAATGCTATTCTATGTTTGGCCATGCTTTTAAGCATAAACATTTGGCAATTTACAATCTATTGCATTAAGGCGTAGCAGTTAAGCTTGATATTGTCAAGGGTACCGAGTAATCAAGAAAATGCATGTTTGAATATCTTTGCATGCATTATTAATTTAACATCTTACAAATACATGAACACAAGTAGGTGAAGTAATAAAGTTCCACTCAGTCTCATTCACTATGTTCAGATATTTCACCAGACTTAAGATCAATATACTTCAATGCTGAATACTCTGAATGGATTAGACTTGCCCCATGCGATTGGAACTTCATGAATATTTCAACGCTCTGCTCTCAAAGATTCAGGTTGTAAGATATATTGGAGGGGGCAGGGAAGGAAGGAAAATTCTACCCACAGCATACACGAAGTTGACACAGTGTCGAACACTCCAAAGAGCACCATTAAAACAGTAATGTGCTTACTTCACAAGTGTTGTATGTGCAACAAGAAGGAACAAATACACAAACCTAAGTGTCAGAAAATAGTTTGAAGAGGAGGAAGATAGCAGCCCAACAGACTAGCACAGGGAAGGTGATCCAAGTACTCCTCTTACAAGTTTTATTTTAATACACCCTCCTTTAAGGTACTTTGAAAAGATCACTGGAATATTTCAGTATAGTTGAGGGCATCAAATTACTCTAAAAATTTTTTTAATGGTATTTCATTCCAATCTAACAAAAATCTCACTGCATCTGAGCAGATTATGCTCAAATTCATTGCTATCACCTAACTACTTAATTTTTGGCCCCAAATTTCCCTAAACTTTCCGAAGCATTACATATAGAGTTTTTCCCTCTAGATATTTAAATCAATCCAAAAATACTGTATTTTTGAGATACCAAAAAGTAATAAATCAGAGCACTGTAAGCAAACAAAATGAGCACTATAATCCACTGGTTGCAGACCAACATTGGTATCAAGGGACACAGATCAATGAAGACAATGATAGCACTCTTTATTTTAACACTACAGCAGAAAGAAAGATAAGTTAATAAATAAGGTCCACAGGATGAAATATGTATAAAAGTCTCCATTTCAAAATCTTTGAAAAGAAGTTAAGTACCCTTTGAATAGTCGCAGAACTATTCCCAACCACAAATCCATAGAAGGAATAGCATCAAGTAACAGTTTGTGCACATAACAGAAAAAGAGTTATTAATTTACTATGAATACATCATCCAGCTCTGGATACAGTAAGGACCAAATTACTTGTACAACACACATTTTTAACTTTAAGTGAACAGCTTTACAGACATGTCCAAAGATGGTTATATACTAAATCACAGAATCATTAAGGTTGGAAAAGACCCTTAAGGTCATCGAGTCCAACCGTTAACCTATCACTGCCAAGTCCACCACTAAACCATGTCCTCAAGCACCACATCTACCCGTCTTTTAAATACCTCCAGGGATGGAGACTCAACCACTTCCCTGGGCAGCCTGTTCCAGTGCCTGACTGCCCTTTCAGTGAAGAAGTTTTTCCTAATATCCAACCTAAACTTCCCCTGGCGCAGCTTGAGGCCGTCTCCTCTTGTCCTATCGCTTGTTACTAGGGAAAAGAGACCGACCCCCACCTCGCTACAACCTCCTTGCAGGTAGTTGCAGAGAGCAATAAGGTCTCCCCGCAGCCTCCTCTTCTCCAGACTAAACCACCCCAGCTCCCTCAGCCACTCCTCATGAGACTTTCTCTAGACCCCCCACCAACTTCATTGCCCTTCTTTGGACACGCTCCAGCAAAATGAAAATGCAATTTTATGTATAACAAGTGGTTGCTCTGAATATATTTTGTAAGTCAGTATAAGTTGTTAACGTTTTTATAGCATTCAAAGGCAACGGTCCATAAAGCAAATTATGGCCCTACAAAATGTATTGCACTAACATGGTTATGTTCCAATTTATAAAAAAGCAAAAAAATAAATTTGGAAGGGAAAGGCAAAAATAATAAAAACAGACGTACTTTTTAACTCAGTTAAGAGCATAAAAATGTCTGAAGTGATGTGAGCCAAACCCAATAAGAAGGATTTGTTCACTGATGCTGCGCTCCTGTTACAGCCTGCAGCAAATGTTTACAACCAAGCTACAACCCATAAAAATGGGATTTGATAATGGAAATGCTGAGAGACCCTTAGCTATAATGGGTCCGGCATATACTGCTGTAAATACATATTGCACATCTTTTTTTTTTCTAGGTATTCCATTTGATTTGATTGTTTCCATAAATAAGTTATACATACCCTGATATTGTTTCCACATATGTGCTTGTTTTGGCTGGGGTAGAGTTAATTTTCTTCATAGTAGCTAGTATGGGGCTATGTTTTGAAATTTGTGCTGGAAACAGTGTTGATAATAGAGGGATGTTTTTGTTATCGCTGAGCAGTGCTTACACAGAGCCAAGGCCTTTTCTGCTTCTCACACCACCCCACCAGCGAGCAGGCTGGGAGTGCACAGGAAGCTGGGAGGGGACAGAGCTGGGACAGCTGACCCCAACTGGCCAAAGGGCTATTCCATACCATATGATGTCATGCTCAGCATATAAAGCTGGGGGAAGAAGGAAAGGGAGGATATTTGGAGTGGTGGCATTTATCTTCCCAAGTAACCGTGACATGTGATGGAGCCCTGCTTTGCTGGGGATGGCTGAACCTTCCCATCCCTGCCGATGGGAAGCAGTGAATGAATTCCATGTTTTGCTTTGCTTGCGCACGCAGCTTTTGCTTTAGCTATTAAACTGTCTTTATCTCAGCCCATGATCTTTCTCACTTTTACACTTGCGATTCTCTCACCCACCCCATCAGGGATCAGGGGAGAGTGTGCGAGCAGCTGTGTGGTGCTTAGTTGCCGGCTGGAGTTAAACCACGACAACGTATTACAGCTGTACATTGGTAAAGCATTAAATTAGAAGGCATACTAACTTCCTTACTACAATTTACATTTGTATTCTCTATCAATACATGGCTGAAAATACTGTATAAGGAAGTAAATAAAGACACGCAGAAAAACCCAGATTTCCTTTGATCAAAGCACCACATTCAAGCCATCAACTTCATTGTTGTTCTTTGTCAACTTGATATAAAGTGGTGACTCGGAGCAGATGGCTGAGAGCACACAGGCTGTAAGAGCAGCTAGGGAGACCTGAGAAGCATCTAGAATTATTCACCTTTGGGAAGAATAAGGAGAGAGTTGGAAAACTGTATTCTCATTTTGATATTTTTAAAAGCCATTCCCCAACAATTTCAGTGATTCTTACAAAGCTTACAGCTATCTCCAGTTTCACTTTATGAGCCCAAAACAGCCGGATTCCAGAAATATTTCTGGTAATATAACAAGTTATATTTCACAAACATAATTTATCAGCAGTGATTACATGGCTTTTTGGCAATCATTAGAATTACACATGTTCTACTTACCTTCTTTATCCACACGGAAGACAAAAGTCCTATGGGATGTGACAACTTCAAATTTATTCTCCCCGTGAACTCTTACTGTTGCTATAGCAGAGAGCAGTATTATTCCCTTTGAGAACACTTCCTATAATAAAAATGCAATAGAAATAGTTAATAACTCTCATGGAATGTTACATGTCTCTCAGGTAGCATTACTTGCCATGATGTTCAGGAAGCTCACATACAGGCTGTGCTTCTGAAAGTTCACCACATTATTCATAAAACTGCATCAATAAGTAAACCACTTCACTACCCACACATCACTAACTTCACTGTTCTGGGTCTATGCACACCTACCACCTTCTAAAATAGAGTAAAATCCCATGGTGAGACAGAATGCATATATTTGAGATACCACATCATAAATTGTTTCATGACACTAATATTGCAAAATATCACACTCTCTTAAATTTACAATTTTATGCCGAAGTAAATTACATTGACTATCCCACAGAGCCAAAATTAAAATAAAATAAAATAAATTTACTTGTAGAATAGAATCAGACAAAGGAAAAAACTGTGCCTTCTCCAAGCAGAAAATTCCAAAGAATTTTTCTGTTCCTTCTCCACTCCTTCAGTGGCAGGCCAGTAAGAAAAGTAAATTCACTGATTTTACCCCTAATTTTGAACTGAAGGGGGCCATCACCCTCTGGAAAAATCCACTGCCCTGTCATTGCTAACAAGAATCCTCTAGCTTGGATCAGGTATGTACTTTTCCGCTATATGAGGTAGGAGGAGAACGATCTCCCAAAAACATCATTTAGTGTCACAGAAAATTTTCCCAAAACTTGCTAATTTCCAACTAGGAATTGGGAGAACTGAACTGAACACAAAAGCAAGACAGGAAAAAGGAATTGCTATGAGTACTTTCTCCAAGTGGTTCATCTTTTAACCTAATTAGCCTAAGTATTCCATGGCAGAGGTGTGGGGGAAAGCGCACGGAAAGGAAAGCTCAAGCAGACATACAACACTTCAGAGATACTTCTGCACAATTCCTAGATTCCAGTTAATGCTGCTGCTCCTGTCCCCACTATGCTTTGATCAATTGGTTTTTTGACTAAGACAATTCAGATATACTGCTAAGATTTACGATCCAGATGCAGTAATAGTCCAAGAGTCAGCTCCCCATAAAGAATTTATATTGCAATAACTTTCTTCCCAAAGTATAAATTATTATAATAGACTTTATACAAGGACTTAAGGAACCACTGTGAATGCTAAGCATGAAGGATACACAGAATCATTTTTGTTTACTGAGTTTAATATACTACTGATTTTCACCAAATTCACACTCTTACGCTGTTTCACTTCTATGTACTAATATACGTCAATGAATGCAGTTTAGCAAATAAATAAATAGAAAATTGAAATACAACTGAAGTGGACATGTTACTATAATTACACATAAGAACTACTCTGTCACTCCGAACGTTCTTAGTATTGCACATCTATTTTCATCATGGCTATATTTGTTAGAAGAGAGATTTTAACATATTTGTTAATAAGGTTGGATATTATGTTAACTACCGATCCTTCACAATGGCAACGCAAACTTATTACATATACTATTTCTAAAGGTGTTCAGATATAATTATATTACGGTGTTTGCAGGCATCTACTGGCTGTATTTGGAATTGTAAGAGCATAATTCAGACTGCTGGAAGTCACAGCTATTTTATTTGATTAAAAAAAAAAAGGTCCGTTTCCTTTTAAGCTGAGTACAGTTTTGGTTTTACTATTTAAATAATCCTTTTTAAAGCTTTGTTCTCCAAGGCATACATATTTTCAAATACAGTTTAAACCATAATAATTTCTCAATCTTATTTCTGCAGCAGCTTCTCTTTCACATGAAAGAAATAATGCCTACTGTTAAAAAGCTCTTGTTGATTAAGATACAATTTCTCTCTTTGAAATACTCCAAACTAGAAATTAGGTGAATTATTTAAGAACATAGAAAACAAAACCAAATAAACACAGCCAAGAACCTCGCAAATATTTCTTCTGTTCCTGAGAGGTGTACAGTAGTTTTAGGGCTGCTAAAAAATTCTCTGACAGAACAATTTTCTGGTGGGGAAAGAAAAATGGCTTTTTGATAGCAACTACTTTGATGAAAACTTTTATTTTGACATACAGCCCAATGGAGTCCTCCTTGACAGTTGTGTTTCAGAGCTGGGCTAAAAGATCCTGGAAAACACCATTTTGCACTGCTTTGGCTTTCCTTCCACAACAGATTAAATATGACCTATTTCAAGAATGACAATGATTCACCTGTTTCACAGTGAATTTTGTTCTTTGTTACACTCACATGCAACATAACACAACAAAATACTGAAGGTCTCCACATAAAAAGGCAAGGCTTTTTCCAAAATCACTAATATATTTGTCAGGGATCCTAAGATGCTTTTGAATAAAAACTTTCAATATAACCAACAATTTTTGCCTTACTATAAACTGCATGTTAGAGCACCAGAGTTCCGCTCCCAAAGTAGGAAGAAATTTGAAATTAGAACTATGTATATTGGATAGCTGAAAAGAATTCTCAAATTCTGCTTTCCTCTCTTCAGTTTGCTCTTACTTCAGTTAACCACGTTAAGATAAAACCACACAGGATGTTGCTCTGACCACAGTGACTTGCTCAGGACCACGAACGCAGAAGAAATAAGCAGCATCACAGATACAAACAAAAACCGTTCCTAGATCAGATGCTGTGTGCAGAAAACTAAATATTTTTTTTCATTTATGCAGATATAAAGGAAAGAAGAGATCTCTATTGATTAGAAGTTGATACACAACTAGAACAAGGTTAGAGAAATATTTAGAAAATTAATGTTTAAATCATTCAGAGAAGTGTTTAGATGGGCTAAGTGCACATTTTCAGGAATACTACCCTCTGTGTCTTCCCTCCCCATCCTCCACTTGTTTCACTCTTAATTAGCCATGTAGCACACTTCCCCTTCTTAAGAACCTCACTCCTCTCAAGTTCCTAATTTGAATGACAAATAGAGCTTTTTAATATTGGTAGTGTTTCTGAGTAAAATAAACAGTTTCATTCCACTGAGATTACCCTTCTCTGTTTGTAATAATCAGAAAACATCCGAGTATGGAATGGTTTCCTTTTGAAAACTACTTTTAATCGATAGGTGAAACCAAAAGTATAACAATTCCTTTGTAACATGCTTGTCCGTGTAGGAACGTCCTTGGACAAACACACATTAGAACAGATGGATCTTGCCATTAACATCTAAAGTTAAAACAACTTCCCCATTTAAATACATATATATAGCTAGCCATGTAGCTAGGAGGAGGCACCCTCTGCCTTGCACTGAACTGTATAACTACCTCTGTCTTTTACCAGAACCAGCTCCTGAGCTGCATGCAGGCCTTGATGGGTCTGCAAATAGTTGCTTACCATGTCAAGGTAACAATACACAAGCAACAGCAGGAACATGCTGGTATCCATCTAGCAGGCAATATGAATACTCTGGGTGTGGGAGTAGTGATCCAGCAGAGACCAATGCACCAAAAACTCATGTTCCCCAGGGACACCATGGCTCACCCAACACAATCCCCCCTATTGGCAGACAACTATGTTTTCTTCCTATCTGCAAGCTAGTCCAAGAGTTTCAACAAATCCTCAGTTCCCAGAATTTGCTTCAGGCCTCACAGTTCTCAGACATATGAAGTTCTTAGCATAAGTGACTCATCAAGTTAACAAGTCAGACACACAGATTTGGTCAAACTGTATATGCACACAGACCAACCATCATCTCTTTCAATCCCAGGAGTGAGGTTTTGTACTCAGATTCCAGGAAAAGGGAGACAGAGGCTTCAGATCAAGCCTTTTGCAAGCTCCTGATAGTCCAACCTGTCACAGAGACCTTTTAAATAGAGGATGCTTTCTAAGTGTCGTATGACACACTAAATATTCCCCTGAGCAGAAGGGAAGATTTCTGGAATCCTCTATGACAGACAAAATTTATAACAAGTACTATTCTAGAGTACCTGACCTCCAAGTAATTTTTTCAGTGGCCTTCCAAAAAAAAAAAAACATAAAAAAATTTGTACTAAATCCCCAGTGCAGATACAAGATTTAAAATTCTGTATTAGCATTTCTTTCCCTAATTATGCTACAGATGGCGTTAAGCAAATCCCAATGTCGTATTTTTCAAGTCTTTCTTAATGACTAACCCTGCTTTTCTGCTCCTCTGAAGCTCTGGGATGAATACCACAAAGGGGTAACATTTTTTTGTCACTGCAATCCAAGTGCTGTTCTATTGTTCCCTTCATCTACACAATCATGTCTTCTGTGAGTGAAGCAAAGTAAGCAAGTAAAAACAGATTGTTTCATGTTCCTAAACAGCAGGCATAAAGATCAGTGTAAATAATTTTTTGAGCTTGTTCTTAATTTCTCTGGCCCCTCAGGAAATAAACAGTCTCTTCCTACTTCAGTTCTGCTCTCCTCATAATCTACTAATATAGGGCTAAGAGTGTGCATATTATTAAACCATCTATGGGACTCTTACTGACTACCACTACCCATCATACTGCTCGGGAACTTTTACCTGAAATTGTATTTTGTTCCTAATTTAATAGGCATCTTCAACAGGAAATGCTTTCCAGCATTTCAAATAACACACATGTATATAACTTCATCTCCACCAAACACACATATATGCAATCATCTATCACTTTTAAGAAGTTCTTCATTTCTTCCAAGAGGAGAAATTAATTAATCACAGAGTGAAAGAAAAAGAATTTTGTAGTGGGCTAAAGTGTATTAAATAGAAGAAAAAATAAATAAATAAAAAAGAAATCTTTCAAAAGAAAAAAAAGTCATGTTTAAAGACAGGTCTCAAAAAAAAAAACTGTCAATGTAGTTTCTGTTGTGAAAAAGTCGTATCAAAAGGTCAAATAAGTGTTTTGTAAATCTCAATTTCACAGCAGGAATACACACTTTGTTGAAAACTATGATTTACAAATCCATTTTTGTATCACATATCAGAAGTGAACTACTTTAATCAAAGCAACTCACGAGTCTGCAAATGTTTCAGTAAGATTCAATCCTTAGGTACAAAAACAAAGAACAGCCACTGACATCGCAGTACTATGCTGATTTTAAAGAGACCCAAACATAACCTATTCCGATGATATGTGATTATTCCTACAAGACAAACAGGAAAGAGACATTTTTAATTAAAGAGTAAACAAGTGTATGGGGGTTTTGGTTTCTAAAAGGTCTTCTATGCCACATTTAATTTCTCTCTCAAAATCCCCAGCATGCTGGGTTCCCATGACAAGACATACCACGATCAAAATAACACTGGATCTCTTAAATGTGTCTTGCATGATCCTGTTCTATTTTGCAGAATGCAGCAGTGTCACTCCTTCAATAAGGTAAGAATTTCTGGTGATATCTACCTGAAAAGGTCAGGAAAACAAGCCCTTCTAGAAAACAAGAGGATGAACAATACATGAAGATCTCAAGGACACCTTAAAATATTTAATCATGTCTCATCCTAGTTCTTTGCAACTGAAAATGAATTTAAGATGAATAGTCATTTGTAATTATTTCCGAATTTCTTCATGGTAATGTGTATATTACACAGATGCATTTTATCCCATACATGACCAAAACATGTCACTTACCTTTTCATTATTGTAATAAGAAATGCTGTCTCCATCGAACTTAACCCAGCGCTTCTGAAACATGCGTTTGCTGTGAATCAAAAATTAATACACTTAACATTATAAACACAAGTAACAGTGGCTTTTAAGAATGTCTGAAGCACAAATTATAGAAAGGTCAAATCATGTTTAGCTTCCTGTGTTTGGTCCTAAACATTTTGAAAATTAAAATGAAACTTAGCCCTATCATATCTTTTCAAAAGGAGAATGCTGATTTCAAATATAATAAAAATATCTGCAAACAAGAAGCGCAGTATTACCAGACATCTTTTATAAATCAGTCTCTTTGTGTTTTTAATCAATTCTGTATTTCCTGCCCACGTGCTCTACATCACACCTGAAGTGACAGAGGAAAAAGAACTTCCAATAACATAATTTTGCTTCAAAGTAACAACAATGAGAAATAGCTATTTTTATTGGAGGCAAAGGAGTATTCTGAACACAGAGCATACCTTTAAGTGTTACAAGCTCTGTAAGATACCTTCTAAAAAGGGAAAGCTGAGAACCTAAAATGACCATCTCATTGCCATGTTTATAAGGACATCTCTGTTTACAGAGATCTTCAGTCAGCAACATCTACTGAACACTCTCTTCCCTGGCCAATGAATAAATAGTGGTCACACCAAATCACTCAACAAATACAACATAAAATTTCATTTTCAATCTGTGTTACCAACTGGACATCATTAATGAGTAGCTCATTTGATTACTGCAGTTTGCCATTAACTCATGCTCTATAAGGACCTCCTAAAAAATTATTTTTACATGAACCTGAAGTAGTCTGTTATGCTCATTAAAAAATGTTGACAGCCTATTAGTTATCATCTATAAAAGTTTCAATTCTAAAATCTATTAAACAAGTTAATTAAGCAAGAACAAGACTCCACTCTAACATCTCTTTTCCCAACATTATTTCCTTTCTTGCTAAATGAGTGCTCTGCGTTAGGATTAGTAGACTGTGATAGTTTATCAAAACTTTAATCAAATAGCAGCTCTGGCTTAATTAACTTGTATTATATGACTACAATAAATCATCATTTCTCATAACCTGGAAAGGCCAATGTAAAAATCTATTTTCCATTAAAATGTCAATAAACTTTATGATGATGAAGGGAGGAAAAAGTGAACCTTAGTACCACATACAATGTGAGTAAACTGAATGGCTTTAGAATTTATAGTGAGTTAACTAAAACAAGAAGGTGTACTTTAAATGGATGATTTGTAGGAATTTAAGAAAACAGTATATATTCATTCCCCTGATGAGACACAAAGTGACAGGTGTAAATGGGAGCTCTATAAAAAGAAGAAAAGGAGGGCAGGAACAGAAAGAAACATTCAGTTGGCCGTGACTGAAACAAAATATGACAGTGCTTTAAGGGATGAAAAAAAATCATTGGGTTTCTTTTCTTTGGTTGGTTTCTTTAAGTCTTCTGATATTTGCAAAATGGTATTGTAAGAAAGAGAACCAAAAAATGTAGCATTCATTAAACCATGCTTAAGAAAAAGTCCTTGAAATTCAGCCAAGGAATATCATTGGCTCAAAGCTAGTGACCCTGCAACTGTTCTACTCAGTCCTAACCAGTACAAATTTTGTGCTTAATTCATTATCTTTTTCAAATAATATATTCTCACACAGTACTTTATCTAAAGCCTTCACACTTTGTTCGCAACTCCTTCAAATAGCACAAGATGAGTCAACTGGAATCAAGAACTATACTTTTTATCACTCTATTAGCTAACTGGCAAAAGTGCTGTTTAAAAAAAAAAAAGTCCTGTAAGTGAAATAAAACAAAAGTTAAAGCTAACTGCAGCTCTCTGAGAAGTCAATACACTAACAATTCTCAGAGAAAGATGTGCAAATGCATATTATACTGGGAAAAAGTCTTTTGACTCTATGAATAATTATTCTTTTAAGTCTTTAACAAAAGTAAACAATGACAATCCATGAATGTGAATGAAACTTTTGAAACAATAAAGCTTGAGCAGATTGAAGTTCTATAATGGTAAAACAGGTTTATTAAACCAGGTTTATTCCTTTTTGTTATTCAGCTTGAACAATGTATCACCGTATCAGCACATATAAAGCCAAAATCAAATACATTAAAAACTTGCTAAATCAGAACCCTTAAAAAGGAACAACAAAAAAAAAAAATGGAAATTGCTATACAATAGAGCTCTTTCCAGTGGGCTTGAACCAGATTGTATTCTCAACCAATTTAATTCAATAACTTTGTCACTAAACTGAAAAAAAAATTAATTGCTGTACTAGTCGATGAGTAGTTATGATTATTATAGCCACAAATAATGAAAGGAAAGGCCAAACAGTTTAACATCACCACCTTTCAGTGTAGTTAAACATACAGTCCTAAGAACAAAGAATACAGAACTACTAAGGCTTGAGTAGGAGTACAGTAAAAGATGTATTACAGCACTAATAAGGACAACAGCTTTAATTTCTAGATGCTAAGTACTAGTGAAGATCAGAAATAGACTTAAAAAGTAAAATTGTGCCACTTTTAATACAAGAAGGAATTCAGAAGAAAACAACTGGAGAACTGGAAACTACAATTCAAAGCAAATAGTCTGTTCAGTTTATTAAGGAGGAGGTTAGAAGAATTTCATGAGAGTTTGCAAGTATTTATGAATGGAAGATCTGATAATAGAGTGCTCTTTAGTGTAAAACAATCTAAGAAGAGTTGGAATTTAAACTAGGTTAAAATAAAACAATTTAAAAAAACTTCAAAAAATAACAGAAATTAAACATCAGATTTTTTTTTTTTTTTTTTTTTTTTTTTTTACCTAGAAATGTGGCAAAGAGTCTATTCTCTTTCTATTGTGTTCCTCTCTCCCCTTCAATATTTGAAATCTTAAAGCAAGGCTTGGGCTCAGATTCCTCCCATCAAACACTAGGCACATCAATAAACTAAACTAGGAGACAACTCAGCCTAGATGCAGTTCTAAACTCTAAGCTCAACTTACATGCACAGTTCTGAAACCAACAGGATCTCCAGTCACAGTAATTATTAATTTATACATCCATGGCCAAGTTGGTAAAGTAGTATTTCAGAATCAGTTTGTTTTCACTTACTTTGTGGCCCACAGAAAATCAGCAAAAATGTACAGATTGGAAATATTGCTACAAATTAATTCTGTATTTTTCTGCTTCAGTTCATGAGTGGTGATCAACATTTTTAATACAAATATTTTTCCTGAGCGTACCTCCTAAATAAACTTTAGAATCGGTAACATCATTAAAAACTAAGAATTCAGAAGAGCCCTATGCTCTTGCAACAAAAACAGTTCCCCTTCCTTTCCCACCACAAATAGCAAGCAACCAAATACAAACACATCTCTCATGCAAACATTCATCTTCACAATTATACAGTAATCACTGCAAATACCATACCCTTGAGGGGATAATTTATCCAGCCATCCTGCTTTAACCTTCTTTACCGATGGTCCATAAAAACAAGCATACGGTGTTATTGAATCATTTCCAACAGAAGTTTGATCTCCATCAAATTGCCAAAAATGCATTTGTTCACTGACAAAGCAATCTGAATTTCCACTTTGTATCTTACTACTAGATGCTGACTGTGTCTTGTCTTTATTTTTCTTTTTCTTTAAAGGCAAAGAACTTTGTTCCACAATAGAATATACAGATTCACTTTCAGATTCTTCTGGTGCTAATGATTTGTTTTCCTGAGACAGGGATTCATTTTTCGCCAGTTCCTTTGTCTTCTCCTCCTGATTATTAAAGGAACTAGAAAGAAAAAGTGCACTTTACTCTTAATGTATTGCTACAATGCACAAATACATAAAATTATTAATTACAACAAATATTGTTAAAACATATGATCAATATGTTTATCACTTGTTTAACCATTGCAATAACCAAAGACATGCTAAACACAATGTATCTTGTAACTAAGACCATACTGAATCCTACTTTCTCCATTCAACAGGACTGGTAGCAAGGTAACACTGGCTCCTTTAGAAGCCTGAACAGAAATTTAAAATTAATTCTCCTTCCTCAGAAAACTAGCTTCATTCATTTAAATACTTTCGATGACTTGCAGTATCACCTCTCTCTTCCCTCTCCCACCTCAACACAAGTCAGGTACAGACTAGAGACTTAAGGAGCACATCAGGTCCCATTTCATCAAACCATTGGACACTACCTCATAACAAGAGTAGAGAATGGTTTTTAGTTTTGTGTGTGTGTGTTTGTTTTTTTCTTTCTAATGAGGAGGTAGAGTATGAGAGTATTCAGACATGGTTAGCTAGGAGACAGAGAAGAATAAAACTTGTGTCCTCCTTGTTCTGACTGAGGAAAAGAGGGACATCTTCCAAAGCCACAAAAATTCTGAAACCTGGGTTAGACAGGCTTAGGACAGCCACAGAGCTAAACGTTGCCTCTGATAGCATGGGGTGAAGGTTCAAATAGGAGAAAAAAAAACATAAATACAGTCATGGTTGTGCCTTCAGAGGTAAAGATCTCCTTGTGGTATCAGTTAATAACTCTTTCCTCTTTACATTTTGAATTTCTCTATAACTCTTATTTAATACCATAGATTCTTGTAAGAAGAATACTCTTCATTCGTTCCTAGATCTGATTTATTTTCATAAGCCAGGAATTCATTTCCATGAAGTTCCTAGAAAAGAAATACATTGTAACCAACATTTGTATTGAAGTAGTAAGTGATGTTTAAATTACTGTAGAGATAAATCACACACAAACAACAGCCAAACTAGCAAAGCTATTCTTTGCCACATTTTCAAGTAATATGCATTTGAAAGATCATGTTCTTAAAAGTATTTTATGAAATGTTATTTTCAATATTTCCATTTTACATAATAATACTCAGATAAAACATGAGCATAGTCCAAAATACCCAATACAAACAAATTAGATAAAGAAATTTAGTGCACAGAAATATCAGTTCTCTCATTTTTCTTGAAGCACAACTGGATATTATTTTTACCCTGAAATTTTCTAAGCTCAAGAGCCATGTGTTGCATGCATGTTGAGTATACCACTTATGATTTGCCACTGCTAGCCTATCTTTCATATCAATACTTCTTCTCTGAATTAAATGTACAGCCTTCACAGTACACTAAAGATAAAATAATGGTAAATTCAAATTCCTACAGTAAGACTGAACTCAGCCATGTCAAATACATCTTGCATTTTCTTGCCAAGCTCTTCTTCCTAAAAGGCACACTTATTAATGTTTGTTTAGAAATCTTTACCACAAACTGCTTGCAGTGTACAAAATGTCAAGGTTAAAACTGTTCAAGAACATTACATTTCACACTTCCTAAATTTGATCTGACAATCATACTGCATTACTAAGCTTCTCAATACTTGTCTGTCTTCCTTTAAAAAAAAGAAACAAACTAAAATGAACATCATGCTCTCTGATGGAAGCATTTTAATTTACTCATTTAAGCTTTAATGTCTATGCCACGAAACTGAAGGGTGGCAGAAAAAAGTGGATAAGCTTTCACAATGGTTGTCATTTGTTTTCTGAGCAGCAGTACCTCATCTTGTACTTGAGGGCTGTACTTTGGCAAGATGAAAATGCAATCTTAAAAAAGCATACAGCCAAAAGCTGAGTATGTGTACACTGCAGCATAAATTGTGGAAATCACAGGCGACTACTAGGATAAACCTAGGTGAACAGTCTACCTTCCTCTGCCAGCCAGATCCATCATTAAAAAAAAAAACCAAAACACACCAAAAATCAACAACCACCAGCACACATACACCAGCTATTAACCATGTGATAGCACCAAGGATCAGACAAAACAAATTAAAAAACAAAACACACATTTACCTTGCGAACAAACTAAACAGAAAACTCAAAAGCAATCTGTCCACTGATTATCAAATGCTTGGATTGACCAGAATCTCACAAAAGGAGGGGAAATGACTGTCTCCCATTTCTACACAACAGTCAAGAGGCTAATATCATTGCCCAGGAAGCGCCTTCAGAGCAGAAGTGGTCAGTATCTTTTGTCTTCATTTGCTTATCAGGATGCAACCACAAACCATACCCACTGAAGCTATGTGGTAGTACCTTTCCTCCCTCTCATAAACCATTATGGTAAACAGTTTTATGTCCTGCTTGTGCCCACTCCGCAATCTTGAGCACTTGGACAGGTGAATTCAGGGAGCCTGAGAACTTCCAAGCAATAACTAAGAATTGCATTTCTATTGCTAGTAGTTTTTAAAATGTAGAAGTCCACAAACAAAAGACAGGTTGTGGGGACAGGAAGTTCTATTTGCTCACAAAACCACATATTTCACCCAAATTAAATCGCAAGTATTTCCAATGTATTGTTTACAGAATTACTCTGCAAGGTGCTCAGGCTTAAGACAAGACAAAACTCCCATCTCCCACCTCCTGCAAATCTCTGAGGTATTATACAAAGGTAATTAGCAGCAGCATTTTTTCCTGCAGACACCTTTATAGAGACAAGTATTTCTTAAAAAATAGGTATAGATATTACACAGAAACGGCCTCTAAATATGTACTGTTCTTACGCATAGGAAGCACCTACCCTTAAGGAAGAAACCTGGCTTCAGGATCCCAGTCAGATGGAACTGCCTACTTGCAGCCCTGTACAAAAATCTTCTACTTTTTATCAGGAAGTAATTCAGATGCATTTTTGTTTTTAGCTTTTTCTAACAGGTAGTCTTGCTGATCACAACAGCAAGTCAGGAAACCTGAATGCTAAAACATGGACGGCATGAAAAGTATCGGAACTGAGGCTACATTAAACAAAGACTCAATGCCATTCAGGACAGGCATCTTCCTTAAGAGATATTGCCTTAGTCTTCTGTTAAAGCTAATGTCACAGAGTTCTCCTCAGGTTGATTCTTGAATCATGGTTTGGCAATACAATTTTATAACAGGTCCATAAAGATAAATTCCTCCTTTTAAAATATTAAGGGTTCTTATTTTAAAGTGGTAAGATTTGCAACCTGGCCAGCATTCCACACTATCAAAATGCTTAGGTACTCACATAGTTTACTGAACTCAATATGCATGTTTAATTTAGTTTGACAGTCTACAGCAAGAAATAAAGCCAATACTTCACTCTAGAGGCCTGAACTCATTAGAATTCAGTTTTTCTGTGAAGGAATCCTAATACACTTGACTCTTCATTTGGACACAACAATAAATCAGCTCTAAAACATTTGGATTTTTGTGTTACTTTTAAAGCAATATAAAAAAAATATTTCTTCTTCAGGTTGCCCTTTAGAGGTTTCTGCTTCTAGCTGTCTTTCTTCCTGACCTAAGTCAAAGGCATATTTTCTTCATAACCTTAATTCCCTGTTCTCTCATGCTCACTTACTTCCAGTCTGCAGTGACTCATTACCTATTTCTACAGACACTCCCTTTACAGAAGTCTATAGAAACCTCTTCTTGTTTACACCAATGAAACAGGAAGAAGGGTAATGGCCAACTTACAAGCCCTTAGATCAACTTCAGTCAGTCCATATAACAATTTGTTACATTTCCTTGTATACAGACAAACTATATTCTCATGTGAGGTTATCTTTTAAAGTGAAGCACCAGTTACAAGCCCTAAAATCTCAGATACTTTACAGTGTTATCTAAACTTTCTTATTTATTCCTAGGATACTTCATACCTATGGAAAAAATCTGAAAGTGCAATGTATCTTAGGACCTTTGTTTTATGGTTCTTCTTTATGAACTTTGCCTGCAATTAAGTTCTAATGGAACCAAAATTAACTATAAAGTTTCCAACAGACGTGATAGATATAACTCAAAAAACTATTCACTTACATGAAAGTGATAATTAAAATCCAAATCTTCAGATCAGGGTAAGCATGTTATAATATACCGCATTAATCGTGATTCTACAACCAGCAGAAATAGCAACTGTATTTCAAGCAGTTAATCCAGTTTAACAGCATGGTATTTTTGTACTGGGTGCCTTTGTAAAATAAAAAAGATTGCTGACAATCTTCCTGGATATGCTTTTTTACAACCAACCATTTCAATGAAATATATAGAATAATGCTAAGAAGTAGCAAGAAGGCTAGGAAACTTTTTCTAGAAAACCTGCTTATGCCATTGAACTAATTACAAAGAAGTTAAATTTCAAATTTTTAAAGACATTAGCACAGACAACAATAACTGGCACAGACAAGACATGGTACACAAGGAAAGAAAACGAAAGCTCAAGAGTTACTTTTGTGTGCAGATAAGAACTAGAAGGAGAAACAAGACATGAATTTATGCGTATCTCCTTAAAAAGTCAAGGAGAAAAAAAAAAAAGCACAACATATTTCCAAAGCAAAGAAAGTACACACCAAAAATAGAGATCATTTTTATGCTTCTAAAAGCATTCCCATTAGAAGATGAAATCTGAACCATTTATTTTCACTGACCAATTCTTAACAAATGAAAATTGCGGAAAAAATATCCTTCGCATCCGTTTTAATAGCTTTGATTTTAGTCACTAGTTTACAATAGTTTAAAAAGTAAAACAGGACAGTAACTAACAATAATTTACTGTTTTCTCTAACTCAGTGGCTTGAGATCAGCTGGGACATTTACAAGCAATCACACAATCAACAATTTTTGGTCTGCATCCTGCTAAGACAGAAGCAGGAGCTGGGATTCACGGCATTTGGTGGATGCCTCAGCAAGCTAATTTACCTCCCAGACCCCTACATGATTCAGAAGTCTGTCCACATGCCATCTGTGGCATTCACACCATCAATTACTGACCCCAACAAAAACGTTCACTTCAGAGAATCCTACAGCAAAAGTAACTTTCTGGGTATACAGCAAGTTTAGGGGATGCATAAAAAATATCAGAAGTCCTGAGAACTTTCATATATAGGAATTAAAAAAGAGTATGGCCAAAAGTGACCATTAGATCATCTAAGCTAACATGTAAGCTGCTTTCATAGGATATACACAAGACTGTGTAGAGATGCCCAGTCTCGATCTTCAATTATCAGAAAAGAGAAAAGCCACTTTTACCTTTACTAGTCAATTCTAACGGTTATCCACCACTTAACCTTATTTAGGCACAAAGTATTACAATATACCACTGTACCTAGGAAGGTAAAAGGAAGGCATCAAGGTAGTCTGCAACTGCCTGTAACTGACTGTTTTGCACTTGATATGGCAGCACTGGGGGGGGGTGGGTGGGGAAAAGCAGTTATCTGTCCTACGTTGTTTAAAAAAGACAAAACCAAAAACAAAATCCAACCAACCAAAACCACAGCTTCCTATTCCTAGTGAACAGTACAAAGTGTATCTCCAGATTAAGAGAAGTCACTAGTCCGCAAATAGTTACACAATAAACCTTTTTCATGTACCTAAAAAGACTGAAATTTTATTGGAAACTAAAAAAGCAGAGGAAAAAAGAATTAAGGGCAATATAAAATACATAACATGAAGATTAAAGTGAAGATAGATCATTTATATCCAGACTTCTCACTTACTTTAGCATCTTTAGGGTTGTCACAAATAAAGGTTTCCCCATATGGAGAGATGATGGGTGGCTTTTCTTCTGTGAAAGTTTCTTAAAGCGAAAAAAAAAGAATAAATACAGAGTCATACAGTGCAATACTCTACTAAAGTACTAATAAAATCAAGAACGGACACAGATTTTTCTGTTTCTGATTCCTCTGTCCTCAGAAAAAATTTTGAAGAACGAGAAACAATTTCCCATTTCTAAC
Source organism: Platalea leucorodia (assembly GCF_965183815.1). Taxonomy (NCBI): domain Eukaryota; kingdom Metazoa; phylum Chordata; class Aves; order Pelecaniformes; family Threskiornithidae; genus Platalea; species Platalea leucorodia. The sequence continues at coordinate 62,081,402 of NC_138828.1, read as the reverse complement.
TGAACGCCAGACACCTCGTTTCCCCTCAGACACTACCTAGTCAGACACTACTACTATTACTATATAATTTGGATATAACTTGCATACAGGGATTTTCTTCTTTCCTACCCTGCATCAAGTTAAACAAACAAACAAAAAGAAACCACAAACTTTTGTTGCATACTCATAGGAGCAATAGCTCCAAAGTCTCCTTTATTCTGACTTTAAAAAAATAAAAAACACAAACTCATTTGTGCACAATCTTCATTTTGTGACCAAGTATTTGCTTGAAATTAATATGCATAACTTCAAAGAAGACATACTTCTAGAGTATGAAAGAACTTTTGTTTACAACTGACTGCACAAGACTGCTAAACTCTTCCAGTAAACTGTTTAGTACAGTTAATTTCCTGTTATTTCCTGGAGCTATGAGCACTAACTAACAAATTAAGTGGCATTAGTCAGGAATATGCTCCTTCTATCTTTCAAGAAAAAGCTAACTCTGCTTAAAAAATCTGGATGTAATCTAAGAAATTCAAAATACTGTAGTCTAAAAAAGTATATTAAAATAAATGAGGTTTAAAGACTGGATTTTCTAATTTTCATTTTACTAGTTCATAAACAAAAACTAAGTAAAAATGCAGAAGTGGTTAAATGCTCTGCTATTACATACATCACTTTTTCCAGACCTTCCAGATGCCCAATATTTCTTAGAATAAGCAAGTCAACACTTATTTTAGACAAATTCTGGTCTGAGGTTTCTTTTTTCCTCAGTATTCAAGATGTAAATATCAGCGTGTTTAACTCACTGTTTCTTGAAATTTGCCTCCCAGTGCAAGAAATATTTACAAGATCCACATTTCTTCTTTTCTGAAGGGAACTTGAACAAAACAAAGCACAAAATGAAAACATTAAGTGAAATTTCCCAGAAATGGAGCAAAAACATCTTATGCAGTTAAACTATTAAAATTATATACAAATATAGAAATAGTCAATTTTAAGTCTTGGGAAAATTTCTGATTTAATTTAAAAGTCACCCAACAGTGTGTTTTCCTCCCTTTATGACACTGAATACTTCTCTGATTCTAGCACACACCTTGACTTTGGCTTTTTTGTTTGTTTTGAATTGACCTTATCATACATTTAGATTTCTGGGAAGCATGGAGATCCCCCACTCTTCACCCTCCCTTCTCTTTCATGCTCATTACCAATGACTATATTTAAAGAAGGATGTACTATGAAAATCTAATTTATCAAGTTCAAAGGGAGCCTGGGCATGGAAATCCAGACAAAACATGCTCTCAAACACTGAAAAAATTTGCTGTGAAGTTTTAATTTCCTAAGGTGAATTTTTCCCAGAAAGTTGTCAATCTGAGACATAAACGTCACTGCATTGCAACTGCCTGTGACTATCACAGCACATTTTGTAAATTTGTAAGAATGTATCCCCATACACAACAGAAAAATCATTTTATTATTGGTGGCACTCATCATGCTGTTAAAGATTACATTTTTTTCATTATTATTATTATTATTGAGGTTTCAGGCAGAGACAGCAGCTTTAGAATAACAACACAGGAACAAATATGCCTAAATTAGCACATTTCTAACCCATCTTCACTACTCTAGCATTAGAGTAGTGCATTAGAGTAGTGCATTAGAGCTGCTTGCAGCCAAGCTCTGATTTCCCATGTTAACATGAATAATTAGTATTTTTTGCCTTTAATTTCATTTTCTCTGCTTGAAATAAAAGTAATACAGATCCTCATGCCTCCTTATAGAATATTCATTGACTGATAAATGCCATACAAGATCCTTGAAGTTTTTCTAACAGTTTGCAGGTCCTCCCTCCTTCAAAGCCAAAGATAAGTATGTTTTACTAAAAATACCAATATTCCTGATTTTTGTTTCCCCACTTGACATATTGAGAAATTTTATTCTTTTAAGATCAGATATATTCAAAACTTTAGAAATACTGTCCCATGAAGTCCAAGTTTAATTACTCCATATTACAGGCTGATGTTTCTCTATGACAGAAGGCCTACATTTATGAACTATTATTTCATATCATTTTTAATCCATGTCTAAATCTGCCCCAAACAACTTATTAGATTAAATTCAAGACAGAAGCCGCAACTTATAAAGTTACTTGACATTTCAAATGTTATCCAGGTTATATCAATTAAGTTCCTCAACAATATTTTGTAAAATCCTGGTTTTAGAAAACTCACGGGGTGAGTTTGGCCAGTGAAGGTGGATCACGGCCTAGCTCCCACACATAATTGTCTACTCTCCTGAGTTAAAATTACAAAAAATAGACAGCAAATACTTTAAAAGTCTCTGTTTCTTCATACATTTTACTAAAAATTATGTAGTTACATCTTTTGAAGCTACACTAGCAAATTAACTTCATGCATTTGTACTAAACTAAAGAACCTGATATGCTTACAATAAAAAAAGAAAACCACCTTAACTTTTCCAACACAGACCGGATTTTTTGTTGTTAGACTGTGTTTTTTTAAGGGTATTAACAGCATTAAAATAAATTAGAGATACAGATAAGCAGCTTTGACTCAGAGAGCTTTTAAAATGATGGTTTTCTTCCTTATGTAAAACAGTGAGTCATTGGCTTAGTTTCAGGGTGGATGGATTTAAAAGTGGGTAATGGTAACAGCAACAAGTGAAGATAAATTCACCAGGAAATGAAAAAATAACAAATCAGCCTACAAAGACCTGCATTTTTTTAATCCATGTATTTTTCAGGACTTGTGTATTCTTTTTTGATTATGTGCCTAGATGTATGTATACATGGCAAGAAAACCTGCTACTAAGAAAACTATAGTCTTTTTTTTCCAGCAATCAACACTAAAACCTTTTTGTCATTTTTGGAAAACAAAGTTCTAACTTATGTCAAGTAAAAACTATTTCAAGATATAAAATAAATGAAACAAGTTTACTCTGAATATCTGCTTCAAAGATTATGTATAACAAACAACACACACTGCAAGCTATAAAATGATAATAATTTGTCAGTGCTCAATAGAATAGTTACATAGTTATTGTACAAATTGAATATCTGGATTAAAAGACAGAAAAATACTGAAGACTTCTCTTGGGGCAAATAAGATTGAAAAAAAAAAAAATCTTCTATCTACACCAATCTATGACTTTCCTTAACCATTTCCAAAATGTAATACCTCTTCAGATTAATATCTTCTTTATTTTGCTCTTTAAAGGAAGGTTAGTACAAGCAGTCTGCCAATCGCAGTGTGCCAATTTTACAAAGATATAATAATAATTTAAATTAAATTATCACTTTGTTACAACTGTGGAGATTCAGACCCACTATTTTTCTATATTGAGAGGTACCGGATGAGGCTGAGGCTGCATACTCTTCCCCACCGTCCTTTACTTATGCATAAACAGGATGAAAGGGTGTGATGAGGCAGCGACTGGTCTCGCTAAAGGCTGAGAGACTGGAAAGGTGAGAGCTTAGCACTGGGCTGAGCTGAGCTGTTTTATTCAATATACTCCTGTCACCTTGCAAATAAAGCGAGGGAGAGAGGTCAGGGTAAGCAGTCAGTGCTTCTAAGTCTTTACTGGCATTCATCTGCTGAGTGTTTTAAATGAATGAAGCTTTTGTTTCCAAACTCATTCAAAACATGTTTTCTTTTCTATCTCAAGACCTAACCCTCCCATAATGCAAACACGTCAAAAGTACTCTAGCATGCTGTGTTAGAGCTCTGGGGTTCACAGACTGCTTGCGGAGGTAAATTAATGGTGATGCTTGACCATAGAAAAAGAGAGGGAGTAGCTTCTCTCTCCTAAAAAATTTGCTTTGTGTGACAGAACACAGTAGAGAGACACGGCAGCACCAGCTTGGGCACCTCATTAGCAATCTTGACCACTTATATATTAAAAAATGGAGTCTAGAGAGTATCAGCACCAAGCTACTATCAGCCCCAGTTTCAACCACAGGATCTGCCAGTTGCAGAAGCCGAATAGTGCCTGTTCAGGCCAAGCATCATTATCTATTTTATTTATTTATATTTTCCCCCAAACTCAGAATATTTTCCAGAATTACTTTTGGTCTATTTCTTATTCCTCTTAATAAAGAATCAGAGCAATCCCACTACTGAACAAAATAAGTAACAAACTTGGGGGATATGAAAAAAATCCAGAAGTATATAGAGTTCATCAGCCTGAAATTTTGGCTGTGTAGCATTCTGTTTAACACACAGGTCTACCGTGTTGTAAATCTGCTTAAGCTTTTTCTTTGAACAGATGATGCAACAGTAGCTTTTTCACCTAAGACTGACGGCTAAATGACATGATCCAAAGCACCCAAAGCATCTAAGACTATCTCTATATTTACCATCTTTAATCTTGTGCTAAAGTCACGTCAGTGGTTAGCTCCATCCATTGCATTACTTTCACTATTCTGTCTTACAAAAGCCTCAATTTTTCACTCATGTCTGTATAGATGAAGTCACTTAGACCGTAAGTATCAAGAAAGACCATGAAACTTCCAATCCACTGTGTTTAACCCTTTGTTCTGTTCCACAACATGACTGGTGAACCATATTAAAAATTTAAGACTGCTCACTTAAATACAAAATGTAGGGTCTCAGAAAGGGTGATGACTTTGTCTAATAAATACATTTTGGATGCAGATTATTTCAATTTTAGAAGATGATTTGCAATCCTCTTGACAATTCCAGTGCTTTTAAACACCTTTAGAGTTATCTTTACTAATTCTGTATCAACAGAGAGCTCATGTTATAAGAAGGAAAAGTCTAGCTGACAAGAATCTAGCATAATTACACATCACTTCAATCTGATCAACCAAAACCACTACTAAAACCTGCACAATAACCCCACTATCAAGAACACTGTGTAATTGCCACTTTTTTTTTTTTTTAATTCTGCACCCCTCAGTGCTACAGTGATGCCACAGGTACTTCAAAGAAGAAAGAAAACCAAAATATTTCCAACTTCTAAAATGCTATGGTGTATTATCAGCTGAAAGCAAGTTTTGTTACGGGCAAGAACCAGGAGCACAAGTGAGGCACAGGGAAGCAGATATAATTGCAAGAGAGGCAAGCACATTATTAGTAATAAAAAGTGACATGGTCACAGCACTACTAAGGGGCAGGAGACCCACCATAGGAACTTTTGTGCCAGAAGGCACATAGGAGATCATGAGAAAAGCATTTCCTTGCATAAAAATTTAATGACTAATATCCGTGCACAACTGGAAGGAAATGTTGAGTTTCACAGAAGATTTCAGTGGGATTTCTCTCCCTCTATAGAAAAGCCTTCACGCAATGTAATAAGGATGAAACCAGCATCTATCAATAAAAGGCAGTTGAAACAATTTGTCTATGCAATTCTGTAAAACAGACACAATCTTTCCTGAGGTTAAAGATGCTTTCCTGAGGTTAAAGTTCTGTATTAATTCTTTGCCTTTAAAAAAATACTCAGCAAGGTTATCAAGAATGTTTCTGTGAAGTTTAAGTTCTGGTTTGAAGTTCTGGTTTAGCCTTGATCTTCCTCAGACAGATTGCTACTTGTCCTTCAGGATTTCCATATTGTTATAAATGGAGAAAATAAGCTGAAGCTCACAAATCAAAATGGTGGGTAATGAAGTAAATGGCCCAGTCACATATCAATCACTAACAGACTAGGATTTGGAGGATTTCCTTCAATGGTGGGAAGATTACAAATACAGCATATTCTCTCTACTGGATCATTGTTTCTCAAAAGACATCAAGAGTACTTTTTTAGTAGCTGGTTATTGTTATCTTTTAGGATGAGATTCCCATTTCAGCTCAGCAGGAATAGCTGTATTATATGAAGTAGGGATAATAATGCTACAAAAGTTAACGTAAAGCTACTCCTCACTGAAAGATGTTTATACTTAAGTTTCAATTGGCACAATTTTTTGATGATTTGGAAGGCACTGATGAAACATTTCTTAAGGCACACTAAAGTCTTGTAATTGTTGCAAAGAATCTTTGCCTCTCCATCTGTTCAATCAAACAATTGCATTACAACTTCTAACACTAACTTCTTTCAATAATCTAAAAGAAACATAAAGGCTGGGAAAACTCCACATTTAGGGCATGTATAAACTCGCTAATGATGTTTCTAACTGCTGAGATATGCAGATGAAAAAGACAAGATAAATACAAAACATTCTCAGACATGTCCCTTCCAGGCACAGCTGGTGGTTTAAAAAAAAAAAAAAAAAAAAAAGAGACTAAGAAAAGTGCAACCTAATGATTTGGATATGCCTACACCGACAAAACTTTGCATATGCCTTTGCATGAATTTTTCTTCTCTGTTTAAGACACTTAACCAGCATGCTGAGTAAATGCTTATAGTGAACAGAACCAGAAATATCACAGATTAATCTGTGGGGAGATATTCTTCATTTACACAGCCTGTAATATTGTGATCAACTGTGCATTCAGTGCCTATTATTTTTAACATTCCAACAATATTACTTTTATTAAGATAGGCCTGGAGTTAAGTTCTAACATCAAACTTTTTCCTCTACATTCCATCATATTTTTGCAAGACAAGCTACAACAACTGATGTTTATTCAAGACAATAAGCACTGCTCACTAATTTGTGGATTTAGATTATGAACTCAACCATTTTGAAGGAAGAAAAATCCACACCCACATCACATGAATATTTTGAAACAAATTCAAACTCTCCTATGCAATTTATCATAACAAACTTTACTGGACTCTATCCAGTACTATCCTCACCAATGCTGCACAGAACTACCCTTACAAAGATTCCATAAACTCTGAAAACCTCCCACATCTATTGTGGTTTGGTTCCCTCCACCCCACCCCCCCTTTTCCACTTTTTTTTCCTGCTGGAATGCCTCAAAAATATTTTTATACCACAAGCATCATTAAAAGCTAAGGTTTTGTTATTATGAGGACACCAGCAAAAGCCAACACCTAATATTACAAACTGATTGCATTCATTCTCCGAGTTAACAGTTAAATGACAACCAGTTTAGAAATTAATCTAAGAGCCTTCTTGAAGAAAGTCCTTGCTTTAGACCCACAGTATAACATAACTTCCTCCTCCACAAAATACCCTATTCTAACTTAAAACAAAAAAAAATTTATGTGCTTTAAGGCTAAGACTTAAGATACTCATGTAACTGTCTTCTTGTGCCCATGCATACAATCATATCAGACACATCCTGCTTTGTTTACAGGGTGGCTACACCATACAATGCACAAAAGAGACAAGAAGGATGTCCTAAATTTTGCCCACCTTTTTAGATAAAACTACATTAATACGTGTAGGTGTGTAAAACTTCCTGTATCTTTCTTATAAGTTACATATATAAAGATAATAAGCTTGTCTTTTCCAAGAACAGTATCTCTTGAAAGGTATGACCTTAAAAGTTACTACCATAGAACCTGAATACTTGTGTTTCACCATAACTGTTGTCTCATCACAAAAATAAATTCTTATACTTAAGGGTCAATGTTTAGCCCTCTTGAAATCACCATTTTGTCACCATTTTCCTGTGATGGATCAGAATTTCATCAGAAACACTGGAGCTAAGGTCAAATTAATATTATTAGCAATGTTTTGGTTTGGAATATATTCAACAGCTTTTTCTGTTATTCTTCAGTCTTGGTTTTGTAACACTTGTGTATTTCCATTCTTTCCTATCTTAACAGCATACAGATTAAGTTTAAAAATGCTTCATATAGTTGGTTTTAACAAGGGTTATATCTAAAGCAATAAAGATTCCTTTCTTTGAAAATAAGTAGACGCAGAGGTGATTGGGGAGGCTATAAGGAAACACTGTTCTAAAATTTCCCTTTATACTCTCATTTGCACTTTTAACTTGCATTGAAGCTTAATCCTTCAGTTAGTCTGGCAACATTCATACCAGATCCAGTGTATTTACAGCACATATTAAAAAAATCCACCAGAAAATGACATAAATAACCTGCGAGAACACCCAAACCATAATTTCTACAATGATAGCAATTCTTCATTAGAAAGAAACAGCAATTACCTTGATGAAGCTTGAACTTTACTTGATTCAGGAATTTCTGGTACAGGTCGATGCCTTAATATAAAAGACCGGCTTGCTCTTGGAAATACTTTCATGCAGTTCTGCGTACAAGAATCATACAAGTCATTGTCTACCATTTCTCCTTTAAACTTAAAGAATGGAGAATTTGGCTCACTATCAGTTAAATCATCGTCATCTGCTAACATCAGATGTTTGTTTTCATTGTATTTTGTGTCACATGAATGAGCAAATGAAGAAGGAGGATCATGAAATGCCAAACAGCCAGCCAAGTGCTCATCAGCTTGGTATGCAGCAGCTTCTTCCAGTGATGTATCTGGCTGAGTATTCATCTTAATACTTCCACTTAGATTGATAGCTTTTAGTATGCTGTCTGAATTCTGGTATAAACTAGAAAAATCCAAATCTGTAAAGCTATCATCATTTGCCTCCGATAAGTTTTGCTCTGCAAGTTCAAACCCTTCTTTATCAATGCAAGCTTTATTAAGCAGGTGTTCTGACAATGTTGCAGGTATCAAGTTAGTCCCATCTACACTTGAATTGCTTATTGGAGACTCCTGATCTGAGGATGAATATTGCTTCTCTTCTAAACCTTTTAAGTCTTTGAGTTTTAAATTTTCACAGAAAAGAGAATTTCCTTGCATTTTTGAAAGAGTGGTGTCTAATTGCTTAAGAATTCTTCTGCGGTGCCCTGTAGGCAACACTCCCATTTGCTGAAGCACACCATTATTTATTCCCACACAATCTGTCACAATGTTATAGCCATACTCTTTAAAGTTAGGAAGATACTGCCCCAAGTTAATGTTGACCAAGAATTCTTCAATATTGGTGCCATTGACTGTGGATGACATAATGGCAGCTTCATTCCGAATATTGCCCCACACAGTCATGTAGAAATATAGTCAGGATGCACGCATATTCACTAGCAACAAAGCTCTCTAAATATGTTGTCAGTCAGTGAATGAAGAGTACCAGCTTCTTCAAGACACTTCTTCAAGTTTCTTCAGTTCAAACTGATTTTTTTTTTTTTAAAGACTGCAAACCTACGGAAAAGAAAAAGGGCATTAAAAAAATATTCCCATCTGAATTCACATTAATCTTGCATAAAATTCTGAAAGGCTCCCTGTCATTTATACAGCAATATTTTTAAATTGCTTATATATGAAAATTTCAAGGAGGGTAAACAGCATAACCTCTCCATCCTTTTATCTTGGCCTGTATAAAGAGAACAGAGAAATGAAAGTCTTAACTCAGCACAAGTAATACAGTCTTAAAACATATAATCCTAGTAGTTGACTTCAAGATGAACAGTTAAGAGATGAATCACTGATCTACACACACACACACACACTCTTATTACACAGTACTTGGATATAAGGCGGAGAAAAACTGATCTAAGACCAGAGCTGGGACCCAAAGCTTTCCTATTCCCACACTAGCACCAATCAACTACAGCATAGGGCTTCTACTGCCTTATCTTTTGAGCCTTAAACTCAATTTTAAGCACACTTTCAATGGGAAAAAGGAAAAATGACTAGCTAGAGCATTCTATGTGAACTGTGGGTTGAAGCCCTCTTTAACTGAGAATCCAACCGAAAAAGTACCATAACCAATAAAACAGTTTACAAAGGTAGAATCACTTCTGAGCGGGGTTGGGCGGACGAAAGTGCCTTAGTTGTTTAAATAACTACAGTCAGAAAGCTACAGAGGTGATCAAAGTACGTCCTGCAGATCAGGCCCTTCAAAGAACTGTCACGAGGGAAAACAGGAAACAGGTAACTACTAGCTTTTCAACTCTGTCAAGGAAGCAGTTTTCCCTTGGCCACAAACAGTAGCAGAGGCATAACCCCATAGGCAAGTTCTGGCCTCCACACTAGGGACATCTGGTATCTCAAGTGCCCGTGAGAGTTTTTGCTCAGTATTTTCCAACTCAGCTCTTGCACTTTCCAGATTCCACCTATTTGAGTTCTTCTTTCTTTCAGGGCCATATCCAAATTCACAATTTACAAAATCCAAAGCAGATGGAGAAGCTACCACTCTGAAGGTGTTTGAGACAGCCTGAAATCACATCTCTTTAAAGAAGGTTTAAGATCAGCAGCAGTCAACAGGTTTTTTCACCTCCTCTATAAAGAGTAATTTGGCCCTGGGGAAACCTGCTGACTGTAGCAGCTGTCCTGGCATGCAGGTACTAGCCTTAAGGAGCCTGGAAAAGAAAGAACAGCTTCAGTAGAACAGCATAAGACTTAAGCAGCAATCAGAAAGAAAAGAAATCATTTGCCCAGAATATATCCATGATAGTAGGTATTGATACCTTATTCTTCAAAATATTTCCTGACAAACAGGGCACTACTTATGATCTAGAATTGAAGCTTAAGAGATTGCCTACTTTTGTACTGTATCAATTCTTCCAATAAAAGATAAAAACTCTTCCTGTAAGCTTTCCCCAATGTCTTTTGAATAACTAAGTCATTATTCAGAAAAGCAGTCATAAATAAATATTTATGCCCCTCCTCATTCCCCAAAGCCACATATAAATAAATATAAATTTAAAATCATGTCCTGAATGGAGCACAACTGTTGTCGCTGCTATTGGTGACTGTACTTTATTATGATTATGAAATAAATTATTAAATAACCAACTCAATCACTAGAAGTCTTCTCTTGCAAAATTTTGTAAATATCTTTATTATTCCCACACTTTCAAAAAGTGGTAATAAAAACCAGGGAAAAAACAAATCTTTCTATACTTACACTATATGTGACATAATAAGAGGAAAAAAAGAAGAACAAACCCACATTTTTCTGGAAGATGTAAAAATCAACACAGCACACTTACTGTAAGTGTTCCATTATTTAAAATAAGTCTTTGGATTCTTGCTTATCTCTTTAACTTCATTTTTGGGACAATATTTTTATCAGCTTTGATCACTGTCCACAAGTCTGAGAAGTGACTTATTATCTTGAATATGAAATTCATAAACTTCATTCAACTAAATTCAAAACTTTTTAGAGAGAGAACTCTATAGGCCAATGAGACACCAGCCTCTCAAGAGAGATGAAGTTTTAGGGAGTTAACACTCACTAAAAGATTCCCAAGTCACTTAAATTAAAAAAGCCTTGGATTGAGCTAAACTGATTAACAATAAGCTTTTAGATTTAACTTTGTCCTTTCCCAACCTTCGTACTTATCTAAACACTCATTGGTCCTTTCAAAATTTCAAACATCAGCATTTCCTCAGGCTTTTCACGTAAGCCTCTGGTCATATAAGATAAAATTCAACAGTATGGCCTCCACCCATCTCTAAACCATGAAAAATACAAATATAAATACATAGTCTCCTAAGAGGTTGAATATATATTCTGAGTACAGAATGAGAAATAATTAGTACAGAAATTATTAAAGTGGGCAAAAAGTATCAGGCAGGCACTGTTTGTGCCAGAGAATAGTCTTTCACGTACCCATTAATGAACACAAACAAACAAACAACCCCCCCCACCACCCCTACATGTTCAAGTATATAAAACCCCTGCAATGTTAGCATATCAGCCTAAGTGTTTTAAAGTTGCAGTTGCAATTGGTTATCTCGGCCATTTCCACTTTCCTTGGCAGTTCTGGGTTTCATGGTGGTGTTTGGGTATTTTGTCCCTGAGGTGTTAGTGTTTATTTTCAGACAGTATCATTCTCTCAATCCCTCCACCTTCTGCAGTAACAAAAAAGACACTTAGGAAAGTAGCTTTTCATTATATATTTATAAATAAATATATGTTTTTATATAAACATGCGTATTTATACACACACACTCTTTTCGGTACCTAAATCCTGTTTTTTCTACATGCTTCGCCCACACCTTATTCTGGAACACCTCCACTGCCGTTACTTCAGGAACACAAATCGCCATGTGTTATCAGTTATTTGGATCCTAACCCATCTCTGTATAAACCACATAACAATGCAGAGGATTACCTAGCACAGAACAAACTTTGCAAGAACCATTACTTTTTGCAGTGTATTTTATAAACGAAACGTGTAGCAGACTGAGAAAGGAAGAAACTGCTCACTGGGAAGACATTTTGACCACAAAATGCCAGCACTGCTAGAAGCTGAAGCCCGAGCCATTTTTTGTTTCCGTAGTAATCTATGGCAGAAGATGTCAATTCATCCATCAAGATTTATAAAGACGTGCTATAGATCTGGCCTATCTATACAGCTGGTTAGATACCAGTAAGTTCACAGTCACATATTTTGTGGGTCTGAGCAAAGGGTTATACTGACACCTATTTTGGTTTGACTACTCGGACAAAGATTCAAGTAACAAACAGCTAAACAAATCTACACACCTTAGCAAACGTTTGTATTGCCGGCTAGAAGATAAATACTGAATCGTTTCTTACATTACAATGTTTTCTCCTTAGTGAAGGCTTAAGCTCAAGAAGTATACAGAAAAGCAGAACTCAAGGACCACCTTATCCAATATATTAATCTGTGTCAATGTAATTAATATCAATTTAAAAAAGAATTTAATCTCCTCCATAGCTTTAATTGCGGAATAAGTCATAGCAAACCCTAAAGAATGTTTGTATAGCATTAGACGTGTAGTGCATATATATGATATATACACATTTATATGCATACAGTCACTTTCATGTCTGTATTCGTACCACTGTGACAAGTTTAAGTAAACAATAGTCACCAACATTAATGCACGTGGTTGCATACACCCTGCAAAACAAAACTTTTTCTCTCAGCAGCAAGGCGAAATATATTTTTCCCGCTGTATTTGATAGAAATAAATATCAAAAAAGAAAAAAAAAAAATCGAGTGGAATTTGGCCTTGCTTAAATAAAACAGATTCTTGGTGTACTATCATATTCTCCAATATGATAGTAACAATATTAATTACATTCTCCAATATGATAGTAACAAGACAAAAGTCATCATTCACCATGGTTACTAAATCCAGGAAAATCCTATAGCGGTTATACAAAAATCAAGCTTCTTGGAAGATACTTGACCATTCAATTTTATAGAAATAAGGGTAAAACATCTAAATTGCTATGGGGAAAAAACAATACAAGGGAAACCATCTGGGCTTTTCTTCCAAGAAAATATGTTTTGGCAGCAGATGTATTGCAATTTGTGTTGCGCATCCCAAGCCTTATATGGGATCACCCAACTTTCTTCCATAGAAGATGATGTTTCTCACACTTCTTTTCAAACTGATTTTCACATCCTTCCTTTTCCCATCTTATGGAAGGGGCTTAGACAAGGAGGTACAACAACTCAGAGTGGCATAACAGGTCTTTTTGTTTTACTAAAAGTGACAGCTAAATAGCACTAAAGATAAAGGTCAACACTGGCACAGAAAAACATACATAACTTTCAGGACCTTCCCTCACATTGAGGATAAGTACCTGCATCTAACATTCTGAAATGCCTTATCAGTTGATTCTATAATTCCTCCATTCTATGATTTTCAAGTTGAAAAGTCTTCAAGACAACTCTGATTAGAAGACAGACAGGCAAATCTATGTTGAAGCACGCAAGCAATCCAACTTTTAATAATGAAATGTGCAAACAGTAGGATACAGCTGAATATAGAAACACTCAAGCGAGACTCTTTTTTTCCCTTTTTAAGATCACTACAGATATTAGCCTGAAGAAAGTGTCAAACCTTTAGAAGTGCACGGCAAGATAATCACACTTTAAGCAATCAGTTCAACAAATACAAGCAAGTTCAGGCTTGCTCCTAGCTTCTGCTAAACCACGTACTAGATTAAGATCAAAAAAACCCAGGTAAAAAGCCCAAAACAAAACAAAAACCACTACAACAGGACTTACCATGGAGCAGAATGAAATCTGTCAGCAGTGAATTTCATCTTCCCATTGTACTTGACTGCATACACACTGACAAGAGGCCTAGAAAATGTAGATCATTAAAGATCTTTCAAAAAATCTACCTAATGCAATCTGCATAGTGACTGCATGCTCAAAAAACCCCAGCAAAGTCTCAAATAACCTTTTTAAAGTGGTTCCTTAATGAATTAACATTTGGGTCAACTCAGAGCAAGATAACTGATTGCAACAATTCCGATAGAACTGTTCCCCTCCCAAACGCCAGGAAGTTACTTAAGTGTAGTTCAGCGCAGTGGATAATTACGAAATACCTTTAAGTACATTCTGTGTCAAAATGTTTGTTTGTTTGTTTGTTTTATTTCAGAACACTTCTCTTCCAGGGAAAGGTTCGGCCACCTTTGCTACCTCAGAATCAAACCTCATACCGCAAGAAATTCCAGTGGAACAACTTGCAGACAGTCTCTGGAGTAAGGAACTGCACGGCATGAATAAGCAAACTAAGGGTAGAATTGGCTGAGTACACTTTAGCAAGTTGCTGTGGCAACACTTGGGTGCTGTATCACTCACTTTGTTTTTTCTATCTAGGACATGCTAGTGGATCTTTGACTTTCTCAGAGTAAACTTTATGCATTTTCTGATAAAATTCCCAGAAATATACCGGCAGCTAACAAAAAGTCTGTTCGTGTCTAACTTCACAAGAACAACTCATAGCGTAAATAAATACACAGTAATAAAACACTGCTCCTTAGTATGGCATTTAGAGACCGTTAAAATAATTTAAGCTAGGAAAAAAAAAACAAAAAACAGGAGGGAAATAATACACGCCTTATTTTCTACCTGCCTACGAGCTATTTCTTGTGAGATTCCAACTTTGGTATCTGACGCTCATCTGAGGCATGCCCTGTACCAAACCACCCAGCCTCGCCCCTGAACTCGCCGGTAACTTTAAAGTTACTCTCCAGCAGCGCCGTTTTCGCTGGCCGCTGCGCTGCCGGCGGGACCGGGTCCTCCAGCACCGCAGCAGCGGCCCGCGGGGAAGCGCCGTGCCCGCAGCAGCCCGGCCCGGGGAGCCGCCCGCGCAGGCCGCCGCGCCGCGCACAGGGCAGCGGGCGGGCAGTCCGTGCCCTCTGCCTCGCAAACTCCGCGCCCCGCGGAGGCTGGCTTACCTCTGGCAAAAAGCGGCGGGGAAGGCGGGGAGAGAGGGGCAGGGGGAAAGAAGAGCAGGACTTGAGATTGCTTCAGCTTTCTCTTCTCGCTGCGGCTCCCCGCTCGCTTGTCTCGCTTTCTTTCTCTTTCTTTCCTTCCTGCCTGCCTGCCTGCCTGCCTCCACTCCACTCCCCACCCCTCTCCACTCCACCCCACCCCACCCCACCCCCGCGCTGCTCCGCGGCGAGCCGCGCCCGCGGCGCGCAGCTCCCGCCCTCCTTCGCTCCCGCAGCGGGCGGCCGCACCTGGGCGCGGGCGGGGAGCGCCTGCCGCTCCGCGCCCCTCCGCGCCGCCGCTCCGCGCGTGGGCTGGCGGGGCGGGGGCTCAGGGCGTGCTCGCCGGGCAGCATATTTCTTGAGGAGTCGGGAGGAAGCCTGCTCGCAGCCGCAGGCTTCGGCCCTGGGAGTGCGGGCTGCCCCAGCGCATCCCTTCGCAGGCGCCCGTGTCCCCCTCAGCGGGCTGGGCTGGGGTGGGGTGGGGTGGGGTGGCGTGGGGTGGCGTGGGGTGGCGGGGCGGCGGGGTTCCCTCCCGGCTCCCTCCCTGCCCGGGAGCCGCGGGCTGCAGGGCAGCCGGCAGCCCGGCGAGAGCGAGCCAAGGGCTCCCCTCTCTCACCTCTGGCACCAAACGGAGCCCCCTCAGGGCGGGCGCTCCGGGTGCGAGGAAGCAGTGCTGCCTTACAGTAGTGGAACAGCTGTTGAGTGATCACTTGCTTTAAAAAAAAAAAAAAATATTACTAAGCTTTCAGTAATGCATGTAACTTCCCCACTTCTAGGAACTCGCCCACATTGTGAATTACTGTCACTCAGCTGAAACTAGTTTCTCACTACACAAAATGAGACTGAAAAGTACTTTCATATATTCCATCACTGTACCTATACATCTTCCTCTTGATGTATCAGTTCTGTTTTTTTCTAATTAAATCCAAGGACGTATCACAAAATTCATGCTGTTGTAGGTGAAGTCTGAGGTCTGCCACTCTGTTGAAGCAGAAAAGAAGCAAATATTTACTGAGAAAAAGAGGTCAGTAATTAAAGTGCTCATTTAGGAGCAAGTAAACCTGGGTTCTTTTTCCCAGTTCAAAGACTGCTTACGACGCGCTAAATACAGCCTTACCAAACAACCTTACTAATAGTAAGGCTGTTAAAAACTCTTGGTGCCACGGTAGTAAAATGAGGTTTCAGGATCACAGTTGTGAATGTAAACAACTTTTTCACTCCAACTCCCAGTCAAAACAATTAGAAGCTTGAAGTTCAGCATTAGAGAACCAATTCCACCAGCGCTGAACCACTTCTGAAAATCCTGCTGCCAGTTCTAATTATTAGATGCCTAAATACTAGTGTACCAAAAAAATGCAGTTAATTTTACCTCCTAAACTTGCATTATGCAAGCAAATTTTGTGGCAAGAAGTCCCACAGCAGTGGAAACTTTTGGATTTACCTTTTTAGATAACCTAGAGAAATTCATTATGTTCTTGCCTGGCTTTTTATTAATGCTTTTGCTGAGTCTGTCTCAGCATCATTCCCAATTATTTGCAAAGGGACCCATATGTTTCCAAACCAAGTTAGTGCACCGATGTGATTCAGGTAAGTATACTAACACCCTTTTTGGTCATAGCCTTTCTGGATTGTAACCTAATGACTCACAGAGTCAGCCGATCACAAATTTGCCTAGGATTTCTAGCTAAGCCTAGCTTCCTTTCAGAACAGAAGAATGCCAATGAATGCTGACTTAGAAAAGGAATTTTAACCACAGTAACTTAAAGTATTTGAAAGATTCAGGTCTTGTAAACAACAAAAGACCTGCCCCCTTTGTAAGGCTTGCCTTGCCATGCAAAAATCCAATTAATTAGCAGTTTACGCTGGGCTGAATTTCTTTTTCCTGCAATTCTTAAGGTATGGTCATTGATTAATATCCTTGAGCTCTTCTCTCTTCTCTGTCAAGAAACTTCCAAGTCCTTCTATAAAGTCCACCTTTCTTTCTCTTCCAGAACACCCATGCGATTTGCCTGTATAAGTGGGCCAGCAGCAGAGACCACAGATAATGGTCCCCTCGGTGTTTGTCTTTGAAAGAGATGTCAGAGTCCCACATGCAACTCACTAAAAGAGATTGCCTTCAGCACATTTGTACTTGTGCAGTAATAGCATCTCCCCTCAGAGCATAATATGACGCTGCACCCTGACGCACTGTGTCTCAACCAGAACTATACTTATCTACTTTTCTTGACCACAGTATGAGACCACAAGATCTGAGATTTTTTTTCTCGTTTTTTTTTTTTTTTTTTTTGGGGGGGGGTCAAGGAATGGGAGAAATAAGCATTAAATGTCTGAAACACCTACTCAGTTGTGTTTACATATATCTATTTGCATTATGTCCAGATAAATTGCAACATGTACATTTTAAGCCATGTTGTGCTTTTGGGGCTTTAGGGGGTTTTCTTGTCTTTTTGTGTATGTCTAAATGACATTATCAGTATCAGGCAAACCTATATCAGGAACAGTGTGGCCAGCAGGACCAGGGAGGTGATAGTGCCCCTGTACTCGGCACTGGTGAGGCTGCATCTCGAGTTCTGTGTTCAGTTTTGGGCCCCTCACTACAAGAAAGATAATGAGGTGCTGGAGTGTGTCCAAGGAAGAGCAACGAAGTTGGTGAAGGGTCTAGAGCACAAGTCTTATGAGAAGTGGCTGAGGGAGCTGGGGTTGTTTAGTCTGGAGAAAAGGAGGCTGAGGGGAGACCTTATTGCTCTCTGCAAGTACCTGAAAGGAGGTTGTAGCGAGGTGGGGGTCGGTCTCTTCTGCCAAGAAACAAGCAATAGCACAAGAGCAAATGGCCTCAAGTTGCGCTAGGGGAGGTTTAGATTGGATATTAGGAAAAATTTCTTCGCTGCAAGAGTTGTCAAGCATTGGAACAGGCTGCCCAGGGAAGTGGTTGAGTCTCCATCCCTGGAGGTATTTAAAAGACGGGTAGACGTGGTGCTTAGGGACATGGTTTAGTGGTGGACTTGGCAGTGCTAGGTTAACAGTTGGACTCGATGATCTTAAGGGTCTTTTCCAACCTTAACGATTCTATGATTCTATATGCTGTTTTACTCTTTGTTAGAAAAAAAATAGCATAATTTATCAGATTCTAAGAAACCTCTCAACCCTCTGGTTTATCTACAGCATATAGTTCTCTGTCAGAGCATGGAATGGCAGCTTTCCGCCACTGTGGTAAAAAAAAAAAACCACTTACAAAAATCGAAAAGGAAATTGCATCTTACTAATTCTGATGTAATTCAGATATGACATAAGGCACAGTACTATTCTATGGCTTGTTGATATTCTTGAGTTTTGAAAATCTGCTGACAGGCTTGAAAACAGCAGAGATTTTATTATCTGATAATTTCCTCTTCCCTTGAGTTTCTGTGTTGCTATCATGAAAAAATGTTAAGTAGGTAATTTTTTTTGGTAGGTGAAGATAAAATCTGTGTGGTTTGTCATAAGTCAAAGTAGATGTTTGCCACATTTTTTATTGTTCATTAAGCTAGCAATGTAACTGATTCAAACTAGTCAGCCATTTTCCAATTTTCAAATATTGTAATTTTTTGATGTGTATATCTTTAAAATTATTGATCAATTCTACTTGCTGCATATTTATTATATTTAAGAACTCCAAAACTAGCTGTACAAACAGCAAATTGATAAGATAAACTGGGGAAAAAAACTGCTACTCCTTCCTTTATGGATGGCCTACAAGTAGATCTGATATTGTACACAAAGTTTGTCAGCTATCTAAAAATACTCAGAAGAACTGAGTTTATTTGTGACTTTGTTTTGGTTTAACCCGTCAGGCTACTAAACACCACACAGCCATTCACTCACTCCCCTCCCCCCCAGTGGGATGGGGGAGAGAATCAGAAAAAAAATGTTAAAAAAAAAAAGTAAAATTCATGGGTTGAGCTAAAGACAGTTTAATAGGACAAAAAAGGAAGGGAAAATAATAATAATTACAAAATATACAAAATAAGTGATGCACAATGCAATTGCTCACCGCCCACTGACCAATACCCAGCCAGTCCCCGAGCAGCGCCCCCGCCCCAGCCAAGTCCCCCCAGTTTATATGCTGAGCATGACGTCACCTGGTATGGCATAGCCCTTTGGCCAGTCTGGGTCAGCTGTCCTGGCTGTGCCCCCTCCCAGCTTCTTGCTGGCAGGGCATGAGAAGCTGAAAAGTCCTTGACCACTGTAAGCACTACTTAGCAACAACTAAAACATCAGTGTGCTATCTACATTATTCTCATCCTAAATCCAAAACACAGCACCATACCAGCTACTCAGAAAAAAAAAATTAACTCTGTCCTAGCCGAAACCAGGACAGACTTTTAATGAGATTTTTTTCTCTCTGCTGTAAAAATAGCACATATTCCCATTGAACACAGTCCAAGCTAGGTAGCAAGTTCTAAGTTCTAAACTTGGTCTTCTGCAATCTTTTTGGTCTCATTTGCTCCCCTTTAAAGCAGAGGTAATAAAATTAATCCACCAGTCTCCTCAAGGTGTTGAGAAGGTTAAATGTATTTAGTTTTTGGAGTTTATGAAACATTATAAGAAATGAAATATTAGCTACATCTCAAACAACTAGCAGGTAAATATCTAGGCCTTTTATAATTTGAACTTCACTACTGTTGTTACAGTATAGCATCAATATCATTGGTAATAAAATATCAGGAAAACTAACCTTGGAAATTAAATCATGTATTACAATTTTCACAACCAGAGTTCTAGCATGAGGTTAACGTATTTCACGCAGGGCAAGACAAAAATGCTTCAGAAAAATGCTAGGACTGTAGTTAACAATAAGCACAAGAGTTGAGATATCTAGGTTCAGTTTTTGTATTTGGTATCAACTGTTTATGTGACCTTGGGATTCTTCTCAGCTAGTTATTCAGTGCATTATAACTCAGTTACTTTCGTATGTCTCACTGGACACCAACCTACATGTTCTTCTTCACAGGTATGACAACACAACAATTGTGACTTTTGCCATCTTATTTCCTTTAATGGCTATATGTTTTCGTAAAACTACTGATGGACTCATGAGGTAGTCTCTTTACTCTATTTTGATATTGATATATGACTTTTGAAACAAATGACATAAAGCTGGTGTAACAGGGTGATACACTGTTTACTGATTACTTTTACAATATACTGATTTTTTTTCTTCCCCTTACCAATTCTGGTGACAGTTAAGTCCGAGTGAATTTTCTGGCGTATGTATTGTATATTGCATTCAACTCCACATGCAAAAATCCTCTAAAGGCAAGAAGTTATTCAGATTAACTGAAATATTCTTCCTGAGAATAGAAACACTTATAAACCAATAGTAACATTTGCTCTAAAAGCACCTCTCGTATAGTGGTGATGGGTGAGTCAGAAACATTGAATCTGACCTCACTCTTAATGGGAGTCTGCAAAGATGGCAATTCAAAATACATTCCTGGGACAATGTGATATTTCTTGAAGTAAAGGAGGGTCTATCTACTGCCTTTTGCCAAAGCACACAATAGAGTACTTCCCTGGACTAACCTGCTCCATGTCCTGTCTTGAGCCAGCACCCAAACGTGTTGATACAGCCCTATGGGCTGGTGATCCCCCACTTTCATATGCATTGATATGTGTTTCAGTCTGCAGACAACCCCTGAATTTTGTCTGCAGTACTGCTTTATTTGAATTCATTGCTTATGGGGAAGTAAAAGCATGTCCTATGTATAAGATTCACCCGAGTTCACAAGCCTAAAAATGAAAACAGCAAAATTATTCTAGCAAGGCAGGGGCGTTAAGCTCTTGCTTCAAATGAAAGGCATCTAACCAAGAAAAAAAACCAAATTTTAAAAATACTTAGCATCAATCTCTCATTCTAGCTGCTGCTTCGGGTTTCCAGAGAGGTGGCTTCAATACTTTCTTTTCAGAGTACCTGTGTTCAGTGTGGGACCTTATTCCAGCACTTCTGTCTCTCATTTTTATTTAAAGGTTTTCAAGTTGCTTTTGAATACAAATCCAGCTTCAAAGCATGTGGTGAGTTCCTTTTTGTTTCTTTGCTGTTGCTCTCATTTAGGGGACCTAGTTACCTTGGCATAACTTCCTGCCACCTTTGAGAAGTCTAATGGAGCGTTCTTAAACTTATTTGAAAATAAAGCCCCTGAGGAACTTTCCTGCACATCAAAGTGCTAATTTTTTCCCATATTCATCTTTTTCACAGTTCATTGAATTGTAATGAATCACACATCATTAAGGTTTTATCTACGCAGCATTGGCTTGCTTGCATTCTACAGAAACCACGTATGACACATTTAAAGATGCTATTAGTTTTAAAGGTCACTGTCTCAGATACCTCCTTCCCTCTTTCATTTTACTTGTTGCTTGAGCAAATTTGGCATGGAAAGTAATGAAACATAATAGACATCACAGAACTATTTTTAGAGGAAAAAATTTCCAAAGTACAATCACAGCTAAAATTGTAGGTAGTTCAACATAATTTCACATTATTATTTAGGTCTGGTGAAACACAATATCTCTCTTCTGTTTTCTCTTTTCCTCATTGCTTTCTGCCCAACCAAAAAAAAACCAGCTCATGATAGCTGGCTCACTCCCCGGGATTCTGATGCTTTTAAAGGGACTAAACTGGAGGCTTACTGTATATACAAATAATACTTTAATAAAAAACTCATAATGAAGATATCCCATCTGTCCATGAATAATTTCTTGTGAAGTTACTAGGTTAAGTCAGAAGCTGAGAACTATCAAGTCCTTGAAGTTTTACTACATACACCCCATTTCACATACTGTTTCCTTAGTTTGTAGTCTCTTTTTTAAATAACAAATGGAGAAACAGCCTCAAATGTAAAATGCTAAAAGAAAAGTTAAAAGTAGCCAAGCCACCTGGGGAGTAACAGGTGGTTCTGGGAGTACCAGTAATCTTAATTACTTTAGGTAAACAAAGGATGGCATAAGTATTCTGCCTACAATTTTGAATTAGATTGCCATTTAAGAAATCTCACTCAAATACTCAGCCGATGTTACAAGCTATGCTGAAATTGGTCACACCACACTGTTCTATATCCAGATATAGTTCTTGCTATCTTTTTCACCTTCTTCTACTCAGAAAATATCATACTTCCTTCAGGGATTGTTTTGTACCAAGGGTATCTCTTAAGAGCAATGAAGGTTTAACTCCATTATTGAGGACAGCAGTATAACTGAGAGTAGGACTTTGTCACTAGGAAAAGAAATACCATCGAGTGAAAACAACACTTTCATATCATGTTTGTATAGCCTCTCCCTTTCTAAAATGTAATTAAAATTGCAATTAAGTGTCACTTCAATATTGGATAGAAAAGCCCACAGTTTTTCTTATATAATTAAACACTAACATTAAAACAACATCAATCATGTTTAATAACTACAAAATACTATTACTGATCATCAAAAGGCATTTTTCTTTCAAGAATTAGTTTTATCCCAAAGGTTATAATTAGGTTATTACTTAATCTTATAAAATGAGACAAAACAGCAGAGAGGCTGTGGAAATTATGATCTTCTCCAGGTAAACGGTTAATCAAGCTTCTGACCTTTCAGAGACACTGTGGTAATCTTGTCCTTTCCTTACAAAATAATTGGAAAGCCAATGTATCGCACAATGAAGCTGGATTCAAGATAATTCAATTTTCTATGCACAAAGAAAAAAAACCTATGCAAGACCAAAGCCTTGACTAAATCTTTTTGCTTTTTGACTAAATCACTAGTATGGAATTCAATTTACATACTCTGTTCAGCTACTGCAATACAAAACTTATCAGTTCTTTATGAATGTTCAGAATCCTGGAGGCCTTCACAGTTCTTGCATACAGAACAAAATTAAAAGGAAATAAATTTAAAAATAAAGGAAAGTCTAGTGTAAATTAATGCACTAAACCCATTCATTGCCATATCTACAGTGCACCAAGGGTCTAAATGTAAAAAATGAAAAAATGTAAAGAAAACTGATTGGAGTATTTCAGTGGCTACAGAAAGGCCGCTTTTTCTTCATATCTGTCATCAAAGCTCACTTCTCTTGTGCCTGCAAGGAATTGTCCATTATAAAAGAAGCAACAGTAAAAGGGGTTTGTATTTTTTTCACAAAAGGGAGGTATAGGAAATGCATATTACAGTTCAAGCTGGATTTCAGACAGAGTAGGTTTTCAGCTAAGTCAAGATTATTTCCTGTAGAAGAATGTCAATAGGATAATACAGTACATGGATTTGAGAGTATATATTGCTATTTTTATCTTCCCCTACATTCTTGCTATATTTTGTAGGTCTATGGTCAAGTAGTAAAGGACAGATTAGATGGGCTAGAAGTTCCTTTTGCCATTCCAAAGATGAGGACCTTGCCCACCAAAGATGGGGACTCATAAAGTCCCAGTCTGCAACCTCTTTGTCTTTGATCAGTACGTAGATGATTGTTTGTTCCCATGGAATGTTATTCAAACCACTTACAAATAGTTATCAACAATTAAACTAAAAGAGAACACATAAATATAAGCTGCTTTTTCTTTTTTTTTTCCCCGCAGATCACAAAGCTAACCAAAGGCTGTGCCTATGCAGTTTGGCATGATCAGGCTCAGAAATGAGAAAAACATGGTTAGCACCCTGGTCCCGTGTTCTGTGTGTTAGCTCTACCCCAGCACAGCTGAGCATGGCTTGTTTTCTCAACATTGGTTACCTGAAACCTCCACAGAAGCTAACTTAAATACAATGGCAAATTCAGGCCAAGAACACCATGCTGCATTTAAGTGAATATAGGTACATAGGAGGCCCCACACCGGGGTTTAGCACAGTCTCAGACTTTCTTCCCTCCTACGCTGTGGAGCTTTGCCATTCCTAATGTGAGGCCTGTGCACACTGGTTCATAGTTAAGATTGCTTAATGTCAAGTACTGTGACTGTGCTCGGAGAGATAGACCTTTTCACCATGTTATTTCATTATTATGTATTTCAAGGGGATTATGACTTTCCTCAAAACATCCGGCACTGGTCACTATGGTAGAGTGCTAAATGAATCATCCACATGAGCATATAATCTAATTTCTATGCCACAGTACCTCTATGGCACTTCCTTTGCTTTTTTTACACTAGTATTGTTTTCTCACTTGGGCCTTAGAATACCAAAGACAGGAAGAAAAACCTTTATACATCTTTTCAAATATGAATAGGTCAATAAACACACCAAAATGCATTTATTGTCACATACTGAATTTAGCATTATGCACAGAATATAAAGATAGAACTTACTGGGTCTGCATCATACAGTCTCATCTCTTTTCCTAGCAGACCAAAGTCCACTTCCTTTGTTATCAGCTATGCAACAGTGTTAAGGTATTCTGAAAAGAACATGTACATCTGTTAAATGATAATTTAAATGTATTCTTTGATCCCTGTATTTCTAAATTTGTTATTTTGTTCCTCCTACATCCAAGTCCACTACTTAATATGGATGTGAAAGCGCTCTTTTTTAAGGACTGTTCGAATAGTTACAGAATATAGTTAAAAGTGAAAGTAACCCAGGAGTAGGAATTGTTTCAAAACAAAATCAAGCACAGAGACAATTTTCTGCTTTGTTTTTTTTACTGATGTAGTTTTGCTGAAGAGTAGGATCTCTCTTCAAAAAGGCGAAATTCAATGGAGAACTAAACTCTGAGGATGAGTGCACAGCTCATTATTAGTTCTTTCACACAAAATAAATAAATAAATAAATAACAACCCAAGACCTGAAAAGATACAATCTAGTAACAATTCTACATCTATCACAACTGTTCTTGCACTTTTATTTCTTACACATTGTCTCTTAATTATTTTAATTTTCTTCCCTCTATATTATATTACCTACCCAGGCATAGGGCCCTATTTTGACAATCAGGCTGCAGGACACCCATGTCTCTTTTCCTGTGAGTCTGTTATTGTAAGACTAATTAGCTGGTGTCCATGTGTAATGGTAAATGATAGCTTGTGTCTTCATGCTACCCCTATGGGCCTGATTCTTTCTCAGTTAAAGGATATATTTTATGCAGGGATTTCCAGTGAGGCTGGGGATCCACAGTGACCGAATTTGTGAGTTTCTTCAGATACAATATCCCAGAACTGGTTTTCTTTGTGTCTCTTTTTTTTTTTTTTTTAAATGTCTTTTTTTCTTCTGCTCGGGATTTTGTAGTAAAAGCTGAAAGATCAAACTATAGTTTCACTGTTAAAGTTGACTCTGCTGGAGAATTGAGTCATATTGTCCTTATCAAGTCTGCTTATTCCTACTGTCTCAACCTCTTTGTAGCTGGTGTGCTGCATAGTAAACCATCTCAGATAACTAATCCAGGCTGAATTTGACTTCACAAAAGCACGAGCTTAAAGTGATTGTAAAACTCCAGCATTAACTGTAAATTCTATTTATATAACCTTTGTACTAGATTCTTTATCATATTGCATTGAAAAGACTTCCTCTTTCAGGTATATCATCTATTATAGTATCTTATTTTCCTCCGTATACTCTATACTATATATTAATATAGGGAGTCATATATTTTAAGATAACAGTCACTTTTCTGTAGTATTTCTGAATGAGTCATGTTCTCTGCTTTCTTTACCCTTCATGTTTTCCATTTATATTTTACTAATTTCAGCAACATTTACTTTTACAATCTGTAGTGTTCAGAAAGCTTCAAACATGGCCCAGCTAATCACCTGCACTCACCAGGTGAGGCTGGTCTGGGCCATGAAGGCCTACAGGTGCATGCAGGGCCCTGAAAACTACTACTACAATTGAATCTCTTTGGGCAAGAGCTTGCGTCAAATAAAAAATGTCTGATTGTTCCCAAAGGCTTTATAGTTATATGGTCTAATCCCTGCCAGTACAGTACAGAAACACAAGCCTTAAATCATAAGACTATCCACTAAATAGCATCAAAGATTAATAAATTTCACTTACATAATTTATCACTGTTCTTCAAGTAAGGAGAAACTGGTGAATTAGCAGCAAATATCACAAAGAACGGGTTTTCATAGTCCAACACTGGGGCTGAAATTAAAATAGGGTGTGGGACCTATTTTTGTTTAACTAAAACTATGTTTTTGCTATATGAATAGCTGAATTTAAAGACCTCAGACAACCTAGATATACATTCTCATTACTACTGCTGAAGAGCAAAAAAGCTGGAAGAGTCAACTGTAATTTGAGTGGCCATTACTGCCTCATTTTCTGTCATGAGATCAGATATATAATCATGTGTTTAAAATTCAAATGTCTGCCAAGAGCAGTCCTTGTGTAGTAACTGTTTCAGTAAGAACATAGCTTACCTAATTGCTTCTACAATAAATTCTTATACAGACCACTCTATAATTACAGAAACTTATACTACGTAGTACTTCACATTTTTACAAAAGCTTATTTTTTTGCATGCTTCACTCCTGTTTACAGAGAAGACCAATATAAATTATTATCTCTAAGGCTTGAAATTGTTTTGACTACCCATTACAAAATCAGAATAGTCTCTCTTCTCCTATTGGTTATACTTTAGACAAACGTATTTTCTAAACTAACTAATGTCTTCTTTCAAATATGCATAGACAATTTATACAGATAGCATGTATTAGCTGAAGCAGGAGTTAGGTATGTAATTTTTTGACAAAAAAAACCAAAACAGTTTGCTTATGGCAAAGAAAATAAATATAGATCAGTTCCTGTCATATCTTCTAAAACTGTGCTTATAGCAGTGTGTTGTAGTACCTTCTTGTAAGCTCTACAACATTTAATGAATAGCATATTCTGACAACAGGTCCATTCGTTATTATCTATTTCACACACAAAAGTTACTTTTTAAAAATCAGATCTTCTTTTACCTTTAGTCAAACTAATGTCTTTTTCATAACTCACATCTGCACATCACTAATTGATTTAGTCTGAAGTAATCTAGGCAAATACATATATTGGAAAAGATCCAGAGCCAATGAATCCAGCTATACTATGGTTAGGGGAACAATATGGATTCACACCAAGAAGTTGGTCTATGCAATACTATACAGTAAATATATAATAACGCATTTTTGCCCATCTTCTTTTTTTTCCTTACAGATCCCAAAAATTTTGGGTAGGAAGATGATATTTTTCACTTCCTGTACATGAAAGTATATGTTCTTCTCAGAGTTCCCTTTTTACTAGGAATAATTTGGAAAAATGTGGAGATGCTGGAGCATCAGAAATGGTAAATAGGTTAATGATTCACATACCTTTTTGTGTTAGCTGTGCAGTACACTTTCACTGCGATCAGGCAAACCATAATGAGTCAAAAGGAACTTTCCTTTTGAATTCAATAATTGCAGCTGGTTTCGGCTCATACGTTTGATTAAAGACACTTTATATCTTTCATTGTTGCTTTAATGTTTATACAGTGCTTTACATCTTCAGAGCACTCTGCTGACATTACCTTATTAGTTCTTGCAATACTTAGATGCAATTTTCAGTGTGCCTTTATATCACAGTCCCATTTTAATTGCTATTTAAAGCTGCATTAGTTATATTTATAATGGGCCATAAAAATGAATGTTTAGTAGGAAAGCCACTGTACCAACAATTTGTGTAGTACATTTCTTAAACTATAAAATATTTTGGTGTATATGATACTTCAGATTTAGCCCAGTACTGAACTCTACTAATGAGAGTTTCAGGCCTGTCCTCCCCTAGCACATCATGATGCAAACTAGCATCAGTAAGAGAATGTCAGTGCTGTTCCTCCACTTGTTTTCATTGCTGTCCTGGTGAGACTTTTTCTGAACTTGCTGGGTGAAATGGAAAACATTGCAAATACTGTCATTGAGGTTTCATTGCTGAAATTTCACCCACTGAAGACAATGAACAGCACAGGCGCCCCTGCCAGGCACTGGCCCTGTTTCCTCCGAGAGTGCCGCCAGGAGCACATGGTTGTGAGCCCCTGGGAAAGCAGTGCTGCCTGCTTTCATGGAGGTACTCTTGAGGACAGCCCTTTTTCCCCATGAACCCCATATAGTAAATTCTTGATGCCGCAGTTAAGTTTAGTGAGCTCATGCTTTTCTTGTTAAGTTTGCTTCTCAACTTCTAAACTGTCAAGCAAAATTTCAGTCATTAGTTATTTGAACTTTTAGCTGTTATGGCTTTTTCTTTACATTTCTTTGCCTGTTATATAAGCACACCCCAGAAAACATTGCAAGTTTCTTTAAATTATTGCTAATAAATAATTCTTGCTAATCACAAACTTAGATTTGTAGATTCTTGTATTGCTGAAACCTACATATAATTCAAATACATCATCCAGACTGCATAGCAGCTTAGACCTGTCCCACCTATTTGATGTCTCTGAACAACAAATGAAATACAGTTGTCAGAAAATGGTGTCAAGTGACCTACAGCATTTAATGTTAGCTTGCAATGAAAACACTTCCTCATTGTTGGGGACTATATAAATACGAATTCACAATTAAGCTTGATTTCATAAGTACTGATCATTTACAGCCACTGTAGTGAGAAATTGCTCAGGGCTCCTGAAATTTAAGTCAACTGAGTTACATAACCTGCCTTAGAGCTGCATGGTGTACATTGGCATCTCTTGGCAATCCTTGCCTGTAGTTACAGGACAGCCACTCCTTTCTGTCACCTAGTAACTTTTTAATAGTCAACATCAACTCAGAGTTTCTGAGCTAGAGCTTAGTTTGTCAGTGTGTGTGGAATACAGTACTTTTTTAAATGCTGTTTGGGCTACAAACATTAAACAGTGTAGTAGTCTGAACTAAGGACAACATCTTGTGGAAGTGTTTGAGCAGAAAAAAAATTGTAGTAGCATATTCTGAACATAAAACGGAAATGGCTGAAGGTAAGATTACACCTGCAGGCAAATCAGGCCAGCTCCTGGAAAAAATCTGGCACCTAAACTTGCTAGCAAGAGATGTGCTTCTGAAAAGTGATCTGGATAATGAAGGTATAGTGGAGTATGTGCTTAGACTGATTTCTTTAACAAAAGAGCTGAGCAGATCTCTCAGCCAGCAGCTGGAGAACGTTACTGAAAGTATTCAAGACACCTGCCACTTGCTGAGTGCTCTCCATGACAAACACAAGGAATTGACTGCAAGTCCAGGCAAGTATGGAGGGACTTACCTGTAAAAAGAATGGACTGGGTATATTGGATGCTAAGTTCTACTGTGTGGTGATGCTGGGGGACCTTTTCATTTGTTACTATTTCAATATTTGGTCATTTATTAGACCAAATGAATTCATATTTCAGCAGTTTTATCACAGTGTTTTCAAGTCCATTACATAAGATTCAACATGAGCCTTGTAATTCTCATTATGTGAGGGAAAAAAAAAAATATAAAAATAAAGTTAACTAAACAGAATTGTTTCAAATTTTAATGTATATTATACTTTGGTGCGTTTATCTTGGCCAGATGCCAGATGTCCACCCAGCAACTTACTCCCCCACCTCAACAGGACAGGGGGAGAAAATAAGATGGAAATCCTCGTGGGTCAATATAAAGACAGGGAAATCACTTACCGTCATGGGCAAAATGGCCTGCGCTTAGGGAGAAAATAAATTTAATTTATTACCAATTGAAATAGATTTGGATAGTGAGAAACAAAGGCAAAAAATTAAAACAACACCGTTCCCCCACCCCTCCTTTTTTCCAGGCTCAGCTTCAAGTCTTCATTCCCGACTCCTCTACCTCCTCCTAGGCCGGAGGAGCGCACGGGGACAGGGAATGGGGGTGGCAGTCAGTCCATAACAGTTCCCCTCTGCCACTCCTTCCTCCTTATATTTTTCCCTGCTCCAGCATGGGTCCTTCCCATGGCCCACAGTTCCTGTCAGGAAAACCTGGGCTTTCCACAGACTGCAGTTCCTTCAGGGAACACCTACCTGCTCTGGCGTGGGTCCTCCACCGGCTGCAGAGTGGATATCTGCTCCAGTCTGGTCCCCCATGGGCTGCAGGGGAATCTCCACTCCATGCCTAGAGCACCTCCCCTTCCTTCTTCTCTGGCCTTGCTGTTCGCAGGGTTGTTTCTCACACTTTTTTCCTCACTCTTCGCTGATCTCTTGTGTTCTTGCCCTTTCTTAAATATGTTTTCACAAAGGCAGCACCATTGTGGAACCAGCTGTGTCTGGCACAGGGCAGCCCTGGCCTCTCCTCACAGAGGCCTCTCCTCACAGAGGCCGCCCCTTCAGCCCCCCGCTGCCAGCACCTCACCAAGTAAACCCAATATATATAGTCTACAGTCCTCTACAAGTAACAACATAGTTAAAAAGATGATGGTAAAAATAAGAAAGACTTCTGCCATCATAGTGCACAGGTAAACACATGGAATTTAATTTCTTGCATTTATAATAATGATGCGGATATAACAACAGTGTTATTTATTGTGAGGACGAAATCCAGATTTTATTCCTGGAAAAATGCAGGATCATTTTGTGATGAATGAAACAAACTCTCTTTCCTCGGAAACAGCATCTTAACAAACATTCATCAAAGTAGAAAAGAAAACTATCATTTCTGCATTTAATAATGGTCTAACAGTGTGACGCATAACAGAGAAAGAGAAATCTTTAGCTATGCCTGCTTTTATGAGTCTTTGTTCTACAGGTTTATAAAGTGTCCTCAATAATAAAAGAACATTTTGTAAAAAAAAGGGACCTGCTTCCAGGCTCCAAGATCAAGATAACTTTGCCCTGTTATCCTCATGGCCTATGTGATTTTTTTTAGTGTTTTTTTTTTTTTTTTTTTTTTTAGATTTCTAAGAACTCGCTGTCATTCTCCTTCCAAAAAGCTACTTTTCCTCATCTGACACTTTCCCATAAACCAGTCAGCAAAAAGGTTTGAAGACAGTTACATATAAACTGCCACTGTATTCTAAAGCCCTGTTATCAAACGTCAAAAAAAGCACAGAAAGCAGTGTTAGAAAACCAATGGTGGTGGTGGGTAACACAAAAGAAGGCTTATTTCGAGGTTACCTTGTAACAGAATGCAAAAAGTGTCTTTTCATGCAACACAGTTGGGTAGTGTAAAGTTACAAGGCCGTGTCTTTGCTTGGCTTTAGGCAGTGCAATATTAGAAAAGTCACATTCACAGTGTAGGAAAATGCCATTGTTTTGAATAACCCCGTTATCTTCATATTTGATTTTAGGGAAGTTTAAAGAGCTGTATGATTTGTTTTGGGGTTTTTTTGTTTTGCTTATAGAATGCAGAATTAAAGGAAGAAACAGGTTAATTTTGCCTGTTTTGCCGAAGCTTGAACTTTGCCTCACAGTGAGACTGGGAAGTGGTCTTTTACAATCTCTTATGCAAACGAAGCTGTGTTGTTTCCAATCCTTTTGTTTTATTTCTCAGCCCTGTTAAACTATTTGGAAGTTCTTCTTCAGTATTGCAAAAGTGCCCCTGGAAAAACAGCAGTATCTTAGAACAAACTTTTTTTTTCTTTGAACTACCAGTGGAAAAAAAAAATATTAAAAATGTGTTTCCTTCTTTTTTTTTTTTTTCCCCAAATGTAGTCAAAATCGATTAACAAGTCATTTGGGAACTGAGAAAGCATTGCAAAGGAATAATTTTTAGACTGAGTTCAACAAGAAAAAAATCTTTGAACTGTATACTCTTTGTAGGTTTAAATTAATTAGATGCAAATAGAGATGAAAGTGAAAGGCCTGTCTAGATCATGTAACATCACACATTGATGTGTGATGGCATTCTTACTCAATAAAATTAGTTTTCAAGTTGGAAACCTTGAGGTATTGATTTACCTCATATGAGGTTATTGAAAAAAGTGAATGTAAGCCAGTGGTTTCCCGTAAGACTTGTATCAGCCCTTTCTATTGTCCTTCCCTTGTGTGTCTCTGTCCATTACAAGTGGAGAGCACACCATACTGTGTTTCATTCTGTACAATTTTCTTATTTGTATTGACTTTAATTGGATTTAACCTGCAAAACAAAGCTTTCCAGGATCTCATGCAGCAAATAGAAAACAGCAAGAAATTTTCCGAGAGGTCTGCAATATACCTAACTAATGAAGACACAGTTCCAGTTATAGAGACTGACAGCATAAGGTGAGGGGAGAGCTGAAAGTAGTACATCTGAAATCTTTGGAGAGAGTATCTGGAAGGATTTCTAAGAAAAGGTGGAAGATAAGAAAAATGAGGGATCATAAATAGGTTAAAGATAAAATCTTACATGAATGGCACATAGTGATTTTGTGCTTTGTGTGCAGCCTTCTTCACCAAGTGTTTTTAGTTAGATGCAAGAGCAACCTCCGCCATTCCTATAACTGAACGCTACAAACTGCTGAACTTCAGTATTGTATATGTGCTGGTGTTTGTGTGTTATCCTCTATTCTCTGTAGCAAAAATCCAAAGCTGCTAAGCATGTTTAATAGTAAGCCCATATATAACAGCTTTATTAGAGACCCATGCGTTAGAATCACACAGGATTCAATTTTAGGAAATACATATAATTAATGTTTAGTTTTAAAGCTCTTCCCAAATTGATTTGACTATTATTTACCAATTCTATGCTTTAGATTGATTGTCATTAAGAGTTTAGCTAGTGTCTGATCATTAGAAAGGTGTTCTTTAGAGTTGCCACAGTAGTACTTTGACAAATACACAGTTTTACTTGGACAAGTACACAGATGTACTTGTCTGTATTCAATTCTTCAGAAATTAATTCAAATTGAATAGCAATGAATGCAAAAATGTTAAATGGAATCAAGGAAATACATTGTGCTTCATGTATTGAATGGCACTATGGAATTAGGTGGAATTCATTAGGTATGTGTATAAAAGTTTTCACATTTTTGGCTAGGTTTCATAGCAAAATTCAATTGGTTATCTATTTTTTTCCTCAGAGTACAATGGAATTATAGATTGTCTGCAGGAAGTGAAGGATTATTTGATAAATACAGTTGCACACCTTCAAGAGGCAGAAAATAAACTTTATGCTGCCAGCTGTAGACAAGATGATGATTCTCAGATCCAGACTTCTCAAAATGCTTCTAGAGAAACAGATGGGTGTTGTTCTGAAGGAGAAGCAACAGAGTCAGTGCAAGCATCTTTTAGTCCCAGCCAGCAATCCCAAAGAACTCCTTCCTTGAACAAGACAGAAAATCAGAATGTTAATCAAATTCAGCCAAGTGAAACTAAAACTGTGGAAAAAGACATCATTGCATCATTAGCTGAAAACGTATCTGCTCAAGAACAGGACGTTAGCGGAGAACCTCCAATGAAAAAGGAAGATGGTGAACACAGACTGCTGACAAACTCTGTTACAGAGAAAAAAGATTACAATGGAAAGGATAAACCTCATGGAGGTAGCTCTGTTACTGAAAAGTCTCCAGAACTGGCTTTTCAAGATGCTCTTATGACCAGCGAGGAAGGCATTCTATCTGGGACATTGAAAGACATTTATGACAGAACTGTCACGAATCCTTTTGAACAGGAGAAAAAGGTAGGAGGCAAACAATCTTCAAAAGGGGTAGAAAGTGAAGAATATAGACTGACAGAGAAAATGGAAGACAGTAAAATGGAAATAAAACATGAGATTTGTAGGAATGACCTAATTACCTCCACGTCTTCAGCACAAACATGTGGTCTTACTGCTGTGAATCCCTTTATGAATGATTCAAAAGAAGTACAAAAATCTAGGCACTGGATGAACAAAGAGTAAGCACATATTCTTCTTTTTAGGAACAGATGTACATAAATATTGTCTATTAGCAATAAACATCTGTGGGCCCAGAATCTCAATATGCATGTATTGAACAGCTACTGGTCATGCACATAATACCAGTTTACAACTTAAGCATGCGCAATGAAGATCTTCCATTTGGTCTAAAGTAAACTGTAACTTTCTATTTGATTGCATAGATTTTTTTTTTATGCCAGAGAGGGTCTGAGTCACAGCCAGTAAAGTCAATGATTCCCAAATTGTTGAAATCAGTAGGAAAGGACCCCAATTAGTCAGTTTTATGATAGTTTGTAAGCTGTTCTGAAACAAGCTAAACATAAAAATTTTCATGATTTTCCCATCTATTCATAAACACATATTTTTATGAATTATCTGCTTATGCTACAATGTAGCACATCATTATAGTAAAGTATTTAATTAAAAATACAAGACACCACCCCACCCAAAATACAAAGAATAATATTTTATATTCTTTTTCTCCAGATTTCTAGTGGAAGAGAGTGGTAAGAATAAACAGGAAGTAGCTTGTTTCATTAAAGCCCCTGCAACTGCTCTGGAGAATCTGAAGTGTAAGATAGTCAATGACACTAGTTCCTTGGTGGTGGATGATTCTGAGGAGCTGGTCAGCAATGTCATCAGTATTGAATGCTTTGATTATGAGAAAATAATCCCTTTCCCTATCAACATTGCAATCCCATTTACTTCATGCTTCAGAGGAAATTATCGGGAGATTATGGTGAAGGTGACTGATGTGAACTTTCAATCAAACTACTTAACTCCTATTTCTTTGGAGGGATACCAAGGAAACCGTAAGGTTGGTAACCTCTCATCTAAGCATTGTAAAAACATCATTCCAGGTTCCCAGTTAAGCCTCTGTGGAGTTATACAAGTAAACTTGTCATTATTAAGCCGTATTGCCCACTACACGGGGTTAAATTGAACTTTTCTTCCTACTTTCGCAAGAACTAATTCTATTTGAAACCTAGTATTTAACAAGGTCCTTTTTTTCACTTGTAATGTTATGGCAAGTGCTTGATCCCACAATACTAATGACTGAGTAATGGTTCATGATTTTTGTAAATAAGTGTAATAATTGCATTATTTGATAAAAGTAAAAAGGGGACTTTTTTTACATTCAGATCACAGAGAAGTAACACAATTCTGTGTGCATGAGTCCAAACTCCATCTCAGAGAAACACAGGATGATTCTTTTTTTTAACTGCAGAAGAATTGCATTGGGCCAGATTCATCACCCAGTTTATGAGCTTATTTCATTTCACCTGAATCATACACTAGAATATTTGTGATATCACATGACAACTAGAGGTCACCAGATAACTGAGCATCCAGGTGGCAATAATATTCAATTTATTTTCATTTCACACCTTGCTCTATAAATAATGTTGCCTTCTCAAAATGTTAATACGCTGCAGAATACAGTTTCCTTTCCCTCTGATGTACTCTAACCCCACATTCTCTTTATGCAGGAAACCCTTGCGGAAGTGAAAATTTATCAGCTAGGTGTTTTTTCTGTGTTGTCATGCTTAAAGAAAGAAACATTTACTGTTCCAAAAGTAGGACTCTCACAAAAGCTGAGTGTGGATTCTAGAATCTCTTTCTGTTACCCTCCAGAAACATTCAGTTCTCCAGCACCCATGCAGATAAAGGTGAGCTTGAAATTACCCTTGAAATACCATAAGTATGTTATCTGATCAGTTCTGAAGCAAGGATGCCAATAATGTTAAAGGGCAACATGTTCCATTATTAGAAAAAGTGAAAAGTGGTTGCAACTCCACATCCTGTATATACAGCAAATGGTTTCCTGTCAACTTTCTTAAAGCCACATAACATTGTCAGTAGTCAACATATCTCTACCTAAAAAGAAGAACCATCTACCTTTGATATACTTCAGCAAATATGGTTGTTTTCAACAATGACATAAGCATCAACTCCAAACTTCAACTGCTTCGCCCAGTGTTTAAGTTAATGGAACAATTTTTCTCACCTGACCTTCATCATTTGTACCAGGCAATCCAACAGAAGGTTTTGTAACCTCTTAGTCTTAGGCTGAGAATAATCTCAAAATTTGCTTCA
Organism: Platalea leucorodia; assembly: GCF_965183815.1. Lineage (NCBI taxonomy): Eukaryota > Metazoa > Chordata > Aves > Pelecaniformes > Threskiornithidae > Platalea > Platalea leucorodia. The sequence goes on along the minus strand of NC_138828.1, from coordinate 62,045,440 downwards.
GTTATACTGTGTTTCTCCCTTCCCCCATAAAAACATTGATTCTGAGGTACAGAGAAGCTAAAATTAACAGCAAAAAAAAATACAGATTTGAAAAATCTTAGAAAATTATCAAAGTCTGAGGGAACTCAGGAGTTTCAAAACTTGAACTCAGGAGTTTCAAAACTTGAACTCAAAGCAGGAACAAAACAATCAAAATATTTTAGTCAGCAAAGGTTCCCATTTTTTATGACTTCCAAGCACTTGATTGTGCATTGTATGACATGCTGATTGGGTTGTTCCTGGGTTATAGAGAGAAGCCTAAAGGTTCTGTGATAGTCCAAGCCAATTCCAAAAGATAAATCAATTTGTAAATAAAACAGGCATGTAAGAGAAGATTTATTAATTTGCAAATTAACTTTACAGTTGCTTTCCATATTTAGGTTCAGCCAATTGAACCATCATTGGTCGCCACACTGAAAGCAAGACACGATATGTACCACTCAGTGGTATCTACTAGTGCACTGGTTTATGTCCAGCATCCTTCAGCCCAACCATTTAACAGCTCAGTCACTGTTACTCTACCCTGTCCTCGAAACCCAGAAAAAAAAAGGCAAGGAGATGAGACAGAACATGTGAGAGCCATTAGTGCTACAGTAAAGAGGGTTGCTACAGCATACCATCCTCGGTAAGAAGAACTTCACTACAAATTCACCATTTTCAAAACATCAAAATGAATTCATTTTAACAGTTGCTGATTAATAATTTTTTGTATTAAAAATATGTTAGTTCCTTAATACAGTCTAGTATACTTAGACAATAACCACATCTCAAAGATGCTGTGATCATTATTTTACCAGTTGGTGGTTTGGCTACCCTGGCCTTTGAATTTTCTGCTCTCTACTTTTACACATTCCAATGGCTACCTGAGTCAAAATTTATGACACAACGGTTTAGAGCAGGTCAGTTTTGTGGTAACTGCCACACTAGATAAAGGCCCAGATTTTTCTAAAGCACTCACTACAAAATTTCTAAAATTAGACCTTTTGTAATGTCTTTAAAAAAAGCATTAAAACATGGGGACTCCTAAAAAAAAATCTCTAAATTTCAGTTGTTCAATAAAATTTATCCATCATGCATAGGAGGATATGGATAAAACTTCTTGGTGGAAAAAAAAGCCAAAGCTGACCTCATCTATTTTGACAGTCAGCAAAATAAATGGTGCTTTTACTATCTCATGCAGGAAAAAAAATCAGTCAGAAGTTACCATTTGATTGTTGTCCTTCCAGTTCTGTTATGGTGGGCAACTCCAGGTTCAGAAAGGCTTACTGGGATTTCTTGGTAGGGACTAGCTTGGGACAAGAGTGAGCTTTGAAGTACTTCTACTTTAGGTCATTAAACACCTAGCTTATTCCTACTGTGCTAAACATTATCTTTTTCAAAATTCATCTACATGCCAAAATTATGATTGTCTTGAAAATATACGGGGTACAGATGGAGAAGGCAGACACTGTCCTAGCTTTCCATTTTTTAAAATCTTCTCACATCATGTTTTAAAGAGCTCTACACTCACACTGGTCTCTTAGACTAGACATCCATCTTTATCACAAACTTCAGATTTGGGAAGGGTGCCCATGTCAGTTTATAGGAGATTCAAATTTCATTTTCTGTACCAGAAGCATGTAATTGTGTGGCAGTACCCTCATGGCATCTGTCTCTTCTTAATACCAGTCTAAATGGCACTTTAGATTCTCAGTCAAAGTACATCCATGAAAAGGGCATGGCTTGATTGCTTATTTCTATACAAATTCCTCAGAAAATGATGCCAACATTTTCCTGTATTTGCACATAGGCTGAGGCTGTATGCTTGAGAAATGCTTAGGCTGTCCTGTCTGGAGTGTTTTGTTTTTGGGATTGCACAGATGGCGTACATTTGAGGTGAATGGGTTATTCACATCCAGTTTTAAAAAACTGATAAGGAGAGGTGTGTGTGAGAGGAGAGTTGTGGGCTTCTGTAAAAAAAACCCTCATGTTTCATTCATTAGAATAAATTAGCCAGAGCATGTAATGTCACGGTTGCTTGATTCTGAGTGTGATATCAAAGTAATCACCTGATTTGAAGAGAAGCTACTTTTATTTTCTCTGTTGAAAGAGATAATGGATAGCAGGCATATCTTCTTTTCTAAATTCCTTTGTGGTTATTTAGTAATATTTGCTGCTGGAAGAAAGGGTGGGTTGTTTTTCTTTTTTTCAGCTCTACTTCTAGAGAATCTAAATCTTGATGAATGACTCAAAACCAATCCATAATAATTACTGTGCATGATATTAAATGATAGACTAAACTAGATTCATTTAGATAGAAAACTTTGTTTTTCCTTTTGTTCCATCTTTCTGGAGAATTAAAAAAAAAATAAAAAAATACCTCTTAACAATTATATCACTTATGTACTCTGGAATATAGTTCCAGATGTAGTTTTTCAGCAAGGTGGGGAAAACACATGTAGTCATCAAGGAAAGCGGAAGGGAAAGCAGGGCAATAAATACAAGGTTACTCTTTCTGCAGGATCTATTTTTCATTTTATCTTTTCCTGTAATTCTTTGGCTTTCCAGGGCTGTGAGTGCTTCTGTGAGAAAAAATGGGGAGAATCTTAGTGATACTTTGAAATTATTAGGTCACAGAAACAAAGAAGAAGGTTGGAAGGTGTTTGATGATGTTATTATCCAGAATGCATGGAATGGGCTTGTATCATTTGAACTAAATGAGCATTTAGAAAGGTAATGTATGAATAATTTAATAAAATTTTATTTACTCAAATATTTACTTCCAAGTATATGGATCAATGGAAATTAGTAGAATTAAGAAATCATCCACTATTAATTATTATCTTGACAGCATCTCTTTCTTCCACTTAGCAGTATAAGATAATTTAGATTTGTTATTCATAATTAGAGAAAATATAAATTTGTTTAAATATTTTTTCATCTATAGACTGTACACAATGTAATATATACAAAACTTGAAACAGGAAATGCAGATATTAATCTTAATTTGAAAATGTGATTTAGCTCTCTAACTACAAAACTATAATTTGTTTTTAATTTCTTATTAGGAAATATTCTCTTACTTTCATCTAAAATTCGTATGTATTTGAATTCATAGATAGAGTCAATATACTCTACACTACAGCAGCAGGCAAATTTCCACCCTTTCATGTGTTGGAAACAAGAATGAAAAGGAGGTAGCAAAAGGTCCATTGGAGACTGAGCCCTATATTATTTTGCATAATAAATCGCAGTTGATAAAATGATTTAAGATAGAGCTATTTATTTTCTTGCCTTTTTTTTAATACAGCTTCGTGGTCATTCGCTTTTCGTTCCTCTTGGAAAATATGTATCTTCTCCTCTTTGCTCAGGCTCTGGAAGAAGCTGTTTGTAGCACAATGGCTAATGTGATACTGTATCGGAAAAGAGAGAACCCATATAAAATAGTAGTTTTGCTATCTGCATCCAAAGAATTGACGTGCAAACTTCAAAATCTCCATGAGGAGGGCTACTTTGGTCCCCCAGAACCTACGCAGCAATTCCCATTAAGAGAAGGAGAGCAGATTCATTTTAGATTTAGAGGCAATATTTTTGCTTCAGGTAAGGTAATTAATTCATGCATCTGGATGAACATTATCAGTCACCTCAACTATTCAGAAATACTGTATGTGAACATTAGTAGATTGTGGTTAGTCACAGTACATTTAGTTATTTCAATGTTTTATTTCTTGTAAATGATAAGCGCATGGAACTACATGGGAAACTGCTCCAACTGAAAAATAAAATATACTAGTTGAACAAGATCCTGAGCAACCTGCTCTAGGTGACCGTGCTTTGAGAAGGGGATTGGACAAGAAGATCTTCAGAGATCTCTTCCAACCTCTGCCATTCTGTAAAACCTGGTCCCTCGGAAACAGCTGGTATTTTATCTTTTATTTCAAAAGGGCAGGATTCCATCAATGGCTTTTTAATATAAAGAACATTTGATAGGAATTAAACAGATTCCAAACAAAAAGAAACAGTCTGCTATTATATCTGTTTAAATTCACTTGAAATGAGTAAGATTAAACACTGAAATCCAGGGCAAAATGTTGCTTTTTGTGAGTTGCACTATGAGTTGAGGTGATGAGAGAGAGTTGTTATGCCATTCCCATTAGCAGCCTCAAAAATTCCATGTGGTGGCTGCCACCATTCAGAGATTTGCTTAAAGGCAAAAGAGATAAGAAGCCTCAGGAAAGTTTTCACCCCAAATTATGTATAGTCTCTTCTGTCAGTTTTGGAAAGGACATATAAATATATATTTGGCCCTCTGAACATTTTGTACATAAACTCTCCTATTGAAAACACTGTTTACTGTAAAGAAAGGATTATTCTTCAAAAAGAGAAATCTCCAGCCCCCAAGGAAAGCCTGCTCATATATGCAAAGGATAGTGTTATAGATCTATCAATTAAAACGGAATTACAAATTCTAAAAATGCACCTACCTCTCTGCCTCCATTCATTTTGTTGTTACAGATAGACACATATCCATTCTGAATAACCAGAAAGCATATTCTTCTAGTTCCATTCATAACACCATTTTATTTTTATTTCTCTCTGTGTTGTGTACTTTATCCCCTTCCATGTTCCTTACTTTTCAACTTGTAGCACAACCTTCACCACTTATCCCTTATGCCAACAATTCAGGGGCGAAGACAACTAACTATGACATTTCAACTACTGAGGCAGGCTGGCAGGAATGTTTGAACCTCAGATGTTCAATATAAAGTAATAATAATGATAAAGACCAACTGAATGCTATGTGATTAGTTCTATTTGACTCACCCTAATGACTTATTTTAGATGCCACACATCTAAGTACAGTGTAAAAAAAAAATTTTTTTTTTTACGGACTGCAGAGAATGGAAAAGATTTTGGAAGAGTCTACAGGCTGATTTTTCATTCACAAAGAAAACCCAGGCTAGAGCTCCAAATTAAAGAAGTGGATGAATTTGGTAACCACAGTTCACCTCATTACAAAGGAACAGCAGTGTTCTATAAAATTACCAGAGAGATGATAACCAAGAAATGGGAACAACCCTTGCCATATGGTGACTATCAACACCGGTCTCCGCTGTGTAAATTAGCACTAACGTTACCAAAGGTGGGTTTCTCATTTGATAATGTTAGAGAGATCTCCCTTTTCCCCTTACCACATATTTATTAGGCAAAAGGATCTTGGTATGATTTTCGCTTTACATACACACAGGAGTCACTGATGGAGCAGTTCTGATTCATCAGCAATGTACAAACACGCTCAGAATTTCTCTTAGCAGGTGGGAGGGACCCTCATCCAAGCACAAGCATGGAAAAAAATGTTTAGCAGAAGTTTTTCACTCATTTGCTCTCCCCAAATAGTATGGCCCTGAAAAATACTTAAGTTTCAGTTATACACTTCTTGTATCCTTGTCCTGGGAGTGCAGAATTGCGAATTGTAGGAGCATTAGATGATTCATGTAACCTACCTCTCTCCTATCACCTGATTCTCCTATTATGCCTGATAAGCCCCTGCAATACAGCTATGTGGGCAATTATCTTCTTCTCTGGTGAAAACTATTGCTACTTAAATTAATCTTTAATATTCTTGCAATGAAATCTCACTGTAATCTTTTCAAAGAGCCTAGGTATCAGCACCCCATATTATACAAAATGCTGCCACTAGACTACTACTATCAAATTTGCATACTTTTTAATGTCAAAATATGTACAGTAACACTTGGTCTAAATCTCTGGTGACATCTCTCTCTTTTTGAATTTAATCGACTTAACTCTTCCTTAAGCTATGACCTACAAATACGTCTTTTATTTCATAAGCATACCTCTTGATTTCTCTCTAATCTCCATTCTCCCAAGTAAAAATTAAGAACAATTAACTGCAGAAGATTTTAAGAGGAGATCTCTTTTAGTGACAAACTCCATATAAAATGTAAGTTTTCTTTTGAGAATCACGTTTTCAAGCACTTTGCTTTTCCCCAGGGCTAGCATTCCGTGTGCAGTATCCGCAGAGAGGGAAATACAAACTCTTGAGATCCAGTGGGATGATTAAAAAAAAATATATTAAAAAAAAAAAATCTGTGGCACACCCTAGGCATCAGTTAATTTTCTGCCATCCACCTGCCTAGCCTCCATCCTATTGTTCCACTTTATTTAATCTTACTGCATAATAAGATTTAAAGGATTGAACTGCATTCGTATTAAACCACAAAGGTAATTATCAAGTGTCTTAGATTTGGGTTGGCATATATGGTCTACTGCTGAACATATTAGTCCTTAAATGTTCTATTCAGACTTTTCAAAACAAATATTTCTGACTACCCCTTTTTTCCTACTAAATTTAAGGCCACGTTTTCTCTTTCCCAGTGTGGCTGAGATCTTGAAGCCTGGTCAGTCTGTATAAGTATGTGAGAATATATAATGTATGTGGGTACACAGTAGCATCCAGGCAGCCTACTCATTTAAACGGAAATAAATGGAGGAACTGTATAACATGATCATTGCTGGTAAACTAGAAATTAGAAATGAAGTCAAACCTCAGGAATGGTGATAGCCTTTGGGAATATTTTCTCTACAGCTATTTTTTGAGTAGTGCCTCTACGTTCAACTGAATCAGTTCAAGTACGGAGGACCGAAGTTTGATGCACACAAAGTCTGCTGAGAGAGAGTTATTATATCACTTGAGAAAATCAGTGTTGCGGCACCTTGCAAATAATTTTTCTTTTGCTTCTGGTAAATGTATTTTAAGAGGTGCATTTTAAAGGAGTCAGAACGTTCATTAAACACAAATCTTAGGCCAAAAAAAGCAATCAAAGTGCTTGAAAACATTTGCATATTGATAACTTTTTTATTACGTGATTTGTATTTTCTGTCTTACACAGAATGAAATACCTCTCTGTAGAATGAAGAATAGCATCAAAATAACATCTTCCATTATGTTGCAAGTCATCTTAGTACACAAAATGTTATACTTGCTATAGTTGGTGAACCCTCCTACTTTTGGATCTATCTTCCATCCATTCAGCATAATAATTTAAAATCGATAATGCTTAAAGTCAAGTTTTTTAATAGAGAAGAAATACTCCTTAATAATTCAGCTAGTTCGGTTATCATCTTTTTGAAGAATTATGAGACATCAATGAAGCTGATTATTTGACTTTAGTGAACAATTAATACAAAATACAATAAATAAATAAATAAAACAACATACCTTACTATTGAGGTATAAATACAAAAGGCAAATGGGAATTTCACCCACACGACTATCTAGTGGTATGTAACATTCTTTAACATAAAGTTACAAAGTTGTTCACTCTTTTGCTCTTCATACCTTCTTCCAGCCAAGTAAATCTTGAATTCCATACTGAACAAACTCATAGAAATTTTAAGAACAAAAAATATTCTCTTTTGGCTTATTTCCTGATGATTACTAGTGAAGTCCCAGACAGATCCATGCTAACATATTCATCAGAAATTTTGAATAATTAAGTGACAAGTGTGATGACAGTACAAAATATTCATAGTACTGAAGCTCTCTGTGAAGAATCACAGAATATAATGATACTGAGTGACTAGAAAATAAACTAGATAAATTAGATGCCAATAAGTGTTTTGTTGGGGTGGAAGTACATATCTAATTTTATACTGGTAGACTCCAAATTACCTATAGCCACTCAAAAAAGAAATCTTTGGTCATTTTGCTCTCTGTAAACTTCCAGAGCATTCAGCAGCAAATAAAAAGGTAAGTGGAATGTTCCAAATTATTAGAGAACAAAAATGAAATCAAGATTATGCCATATATCTATGAGGCATCCACATCATGACTGCACTCTGCAGTCCTGGTCACAGAGCTCAGAAAGAGGATTCGGAAGAAGAGGACAGAAAGAAGGTCATCAGAAACATGGAGTGATTCCAGGTAGAGAGACAATACATTGATGACAACACTTCAGGCAGTTTTGATAGACATTGAAATACTGTGTACACTTAGGAATATTTGGAGAAACTGAAAAAGGAATGATTATATCCCCTTTCAAAGGATATAAGAACAATGATATTGGTAAGTCGCAGGTGTAACCAATAACATAAAAGAAAGTACTTTTTACATACAAAAATAATCAAAAGGTGAACTCATTTTTACAGGATATTTGCAGCAGTTAAAAATGTGTTTGAGCTAGAAGAGGAATTGACTGGAAGAGAGACAGAACCATATATTAAACATAATGATCCAGATGCAATTAAATGCCAGAGCAATGAAATGGAAATTCTAATTACTTACCATATCTTATTAAGTGTTCTAAAATTATTAACAGTGATGAAATCACTGACAGTAAAAATTAATATAAGAACTTTATCCTTTTTTTACTATCCATGATCTGATCGACAAATTTTAATCAGATATATCTTCACATTTAGGTGGGCTTTCTAATGAATAAAAGAAATAGAAGGAAATAGTTAAAATTGGATGAGAAAACACAGTTATGGAGAAATTTAATGCGCTAATTATACAAACAACTACACCAACCATCTGTCAAATGCAACTGCTATTTACCACTTCATTAAAGTACAAGTCTTGTGTTAATGTTCGTATAATATGAACCAAGACTGGCACTGTGCATAATCAGTCATATGCTGATGCTATTAATATATATTGCTACAACTATCTGACTACATTCATGTGTGTAGACATGCACTCAAGCAATGATACTTCAATTTTGCTGGTTTCTATCACATGTATACTACCACAGTACAGCAGTTAAGCTGCCACAAATTTCACAAGCTTATTAAAATATAATTCTAGTGTTCATATCTGGCCTATTGCTAATGCTGTGTTGTTTACAGTATTGCTTACACCAACACAGCTGCTTACAGAATTCCAGTTGTTACAGTAAGGCTCTCATGTCTTAATTGTGAATTAGTTTACTCTAAGTTGTGGCATTGTTGATGGACTTCTCACTTGCTCCCACTATGCTGGGGAAGCCTTTCATGGTTTGGGAATAAAATCCCCGAAATAGCAGTAAACGCAGGGTAAGAACAACAAAGACTATTTACATTTCTACTACTTTGTTGAGTTAATAAATATCTTAAGTTTAGTTTAAACCTGTCAACGGATTCGGTTTAATACATATGAGGTCACAAATACTCAGTGTTGCCAGTAACAATAGAAATTTTCTCAACAAAATGAAATGAAGTTTGGGCTTTTTTTTGCCAGATGATAAAGTTAGTAGCATCCACAATGCCTGATTTTGATTGTGACAGAGACAGATGGAATCTTTTTAAGGCAACCATTCTGACTAAATTTTCACTCATTTCTGTAAAATTCCCACCTAAATTTCTCTTGAATTGTGGAGAGAAGACAATAACTATACAGATTATAAGCCATTTTTATATGTATGTGCCTACGTTGTCCACTATCTTGCAAATATATTTCTGACAGTGGTCAAAGCAGTGGTTGTTTATTTTGTATGCAACCATTCACATCAGGTTTTGGTTTAAACACGCTACGTTTGTACAGAAGTAAGCTGATCTTCACTAACGGTTCCTATTATGGAGCTTTCATTTCCTCAGCATTAGAAAACACTGGTTGGTCAAACCTGTTATTTTCAACACAAGTTAAACACAGTGGACTGGGTTCTGATGTCAAGTATGTGTGTGCATATCAGTAATATTTCTACTGATTTCAAAGCAGTTGTATTTATGTGAAACTGGGCTAAAGAGTTTAAAAGGTTAATTTCTCCTTTTCTGTCTCTCCTGTTTGATATGCTGGTAGAGTCTAATCATGTCTGAGAGGTCCATTTGACAGAGCACTTCAGTGTTGCTGGCTGAAATCAGAGTGCTTTGCAAAAAGACATTGTTGTAATACATACAAGCATTATCAAATTACTATTCTGCTGAAGTTTTACGTCTAATGACTGTCTAACAGCAAAATAGCATGTGATCCTCTGCTTCAGAAAGGCAGTTGCTTAGCTAATTGAAGGGACTTCCAGACTAGAAAACTGCTTTGACCGCTAAGAGTATTTTACTTACGCTGTCAGCCAGAACAGTGGGGCCACATGCCAGTGCAGCTGAACCATGGGTGAATTTAGCGCTTCACCACAGATATTTAATCTTTAAAGGCAGATTTAATGTTTTGGATCTAATGCATTGTATATTATTACACTGTTTCTAGACAATACTCATTTTCAATTCTTATCATTTTTACTCCTATTTTAACATTAAGTAGCATAAAGTGGTTCAGATTAAAGTCAATGCATGGGTAATTGAGTTCATCTACAATAACTTTGAAAATCTCATACAGACCTTTGAGGTGCTAAATTCTCATTAATGAATGAAAATAAGTTTAAATATAAATGCATAATTAAATGAAGCCAAAGAAAGCTGAGTCTTGGAAGAAAAACAATGCCCCCTTCTGGAAGAGCTTTATATTCCCTTTGTTTTGAGGGCTTTTTTTAGCCATGTTATGCCGTCTTCACACTATGGCATGTCCAGTGACAGAATTGCTGTAGAAGCACGCAAGATGAGGCGACCTTAAGATGCACACAGCACAGGATGGTTTTGCACTGCCAAGCAGCGCATACTGTGTGCATCCTGTGCATGCTGAAATCCCCTGCCAAGATGACTGAGTACAGGCCTGATGAAAAGCTGTTCAATTCACAGGTGAATAAGTAACAGTTATGATTATATTGACCTTTTGGATGTCTAGCTCAGTACATATGAAACACTCCAAATATTAAACAATATATAAAGTCTGTATTATAAAAGTATTTAAGATAAGCTCAGCAGGGCTCAGTATGCACAGCAGGAAGAGGAGAGTAATTTATCCAGTCAGAGTTTCATGCTCTTAATTCACAAATGGAAAAAAGAAACTCAGTGAATAAAACTGGAGTGAGTCTCACAGGGAAAGCTGTGCATAAACAGCCAGGTAATACAACTGAATGTGTGTGACAAAAGTAACAGGGGCACTAAAAGAGGACAATTACAGCTTTTAACAAAAAAAGAGCTGAACTTCACTTGATACAAATTAATCTCTTCTTGTGCTCAGTGTTTATATAAGTAATTTCTTGTTTTATATGGAGCAGGAGACAACAGTGAAGCCCACAAGACTTTCCTCTTTCTCAGTCACAGGGAAAAAGGGCAAAGTATTTTTTTCTTTCTCTCCAGTGTTCAGAGGAAGAAAGATGAAGAACTCAGTACTTTCTAATGGAAATTCTGATGATTATTAGTGATTTATAATTAAAAGTTGAACCATGTAAAATGAATAACTATAGCTACAAACATAGTATGATTTCTAGACCTTATAATAGCCACTTCCTACCTAGAAACTGTTATTTTCCTTGAAACAGTATGGTATGCACACAGTTGTAGTAAGAACAGAGAGACAGCAAGGCAAAGTTAATGCAGTGTTCAAAATTAGAATCCATTTCATGTACGAAAGTTCCATACAGATTTTCTCTACACCCAGTTTCTATACACCAGTCATGACATAATGCTACTGATCAAACATTTGTAAAATTACATAAATTATAAACTTTTTAATAAGATGCAATAAACATCCATTTGGTGTAAACAGACTTATTTTCATTATTTTAATAGCTGTATACTGATTTTTACCTGCTGATGGTGTTAACTGGTTTTTAATAATGACACAAATCCTCTGTGTAGGTAGGACCAATCTTAAATGCTGATTTACTGCAATCCACCCCTGTATCCTCCACCTCATCCCTTACTCGTTTAATCATTTGTCTTTCCTCAACGTATTTTCTTTGATAGCATGAAAAGTTGATCAACCGTCCACGAAGCACAAAAAGAATTTCTTCTGATTCATCAGGTAAGAACACATACATAATATATTAATTTCTATATAAATAATAGTTATATTTTCTATTTACTTTTTTAAATGTCAAGATTTGTTTCAGCTGTAACTGACATTTTAAAATGCCATATTCATGAACCAAAGTAGTTAATGTGTTAGAAGATATTCAAAGGAAAAAAAAAAAGTGATCTGTTTACCGGGAAATGCAAAATCTCTTGTAAGATAATGTTGTGGTGGGGTGCTTGAGCAGCATATAATTTTCGGTATAAGGAGATTCAATTTGTACTGAAAAGCTCCAGTATCAGTTATGTATTAGTCATAGGAAATGCCCAAACCCTTTTATTTTATTGCTAGCTTTCCCCATGCAGTTCCAAAGGTTATAGATCATTGCTGAATCTCCTCTTGACTAAATTCACTTCATGCCTCAGTGCAGTTATCAAAAATTACATCAGAAATAAGAAGTGATGATGTTTTCATTAAAGTAAAAAGCAAACCACATTTAGTTGGGTTGTTCACCCATTGAGCCTCCAGCTTTACAAAGCTTTTCAAAAGAAAGATAGATATATGTAGCAGAAGAATAATGCTCTTAATTTACTAATTTTTGCCCTTCAGAGGCCCTGTGGGACAACTTGCTATATTGGCTTGCAGAAGAGCTTGCAGAAGATAATACATCATTGCTTGCTTTATGCTTACCTGTTCGGCGGAGCATACTTCAGCTTGTTAGGCTGAAGTGCCCTGATAATTTAACACACCAGATCTATGAGCTGCTTTGCTGCTGGAAAAAGACCCTTCCAAGGTCGGCTGATAAACAGCAGCTCCTGTCTCGCTATTTGCAGAAGAGTGGCAGAAGTGATCTTTCAGAAGAACTTCGTTTTAAGTGGCAAAATAAAGTGTTCACTTGACAGAATCACTGGCAACTAACAGCCCCATTTCTCTTCTTTGCTGTTGAGAGGTGTGAATATTTCCATGATATCTTTGGATGAGCAAGTGACAGGGATACCGGTCAAGGATCAGACTGCTTATTTGTTTGTTACTGTGCAACCTCTTTACTAAAGCAAAGTATAATAACAATGTCCTTGCTTGCTAAAAGTGGACATTTCTCCTGTGGAAAAGTGAGATATTGAAAATATAGGTATGAAGGATTATAGATTGGTCTGCATAGGTTTCTAAGGACTTTAATTCCTTGCACATACCATGCTCAATTGACATAGAATCATATTTCTACACACTTTAAACACCAGGAATTATTCACTATACTTTATCAAAATCTTATGAATCATTCCATGATATATGGATTACTCCACATCCAGTAATAATAGCTACGAGGTTCTTCAGAGGAAAGCATAATAGATCATTATAATGCACAGACAGAGGAAATTTCTTCTTACTTTCAGGTTTGTTAGTAATTAATCCTGACTTTTATATTCTCCATGAATGTGTTTTATCCTTGTGAATGTCATAGCAGATTTCGGTGTTACCACATGTGAATATCTAATCTGTTTCCAGAATTTACCAGATTTGTTGCCTCACTTTCATCTGTCATGGTAATGGGTTTTTTTCAGGTTACCATCAAATTTGGAAAAAGGAGTATTGCTTCTTATAAGTTTTAAAATGTAGTGCTTTGAAATTTCATTCATTACACTGGGTTCTTGTATTGAAGGTACAGATAATAAAACAGGTGTATTTGTGCCATTCCTCAGCCATGTATTCTCATTTCTAAAAGCTCATTTCTTTCCAGAATGCTAAGTAAGACTAACCTAATTTTTAGAAGTTGGAGCAATAGCAGGGTTGGACTTTTATAACTGTGTTTCTACTGAAATAATATTCTAATTGACAGTCTTCTGTTAGTTGCTGGTATATTGCAATCCACCTCAGACAACACACCACAGATTTCTCTAAAAACTGAACTTCGACATTTCTGTTGAAGGCTCAATGTAGCTGGCAAGTGCCAGTGAATCACACAGTTCTGGGAGAAAGCTGACTGCTTGGTATTTACATGTACAAATATCAATATATGACTGCACAGGCTGTTACATCTGTGCAGTTTCCCTACTGCTTTAGCAATGTGCAGTGGATGCAGCTCTTTTTTCAAGTCCACCTATGCATAATTATTTTTCAGTTACTGTTATTCTTCTGGATTCAATACACCAGTTCTTTTCCTCTTTCAACCCCTTCCCCTCCATTAATAATATAATATAATCTTTAAATATTAATCTAAATATAAAAGTTATTAATCTAAACTTTAGTAATATTTAGACTATTTAGAATTCCTGTATGTCTTGCTGACAAATCTAAATTGTGATACGCATTGCCAGTCTGGATATTTTATTTTCAGAGGTCATATATTTGGAACATTTCCAAATCACTACTATAAAAGAGAAAATTGCATTGCAAAAGAAAAAATAAATAGGAATATTATTAATTAGTTTAATTCATCTATTCAGTAATGTCTCATCCTGTAGGATTATCAGGTTTTAATTGTAAGACAATATATGAGGAACTTAACCCCTTCACTGTGACATAGCCATCCTTTCCTTTTTTAATTTTTTCTATAAATAAAGATGTTTTTAAAATGTAAACTGGCTTCTTATTAGCTGAAAACATTATCACACCTTTCTCAGTGCCCTAACACATTTTGTCATCAGATCTTTTGTTTTCAGTGCCTTCTCTTTAGGAATGAATATTCTGCCGCAGGCTCAGCAGATACTGTCAGAATGTAAGTATATTATGGTCATGCTTAAATGTATGATCGTACTACAAATAATACTGGAAATATTGCAACAAATTGGACTTCATTTTTCCTTCTAAATTAGTATTTTAATACAACTACCAACATTCTGCCGCAAGATGGCCTCTGTGTCTAAGAAAAACATAATGCCTGTGTTTCACATGCTGAAAAACATGCGACTAAAGCACTGCTAAAAACTAAAAGCCATCTATAAAGACCTGGATACTCCATTGTACAGTATCATTAACATTAGTGCAAATCAGCAAGAATTGTGGGCATTTGAGTAGCATCTATACAACGGGAATAACTGCATTCAGCCTCCTCTTCCTAGGAATTTGAGATTATTTTTTACATTAACTGAATGGTAAAATTATATTAAATTTGATCATGTTAAAAGCTCATTTTTATTAGTGGCAAATGCTAATTAAGTGACTAAACAAACCATATATTTTATTAAAGAGTGAGAAAAACCTCATAATGTAGATTAAAAAAAATAACAACTTTTAATATAACAATTCATGTTCTTCTTCTCTAAGGAGGTAACCATTAGGCCCACTAGTTATTTTTCTCTTCTTGCAGTAAAACTCACAGTCTAAAACTAGTAACTAGTCCTGCTGTGGCCCAGCAAAGCTGAGCTGGCTGGTGATGTGCTTTTCCTCTGTTCTTCTCCCTCCTCATCTCTGCCACCAGTTCTGCCTTGTGCTGGGGCTTTCCCTGTTAGCTGTTCTTGGTAACCTTCATAGATTTTGTTCCCACTTTTTTGTTATTTCAGCTCCTGGAAAAGCATGGGTAGCATTGAGCACACACTTTCTCAGCTCACAAAAACATTTTAACAGAAAAGCATATTAAAATATACATTTTAACAAAAATTGATATAAACAAGTCGTGCAAAGAAAATATGCTTATGCCTGTCCAGTTTGTTTCCTTTGCTCTACCAGGTGTCCACAGAAGAACCCTCCTTCTCTCGGTCTCCCTGACCCCAGGAACTCCTGGCAGGAGGAGGGAATATGGCAGCTTTCCTTTCATGCTAGGTCTCAAGCAACAGGTTTATATACAGATACATGTTTTATTCCAATTTTTTTGTCAGAAAAGAGATTCGTCCCCCTCTAAAGTTCATAGTCTGTAAACAAAACCTCCAAACAAAACAGGTTTCAGACCAAAATGTGGCATTCTGTGCAACAGAACAATGACATCAGCATCAATTAATTCCCAAAATGTTGCCCTTTCTGGCTAAAGTAAATTAAAATCAAGCTGTAGCAGAATCCAAAGAGACCTTGTCGAAAAGAGAGGAGCAATGGAACGTCAACTGAGATAGCTCTCAATCCTTATGGAAGGATGGATGTCTGACAATTCTGCTTCTTTCCAAATGGCAAATGCCAGTCACAGGCTGATATGACTGGACTATTGCTGTGGAAAATCCAATTTCTTATCTAGCATCAAAGCTGTCATTTGCTTTTCATTCAATCAAATATTGTCTCCTAAATGAAAGGTTCCCTCAGTGAGATTTAGACTCACTGAACTGAAATCAAAATGTAGGAAAGAATGCAGTCTATATGGAACAAATCTTCTCTGTGCTGTGTGTTTTTGTTGGCTGTAAAAAATATACAGGACTGACTGAGAGCAAAATCTGAGCTTTACTGCTTAGAATGTATATGTTTTCTACCCCTAGATAAAAGGGGATGCTGCATATTCCTGCTAAATGGTGGAGGCAACTGAACAGAAAATGAGCTAAGATAGGAAGTCAGTTGCTCATAAAGAAACCACTTAGGCAACTATAATTTAGCTGACTGAATACAGAAGCTAATTATTTAAATACTGAACAGTTAAGCAGAAAAGAAAGGAAGGAACACATATATTCCTTTTGCGGCATTGTTACAGGGTGTGTTGCCAACTGTATCTGAGAGTGATGAAGTGCAAAGGTATAAAGCAGACTTTGCATATTCAACATTTAGAATAATACAAATTCTCTTTACTTAGTGAAACAGGGCTCAATAAGCAGGATCAGTAAGCTGTTGAACAGAACAGATGGGTTTAATAAAAAAAAATTAAGATGGCATTTAATCAACATCCCATCCAAGCCCCTTGCACAAATGAGTTATTTTATCCTTTCAATAGCCTTGGAAGAAGTGCTGTTTTCATAGAAATAACTATCTGTAGCAAAGTCATCTTCAAGTGCAAGAGTCTCAACTTAAAAGCTGCTCCCAAGAGAATTGTGAGGGAACTAATATGCAGAGCTGTCTGGCAGGGAAGCCTCAGTAGAGGCTCCTTCCAGCTCTTCCCAACAACTGATTTCAGTGACCTGGTCTGAAGTGCAGTGAGCTAAATCCCTGAAAGGGCAGGGGCACTCAGGAACCTGGCATAAAATAGCCCAGTTGAAACCACTCCTTTATTTCAATATAATCTTTACTCTAAGGCACAACAAAAAGTCCTTGAGCATCTCTGATGCATCTCATAAAAGTTGTCAACCAAAGAAATGCATTATCTGCAATTCCTCTGGTTCTAAACAGTAGAGGAGCTTGAATGTATGTCTGAATACTGAATACCAGGTACCAGCCTGTTCCGAGACTCCTTCAAAGTCTCCTTTTTCGTGAAGATGCTAGAATATTTTCTCTAATGACTCTGCCTATATATGAATTATGCAATCATTATTAATATATCAGTAGAAACAAGGTTGTTGCATGATGCTCTGAAAATATACTTAGGAGGTCTCCTAATAATTCTAGATAGTGTAGACATTTGGAAAAGCGCAAGCACACCTATTTCAGCTGATCTGAAATTGAGTTGAATCATATCATACACAATGAATGTTATGGAGCTGAAAGAATTTAATGGCAAGTTTCCTTGTGAATAGACATATTTTTTCTTCAGAAAAGAAGAATCATTAATATGATTACTAAATAAACTCTAAAACAGAAATTGCAGGTTTAAGGTTGATAACTCATATTATATTTCATGTTCTCCCAGGAAATACTTAACAGTCTTTCTCAGTCATCACAACAACATAATATACAGCAAAAAAAAAAAAAAAAATTCCCAAACACCCCCCCTCCCAAATAACCAACTCAGTGTTTGCAACAGCCTGCATCATTACAAGATTCTGATAAACTGAAAAACTTTGCCTTAGTACTTCTATTACTTTCTTAATGTCTTATTTTAATAAAAATTCATTCATAATCTGGCAATTTGAAGAGCTCACATTGTTAATACAGACTGATATGAAAACAATTTTCTCATATACTATTAGAGGTTAACAAAATGCTTGTTATGAATTAGTGATCTACTGTAATATTGTAATAAATCACAGTAAAGCTCGCAAGAATAAAAAAGCAGAGTCTATGTTTCATCCTTTCTCCCTGAACGATGAAAGTATCATAGATATAAGAAAAATTATTTTATAATATAATATGCAAGTGTAAGACTTTGTCCTCACCTATAGTCTAAGTGAAAGACAACCCTTTGTCATTATTAGTGTAACCCTATGCTTAGTCTTTCAAAAAAAATCATATGCTTTTGAACTCCCCGTTATATATAAAAATTCTTTATGTCACAGTGGGTATATCCCCTTGATGAAAGATTTTTCCAAAACCATATATGGCATCTTACATGCTTAGATCTCACTGACCTTTTTTTGTCCATTGAGCACCTGCCACATCATTGTTCCAATTAAGACCTTTTGTGCTGTAGCTTCCTAAATGAAAAAATGGTGGTTCTTCAACTTGCTAAAATACTTTAAAATCCATACATGACCTTTATCGTCATTGCACTCTATTTAGGAGTCCAATTTTGATAGTATGACTTCCAGAAATGTTATCACCCATTTTAATTTTGTCCTTTGGTCAGATTATGGCCAGAGCAGACTAATTACATATCAGAAGTTGAAAGAGCTTAATAGAATTGGAAGGATTCCAGCCGGGATTATTATTATTATTACATGCCAGTTTTATACGGCAAGTGCCAATTTAACCAGCAGATGTCGCAGAAGAGCTTCTACAAAGACACACTTTCTAGTATTTTCAAACCTGACATCAATATATAAAAAGTCACTTCAGTAAGATAATGGAAGAGAAATTCCTGAAAGATTGTGCATTATTCACTTGTCTCTTAACGAGTTACCCCCTTTTAGAGTCTTTTAAGGTGAAGGGATGCAAATCATTTAAGATGCAGATATTATGCAATCAGAAATAGGAATGTTTTCTTTCTAAGTGTTAAGATCCATGTGCATGCCTGAGGAATTAAGGAAAGGAATAAAAAAAGTTTGAAGTGGTATAGAATCAAATGTGTAAAAATATTTTGGAGTATTTTATTTCTAGAAAGAAAGAGGAAATTATTCTGTACTGGAGAAACTCATAACAATTTACTGTTTCATATACTTCCAAAGATTTTTAAAAACTGGCAAACTTTTGGGGGTAAATGAATAATTACTAATGGAGATAGCCAATTTATGTTCTCCATTTTTTTTCTTACGGAATTTTGATGAAACATCATTTCTCAGAGAAAACAAGATGCTGCAAAAAATCTGGAAGGTTTTCTGAGAATGCCTGTCAAGCATTAAATTAAGCTGATGATACAATAACAGATTTTACGGTACTTATAAAACTAAATCCAAATGTTTTCAAGAATACTTTAGTTCATCTCTCTGTTTACACACACAGAAACTCCTAAAAGTCTTAGATTTTTGTCAGTCTGCAAGTAAAACAGTGAAAGCCTTCTGCTATTTTTTTTTAACTACATGGACATCTTCCGAAATCTTCCAGAAACAAATGGTACCAAGAGCTGTGCATAGAGCTGAATGGTTTAGAACAAAACAAGGAGGGACACAAGGTAAAACTACATTGACTCAGCATGCAAAGTCAGGAAAGCTACTGTGGGTTTACTGAACCATTTCTACTCAATTTATTCTGCCCTTAGGCTTTGCTTGGGAGTCTTTTTGATTCATTCATTACATACTGTGTAGGTACTGTGAGTTTTAATCAAGAGCTTCACATTTTTCTCATCATTGACACGCCAAATGTAAATGCAATCCCCATATATACTGAGAAAATATTTCTAAGAGGAGCAGCAAACTGTCAATGCCAGTCTAGAAGAGGTTGAGGAGACCTCCTCTGCAGGATGGTTTATACTTCTGCTCATGTTCAAAAGAAATAAACTTAAAATGCTGAATCTCTTTACTGAACCCTTTTTCAGAGAAGGAATAGTTTAAAAATCATGGAAAAGAAAAAGGGATCTTGAAAGCAAACTAAAAAGAGCTTGTCTAGCCAGAAAAAAGGAAAATTTGAAAAATTATTTTCACTTAGATAAACACAGTGCTGGTTCCTGAACATAAATATAAATATAGATTGGGAATTAGAAGTACTTTCCCAAACATCACAACCTTCCAGCAGGATTAATAGGAGAAAATACCTAAAGCATTTAAAAATGCAGTTTTTAAAGTTCATGAAAGATTTTGTAACAGCAGTCTTCAACAGTGGAGAACTGAAGTCACAAGGAGAGGAATTCTCTGTCCATTTTTGTGTTCCTAGATTATGCAGACAGATATAGACTGGACAGGAATTATCAACATACCCTTTATACCAGTTGCTCGATCCATCTCGTCTTGCAAGCAGGCTTCTGCCACTCCTTGTCACGTTACAGACTGTGTACACACACAGGCACACATTCACACATCTAAACCTGACAAGCAACTAATAGCTTCAGTTCATGTCTGAAAAGGTATAAAATTAATCGGATTTATGGTTTCATGGCTGACAATAAACTGTTGTCAAGTCTTTGTCTCTTTTCATTTTCAGTGACTGGTAACCATGGCTACACAATGTAATAAAGTTAAGTGATCCACAATGCTGTAATACAGGGTGTGTTTATTGTAACTGATTTTGTTATGAAACCCCAAGAAGATAAAACTAGTAATTCAGGGTGAAATGGAAATTAGCTACTAGTTCATATTTTGCTTGTATTTTAATAAAAAATGCATGCGTTGTTGAATGGCATAATTTCTTTTCCTGAATAATTTATGACAGCCAGTCTGTCCCATTGAAATGTTCATATTAATTTTAATGAGCTTGTCAAAGCTATTCTAGCCATTTTATGTTTAATAGATTTAGCTGGGGTAATATTTTAACCCCTTGCTTCTTTTAACTGACATAAAAGTCCGTTTTATACAAAACATCTTCTTTATTTTTTACTTTATAGATTAGCATCTATAGTTCATTCAAATAGTGGTAACATTATGATTGTCTATACTACAGTTTATATTTCCATACCAATTTAAAGTTTTCCTCTGCAGGAAAGTGAACAGAAACTTGGAAAAAAGGTAGATTCATAGTTAATTGCCCTGGGCGGGGGCCAAGGGGAAGTGTTTCATTTACCAGTTTTTGGAAGTAGTATTTGCATTTACATTAATGTTTTTTTCCATCGTTTAAATTTAAGGTGGCTAAACATTTTCACTTTATTCTGAACAGGCTGGGACATATTTGATGAGCATATTTTTGTTCTGTTTCCCATTGTGTAGCTGTTTATGCTGCCATCCAATAATTCTCTACTTTCAACTGCTTTTCGTCACTAAAATTCATTTGAACTATTGATCAACAAGCAGTATAGAAACTGATGGTATAGATACCATCATTCCAGTTTCACCTTTTCCTTGAATGCCTTCTTCACTGCATTCATGCTGCACCTCTTGCAACATCAGTACTTAACTGCAAGCCTTTTGTTATCTGTACTTACCTGAATCAAGGCCAGGACCAAACTCTGGTGTAAAAGATATGAAAACTCTGTTTAAGAACTAACCATAGCAGTTCTGTGTAGAAATGTAAGGAGTAGAAAGCAAAAAAAATAATGGTACATCCAAAGGGACAGGAACATGCATCCTTTGGCTGAAACATGATCCAGTTTGGATTAGGTGACTCAGTTCATTTCCGTGAGAATGAATCCATTTCTGTCAACTACAGATACATTTTAACAACTTATTTGTATATTCATCATTCTGGTCGTGAATGGAAATAATCTTCTTCAAAAGCCCACAAAACTCACTAGATGTTTCTATATGGCTTGGCTGTGGTAAATTTCCATATCTAACACCCTAAAAAAAGGACAAGGAGCTAATTTCTACTTGTTCCTATTTTATCTATAAGAAATTAATTCAAAATCCTCTATCTGTACCAGCCTCAGAACTGCAGTCTTAAAATCTGAGGCCAACTTTTGTAGATGGTATCTACCTCTAGCTTATTCTTCTACTGCTAGATTTTAAGAGGTTTTTTTAAACTCAACACGTACATTTATGATGTTAGTCCATGACAATGATAAACAAATATGTCTGGGATATGAAGACTCATTCAGCAAATGGACATTCTGTTACCTAAAAATAGACAGGTGAGCAAAATTATTCAAATATTATTTTACATAAAATATTGGTCTGAAGTTTTTAAAGATTAAAAAAAGGTAAGAAGATTAAATTAAGTACAAGGAATGAGTATATTTTTAGATGAACTGATGTTGGAAAGTGATCACATAATTGATTAATGCTACTTCAGTGTTAAAAAGTTTGGTAACAGCTTGGTACAGGCTCAAATATCAGAAGTGGAAAAAAACTTCAGCTCTTTCTTACAGTAGTGGTCCAATGTTGTGCTCAGCAGTGGAATGTGTTCAATAAGGGGAGATTCTTAAGAGGAAGAGAAGACTTTCCATCATCCATGGTCAGAGAAAATAATCTAGAAATATCTGTGGTAGAGGAAGGACAGGAAGTGGTTATAACTACCATACATCTGCAGTCCCCAGTAGCCATGAGGATGGTTGTTGTTACAGTACAAGCCGTAAGTACTTATTTTTTAATTTTTTTAAATTTATGTAATAATGGGAGTACTTCTCAGAACCTGCTTCTACTTATGCCAAAGTTCAGCTACTGTGAGCTGTGAAATAGGACAAAATCTCTTAGTGACACCAAATAAAATGCTGATTCCTTGACAGATAATTTATTACAGTCTTCTGGATGCTTGAGTCAGGGAGAATAGAGATTACATATAACAGACAAAAATGCCTTGAGAACATGGTTTCATGAGATGCTTCAAATATGCATATGTTGTTATAATGATTTTAAAATAAAAAAACAACGATAGCATGCAATGGGATTGTAAGTATTTGGTTTTTTCCTCTTTGCCATGATACTATTACACTGCAATAATGAGTTTAAAAATGTTGTGTCTCCACAGGCCTCTAAGTCCACCCCTACAGGAGCTACAGGAGGGCTTCTTATAAAATGAAGTACAAGAGGAAAAAACATAGATGCACAGTATGTTGCCATACAAGTCTGTATGACATGAAAGAAGGTGAATTTATCTTCCACAAGAATTTAAAACTTTGAATCAAGAAAAAAATAAATCAAAGCATTCAGTTTTCCCCTTTCCTCTGAAAAATTTAATTTACTTCTTGGCATGTAACCTCTAAGACAAAAAAGTTCAAGTGAAATCTTTCAAATGAGCTTGTAAACCAAAGCAGAAGGCTTATTCTGGCAATTTTTACACTTGCAATATTTTTTGTAGTCTGCTAAAGTACAATTCTGACTTATTTTTTGTGCTCATAATTGACGCTGTTGGGGCTGCAAAATCTGTTGCAGTCTTTCTTCTTTTACTATACTCAAAACTAGGATGGGATTGCAGCCAACTTTTTTTTCTGCAATGGGTTTCTCTTTGTAAGCTACATTTGCAATTTAACCATGAGCATTTGATGGATCTCAAATACTGCAAAACCTCTTTAAGTCTTACTAGATAGCCAGAATTACAGCAACTCTGAAGCTGTAAAACAGGAGAGCAGTTTTGTGACTTACCTTAAAAAAAAACCCAAAATAAACACCAACCAAAAAAAAACCACTTCTCATCTGAGAAAACTGAGATTTACAGATTCTGGAATTTGATTTTCCAATGCACTGAAGATGCTTGGTACTTGGAGACCAAGTGCTAATTTCTGGCCCCTCTTTGTCCATCCAAGCTTCATGTTCACAGGAGAGTGGTAATGCTGTGGAGCATGATCTCAGTCTGTAACAATAACTGGGAGCCTGGGCAAACTCCATGTGCCTGTGCAAATTGGAATCATATTTCTTTGCACTCCCATGCTGTTACTTAGAAGCTTGAAAAGTTAAGTGTCTGCAAGAAGTAAACCAGCATTTTTATTTCTTTTATGTACTCACGACACTAGAGATAATAAGAAGGGAGTATTTTAGGACAGATATTTTTTGTTAAGGGGAAGAGGGGGAAAAAATGAAAAAAAACCAACCCTAAACTATAATTGCCACAATAAGACTCTGCCAGAGAGAACAGTGAAGCTCTACAGGCCTAAAATGTGGACGTGAATAAGAACATCACCAGAGTTACATTAGGGTAAAATAAAATAGCTTAGAACATGGATAGGCAATGCTTCAGAGCATAAACCGTACCACAGCTTTGCATTAGGAAAATAATCACAGCATGCCATAGCAATTCTTTCCTGTAGCAACAGATTATGGCCAGTGTCAAATTAGACTAGAGGGACATCGGTCCTGTGTTGCATGTCTGACATTCCTGAGTTCCAGAAAAAAATTAGTGAACCTGTAGGTTCAAACACTCTAAAACCAAAGCTGAACTGTGCTATATTTTGTACACCCTCTTACATAGCCAGGCAAATACTATCATTCAATTCAACATTTCCCTCAGGCAAGTGGGGTACTACTCATGGAATAACCTGATGTATAGTATCTGCCATGTCATGAGATCTGTCCTTTAGCATTTGGTCCATAATATCTGCACTGAACAATTTTTGTCTTTCCGGAACATTGTGTCCGCATTGCACTTCACAAAACCAATACAAAACCAACAGTATGGTTTTGCACATCAGGATTGCATAATACGGGATATGCTTTAAAATAACACAGTAAAGGCTGACAGTAAAAACCTTAGCTTTGTCATATTCTGTCTTGAATGCTTGTCATGAAATGCTAAATATACCATATAAAAAAATTAACTGTAATTAAAGAAAGCGGAGCCAGGAGTATCCACTGTAGAGTGTTAATGTAAAGCTAGCCAGTCAGTTAACGTTTAGGAGGGCTCAGAAAAATGAGAAGGAGAGTCTCCAGGAGAAAAGAAACTGCCTAAGGGGTAATAATCAACTTGGAAAAAATCCCTAAGGCAAGAAGGAAAAAAAGGAGCATAAATACAAATTAAGATGACGAAGCAAATGGAATGTGACAGGGAGCAAGAGGAGAAAACAATCAAGGGTCAAATTCTATTAAACATTTTCATTAATGTAAAATACATAATAAAGAATACACTCTAAAAATGGTACACAACACCAAGACGGGAAAGGTTACAAGCACAGCATCAGAATAAAAAAATGACCTTAGAAAAGGTATGATGGAATTCAATGCACAAGTGTTATATTTGGGGAAAAGAAATAAATTGCAAAACTTTAAGAATGGGGGGAATAGCTGATTAGGCATAATAATTTAAATATATATATTCTTGATTGCTATTTTAATTTTTGAATGTTGAAAGGAAGCCTTTTAAATTTCAAGTCTTATCTAGGGTGAGCAATTCTATTGCACTTTTATTCTGAACAACTCAAAAAAATCTTTTCTTTTGAGAGAAATGAACAAAGCAGTTAGGGTAATAAGTTTCCTTGTTCATGCAGAAAAGAACCTGCTTTATGTAAAATTCCATGAGCAAGTCTGATTCTGCCTCTTTCTAATGGTAACAATGACTTCAGCCTTATTTTGCATATCTTCAAATTCTCTTGTTCAAGCCAGTCTCAAAAACTAGCTGAAAGCTGCATTTAAACATACATGTTTACATGGCAGACAATTGTAAGCAGGTCATCATATGGCACTGCTGTAGATTACAAATGTTGAGCTTCTGAAACAAATTCCTTCTTCCTGGAATTTTCTCTTTGAAAACACAGCATCTTTACTGAAAACTGCAGTGAAAAAGGCTTCTCCAGATGGCAGTCCCATCCCTGTACAATATCTCTTCCTACAGTGTTGCTCTTAACTTCCTACCACTGCTATTTAAGGGTATAAACTAAAGCTTGTGTCTGGAGAACTGATTACCCACTATTCTGCAGTATAAACACAGAATATTTCCATTTTGAACACTCCTAATCTCCCAGCACTGTCCCAATCACCCTGGATGCCAAGATTGGCATTGGAAAATATTCACTGAGCAGCTCAACCTTCTGCTACTTCTTAAGAGTAAGTGATACACCCTAGAATCCCTACTTCTACACACAGGAAAGTTTAACATCATTTTCGACATACAGATATTTTTCCATGGCATGGTGGTGTCACTTGGGCAGTTCAAGTTGCTTTATACTCCGATTGAATTTAATAAGATGCATGAACCACTGTGACTCAGCAGCAGTTGCCTTGCATCTTTACACAGTGTTCAAACACTTGGTATGGGAACGAATCCTCCCTGTACACCAAATTCTGCCACCCTACTAAAGGGATGTTCAAGGTACATATGAAAGATGATTCAAGATGCTTCATGGATTATTCAATGACATGCAGTTCAGCTTGAATTGAAGTATTGGATTTTAAGAGCCATTGCAAAAGTTCAATAAATATTTTCTTTCTTCCTACCAGTCATTTTCCCTTTAGAAGTTTTGCAGGGAAAAAAATAAGAAAAATAATGTGTTAACCACAACATAGCTCTTTTTCTATACAAAACATTCTAGCAGGCATAGACTTTTTTATTTTCCCTTTTGGAAGCTTCCCAGATAGATGTGCTACTGTGGATTCAGAATTTAGAAAGATTAACACCCCTCCCCACCATCTTCTGAAAACAATTACATGAAAAATAAAAACTTTCCAAATAATATTTGAGAGAAAATAAATCCACTCAGTTATCATATTTATACATAGGGTTTTTTATCTAGGACCATGTCCCTACCTGATATCAATCACTGTGCTGCACTAGTAGCTAAGGATCTAACCTACAGCTCTTTTTCTTTGTAATATGCTCTACATTTTGCTTCCTACATATAATTGTAGGTCTTTTGCATCTACAACCAGACAGGAGTTCTGCCTTTGCATGTGGGAAACTTAGCTATCAACTTAATTTCCTATGACACCAAACCACTAAAGATCGAGGAAGATTAACCATTAAAACATGAATATATGTCATTCTCAGTTCAAAATCATTAAGTATCGTTATCTTAGAGCACTCACATATTTCTCACCTTCACCCCAAGCTCCTGTTCACATATATCTCTCAAAGATTTCACTGAAATACAGAATGTTAAAAAAAGTTCTTACTCAGTGAATACAAAGGTGATATAAAATATTACCTTTATTTCTTCCAGATAAAAATCCAGCAAATCATTCCCAGATAGCAGTACCAAAACCCCACTTACTTTCTTCATTTGAAAAAATCTTTATCATTAAAACAGCAGCAGCTTGGCCAGTGGTAACCACATGACAGAAGTATGGATGTCCTTCATTCTTTTAATCACATACTTAAGACCTATCTCAGAAAATACCAGTTTTCGAGACAATCTTCCAAAGGAAAGAAACTACTTAGAAAAAGATATTAAATATTCACTGATAGTTAAACAAAAAACTTTAAACAAAGTTGTTGCTCAGAAAAAGAAACAAGTATTCCAGAAACAGCAGTGAAGTTCTTGATAAGCTGATATACATTCAAGTAAATTCAGATGCTCTTTTCAAAAAGTCAGGGGACATCAATCTATAGGTTCAGTATTAAGTGTTTTACATTTATTTTGCCCTTTAACATCTTATAAATCATGTATGAAATCCAATATCACTTAGAGAAAGAGATGTATTAGATTCAATCTTCTAATTAGAACCTCTGAACTTTGCAAAGACTTTCATTTATCCTATAGGTGCTGATTTTCCACTGTGTTCAAAGGCTTCTTACTATTAAAAATGCTATGTCTTCATTAATTAAAATTAATGAAGAAATGTGATAAACAAAGCAAAATTGATCATATTGTATTATTAAAATAAAATCATAGAAAAATTAAATCAGAAGCAGAAGTACAAATTCACTTGAATATCAGTTCTTCAGTCATCAGAGGATCTAGGCTATTGCAAACTATTACTGGAAACAAAACAATACAATCGTTGGACCAGATTAATCCCAATAAGTACACAGAAGGTAAAAATGTCCAGTTGACTTTGCTCTTTAATTTATTAATTTCTTCTTCATTGTGTTATTTACACAGGTTTGCCTTTGGTATTTTGAATGCCAGAAATCTATGTCTACTTACAAAAAAGATATAGAAAAATATTTTCCTCTCTACTGTAGGTGTGAAAATATAGGTAATTCTTGTTTTTAAAGGTATAGCTGATGCAACTATGTTCAATGAACTGTATTTTGTAAGCAAAACATACTAGGGACCTGACACTTTTCAGAAAAATAAAATCAAATTTTCAAAGTACGTTCCGGCTACTGAAGGCATGAAGATATTAAACTATGTATGAAGTCCAATAGTGAAAGTATAATAAACCTTAAATTCTTAGAAAAAAGATAGAAGGAGATGATAGGTAACCAAGATTCCCTCCATCCCCCATCCTCTCCTTACCCCCCTGCTTTAAGGCCAGTTGCTTTTTCTGGGAGGTGCATCTGAAAAATGTTCATAAAGGGTTAGTTTGATTTGTAGTCCTTGCAGTAAGTGGAGCTCTTTTCTTCCTTATGTAATATGTGCTTGCATAAAAGCTACATAAAATCTAGTCATTGACTCTTTCAGATCGTAACTTCTAATACAACAATGTGAGAATCCTCAGGAATAAAGAATAAGGCCTAGAATATATTCCTTTGTTAGGAAAAAAATGTTTAATGTACAGAAATCTTGTAGAAAGATTTTTGAATATGAAAAGCCCCAAGTTTCCAGGGAAGTGACAACTCAAGACTAAAGTAATTCTGAATCTTCTGGTCAAATCTTTCACCAAATAAAACATGAGACAGGGTATTATTTGGTTCATTATTATGTTCACACTATCATAACATTTTAGTGAATGGTATAAATAGGTATTTTAGCATCTATCTGGAATATTTAGAGAAAAAAAACCACCTTGCATTATCATGGGGAAGATAATCTAAGTGTCATCAGTGAAAGGTCTCATGCTGCCAGTATTAAGAGATTGTTGTAATTATGTAAAGCCTGATATGGGATTCAAGTAATAAGCAACTAAAGGAGGATAATATAATTACTGCTAATCAACATGGGTACATGGAAAATAGATCTTGTCAAATTAAGTTGGTATCATTTTTATGAAATTATAAATTCAGTTGATAAAAATCATCAAGGCACATACTAATGGGATTAAAACCTGAGTAACAAATAGATCTCAACGTGCAATGTAAACAGGGAATATCACCAAGTGGCTATTTTTCTTTCATCACACTTTTCCAGGACTGATTTTACATTTATTTATATTTTTACAGAGCTGAGAACAAAAATAATTCAGTCAATGATGATAAATTTTGTTGTTGACTCAATGAGTAATCAAGGAAGGCAGGTTCAATCAATGAAGGAGAAATTCAATATGGTAATATGTGCATTCAGGAGCGGAGGATGGAAGCCATTCTCACAGTATGAAAGAAGGAGTTTGAGATTCCCCAGGCAGGACTCAAATAAAGGAGACACAATGCGGTCTCTTCTTTGTCATCAGCCTGAACATCTGAATATTTCCCCAGAGATCTCGATACGGTGCACAAGAGCCTTTCACAGAAACACACCTGGACCCTAATCCCAATGATAACAGAAGGGGGTGCAATGGTGAGTGCCAAGGAAAAGAGCTGACCCACCAGTGCTGTGGGGCAGTTCCATGGGGCCGAGAGACTGGAAACACGCAATTGTAATGCTCCCATATTCAGTGGGAGAAGCTGCTATAGTGCTAAGCTGAGCTCAAAGCCCTGATTCTGAGTAAGCTACAGTTATAAGGATGATGGATGAAAGAAGCAATAAAAGAATTACTTAAAGCAGTAGAAGACATAAAATGTGCGATAGAAAAAAAAAACCTCAAGAAGCCTTGTCTGTTTGTCTTAAAGGACGGAAATGAGTTGAGCAGCCAGAAGAGTGCTTATACGGCTCTTCATTTTAATTCTCTATAGGTGAACACAGAGAAATTCAGAGGAAAAAAACAAATGTCTTTGCAAGTGAGGCTGGTTAAGCATGGGAACAACTACTGGGAG
Source organism: Platalea leucorodia (assembly GCF_965183815.1). NCBI lineage: Eukaryota > Metazoa > Chordata > Aves > Pelecaniformes > Threskiornithidae > Platalea > Platalea leucorodia. The sequence goes on along the minus strand of NC_138828.1, from coordinate 62,015,679 downwards.
AACACTGCAGGGGAATATCATAGTGGGTTCTGAACGTTGCCTATATGCAGAAAAATGTGCTTTAACTCAAAGTTAACTATTGTACCTGAAGGAATATGTTCTGGAATCCTAATTCCAACATTACATAGAAAGTCATGAAGCCACAGTCTTTTCTGGCTAGAAGCCATTTTCAGCCAAAAGAGCCTTTTTGTCAGCCAAAGAAACACCTTGCTCTATATGCATTTTTTAGGTATATTTGTCATATTCTAGGTCAGAAGATATCTTACCCTCTCCAATCTATCCCAGCTCATTTACGTGAGGTGATCCCATCCTAAATTGTCAGAACCCTCTTTAACTTTTAGGCATGAGAATTAACAGAATAATACTTATGTCCACAAAAATATTTTCTTAACTGTTTCATTGCAAGTCATTGCAACACAATCTCATTATATTGTGTTAGGCTACATAAAGTGTGTTTGCTTCAGCATATAATCTGGACTCAACATGATTCCAGAATTTCTAAGTTCTTGGGAACAGTCAGCTGTAAAAAGATTTTTTTTCTCTTGTTTTTCTATGTATATTGTAGAGCTACTTGTCACAGAAATAACAAAACTTACAAGTCTGTAGAGTATTTCCAGGTTACAAAGTAATGCCAGATCCTGGGACAAATGTCTCACTATTAATTAAAAATAGTTTTAAAAGAACTTCAATATTTCATTTTCAGTTTTATATAGTTATCTTCCATTGACTTTAAAAGGGAGTAAAAGTTCCTGAAAGAAATAGGACTGGAAGGGACCTTCTGGAAATGTAGCGTGCATCTTGTTGCCTGCAAGCACTCCTAAAGGGCTGAAACATCTCGGCAGAAAAGAGATAATTTGCAGTTCTATACCCACATCTGTATTTTGAAGGACTTTGAGACGGAAACATATAGTGGAAATTCTCTTCTTCAAGGAAGGGAATATTAATTTTCTTTTGTAGAAGAGACAGCTTTTAAAAAAGGAAACAGTAGCTTCATAGATAATTTTCTCTGTATGATTGGATTTTACTTCCCCTTTCTGTTTCACCACAACTCGGTCCCTAGACCAGAGCTGAGCTAACAGTTTATTTTTCTTTGTAATGGCACTTCCTAGACATTCCTCGTCCTGTGGGAGATGTCCTTGAGGATGTCCACAAGCTGTACCCATGAATACAATCTGGATCTATTTTTAAGGGGAAGTAGGCAAATACGCTCTTTTATACAAACACTTTGGCTTTTCTTAAACAATTAGAATTATTATCTGTGAATTAGGAAATATAATTACAGTACAAGGCAATATGTGGCGTGGAAGACAACATCATCGAAAGATGAATGTACTAGCATAGGAATTGTGGAATTTTCCAGCCGTATGAATACTACAGAAACAGCTTTATCAAGAGCCTGCAAACATGCTAGGAAGTGAAACTATCACCAGGCTGAGACTGAGCCATGAGCTGATAAAACTGGTTGTACAGCTTCTACAACTTTGTGAGAGGTTCATCAATATATCCCACCAATAATTTTGCAGCAGTGAGTTTCTCTGTTATAATTATTAAAATTGATGTAATAGAAATACCTAAAGGAACTGGAGCAAAAACGTTTTTTCAAGTGTGCTTGGAAAGCACAACTTGCTTAGCATAAGATACCACAATGTGATTTAAGAACTGTGAAGAAAAATAAGAACTGCAAAGAGTTTTATAGTCAATCACTGAGATTCTGAGTGTCCACACTATTAAAGGCTTTTCAATAAAATGATAAACACCCCTCTCACCCTACACTTTCCCCCAAAGATGCATGCCCATACACAGAGCAGCACTGGCAGAGCAGGATCTTGCCAGCCAGGGCCTGTCCACCACCCCCAGTGAGGGAGCAGGGCCAGGGCGGGCAGCCCACAGCCCGTTGTCTTCAGGGATGCTTGTGGTGACAGAGCAGGGCCAAGTTCCAGCTGGGACAGCAAGTCAGTGGGTCAGATTCTGGATCAACAGGGCACAGGCACAACATGGCTGCAGCATATCTCAGCAGGGGTCAACCACAAGAGCCTCAGCAGCCCCAAGAGAAGGAGGAGGGAGCCCCAGCTCAGTCTTCCTAGCAGAGCTGCTTGGAGCAAGCCTCCAAGGATGCGTCTGCTTGCTCTTTCTTTCAAGGCCCTCAGCTGTACTCTTTCTAGGTCGGCCCTGAGCTCAGGCAGCCAAACTCTCCGTAAGGTCAGGGGAAAATCACTCAGGGCCCTGACACCAATCTCTTAAAGTGACTCATGACTCAGTACAAATGTTGTCTTAGGCTTTACAAAGGTGTTTGCAGCTCTCCTGCCATTTTGCAATCTTTACCTTTGGCAGCTTGCCCTAGTAAGGATTGTGTGGGGATTGCAGCATGCAGCTGTACCTGTCTCCTGTAAAGGATTTTCATTAATTTCTTTTTATCTTATTTTCTGGGCAATAGTATTTTTCCGAGGTCCTGAGACTGCTGACAGCAGTAAGATATTGGAAGTTTAGGGCCACACGCAAGAGGCTGAGTTCATGTATCAGCTGTCATTTGCTTGTCATCAAAGGTCCTAGTTTAGAAAGTGTTTCCATTAGCAGATGGCATCTGAATACTAGACATAACATTGAATAGTTACAGCTGGGACTGATACCACTGTTTGTCATTAAGATTCTCTTAGTTCTCTTCATTGTAAGAGCTCATCTCTGTTGCCAAGCTTCAAATATCAGTGTGAGCTGATATTTTGCTTGGTAGATTTCTGCCACTGACAGGTACTATTTGAAGGTATTCTATGTTGTTTGGCCAAGTTATTTGAGAGTTATTGCAAAAATAACTGTAATTTTGAAGAATTCAGATAATAAATTCTGATGACCTTGTCTTTGAAGTCTGGAATCACTAAGCATTGGAGGAAGGAACTCAAATGTTTGGAGTTCTGTCTTAGACAAAAAAAAAAATAAATTCTGTTCCAACAAAAATGGTAATATGGTATGAAATTCCATGTGGTATAAAATATGTGAGAAATGAAATCACAAAGGGAAATGCATGAGGTTAACTGGCAGCTGGAATCAATGTTTAAAGTTGTGGGGAGCCCAGGAGCAGGCCCAAATCACCCAGTTTAGCAGAGTGTACTTAGCTGCAATGAAGATACTGTCTACTGTTGCTTAGTGGTTCTTAGCTGACATAGTAACGTCACATTAAAACTTGTGGAATTGTGGACATCAACGCAGTGAGACAAGTTATCAAAGTTATTTGGGAGAAGGAATAGACTGAAGCCTAGACAGGAGCTTTTCTGGCAATGAAGTAAATTTTTTTGTTGCAATGTTAGGTATAGGGGATCCCCTATGAGGTGGGAGTTTGCTGGAAAAGAACAATAAACCCATTGGTTAAAATGTTTTACTGGCAGTTTTGGAATCTGCTTGTATTTGAGAGTGGTTCTCACATGATACTAGGCAGTTTATTTAGACTAGACTGTTCTAGGTTGTGTTCATTATATGTTGCCTGAATAAGACCCATAGTTAAGTTTGCAGGATTGCAAATCCTGCCAGAAATTCACCTGAAGCCAAAGAGATTTCCATTTCAGACTTACAGAATACACGTACTCTGAAAAAATTACATCCTAGACATCTCAAGTTAAGTATTCCTTTACCAAGTAGATTTGACAGTAATGCCTTTGTGTCTTTGATCCACAGCCATAAAATACCTTGTTCCTTTACCATTGGATGTGATCATTCAAGAAATACGCAATCTCTAGTGAAGTCATTCATAGAAAAGGAAGATAACAATACCTGTGTTAGAGGCAGATGTTGAATAATGTATGATAAATAAAGCATGGGATCGTGCGCTGTAGAATGAATAAGCTGAACTATAGAATAGGGCTTGTTAAGAGACAACTGAACTATGAACAAGTACGTTGTAAAAATAGCAAGCATTATTTTAAAACAATATTGTAATGCACATTTTCAGTGTTGGCTTGTGCTGAGGTCTTAATGCTGGAACTTGCCAATTTTGGCAGGGCTTTACTTTGCAACCTCCTCTTCTAATAGTTTGTTTAATGCAAATGCTATTTGAACAAGATGTAGCACACTTAGAGCTTTATTCTAGCTGTTGTGATTATTTCAATGAAGTTAATACACTGGGGGAAGAGGAAATGAAGCAATCAGTGGATTTTGATCATATTTCAGCTCAGCTGTTGACAGCTCTGTTGACTCAGGCTCAAATAGTCCAGCCTTACTTAAGGCAGCAAGTCTCACTGTTGAGCCAGATTAATGCCAAACAGGCTATACTCAAGCACAATAATTAGGAAGTTACAAGGAACTAAAAGATTAAGATGCAGAGAAGGTACTACCAAGCACCAGACAAATCCCTTCTCTGTTTAGCTGGATATTACCAGTGATTTATAGCTGGGTTTTGAGTTTCACAGTACTCTTTCCTCCTCCCTACTCCATTTTACAGGGATTACAATTAAATGACCTACACATGCACATCTGCCAAGATTATTATTTTTTTTAAAGATCTTTATGATATTCTTGTCTAAAAATCAGATTTGAAAAAGAATTGTTTATAAATGCTCCGAACAGCACCCTGGGGAAGAACTTTTACAGCAGTTGCACACTGTTTTATATAGCAGCCAAAACCTCCAAGAACAAAAGCACAAAGAAGTAGAAAGTGCCTTGCAACAAAAGAAGTTAAATACAATTAATTGAAACTTTCCAATGTTCTTTTCTCTCAAGCGACTAACCATGTTCCTTTGAAATTGCTGGAAATCATGCAGAAGATGAATCCCAAACTGATCTACCAGTATCTTGAGCTTCAAACCTACATGTATACCAGCTGCCTGAACCATATACATAGATGAAGAATTTTTCCCAGGAGCAAGTACAACTGTGATATTTGAAGACTATTTCTAACTCTAACCTTGTAGCAGAACAACACATAACAGCACACCTCTAAGAGTCTAAACAAGCATCTGCTATGCTCTATGAACAAACAGTACGCAGATGCTGGAAATCATCTGGGAGGCATGATTCACAGTTGATAAACTAAAATAGAAATCAGCCCATAAGGAAAAATAGAAAAGTGTGCTTTTTCCAGAGAAACCTCTTCAAAACTACAGTGAAAAGGGTTTGTCCTCTGAGCCCCAAAGAGCACTGATGCCTAACTTATTATCAGTTTCTTTAAGATGGAATATCTAGTTACTTCTATTGAAGGTGAGAAAATATAGTTTCTCTGACAAAGTGTTAAAGGACTGCCAAAGCCACATTTGTTGTTTGGACTAGAAAATAACCAACAGATACTCGATTCAGTTTTCCTGTAAACCTGTTGGCCTAACACAAAAAGTAGTTAGATTGTCATAACTTGTACCTGAAAAGTGACATGGAACTGTTACCTATAGAATTCTCGAGGCTTATAAATTTTGGTTATTTTGTTGTTTTTCAACAGCTAGAATCCAAACACCATCCCTCTTTCTTCTACCTAACCACAACCACTCTAACTTTTTAAAGAGGACATGATTTCTCCAGTCTTTGATACATTTCCCAACCTGCAAAGATTCTCATGGATACCCTCTAACTGCATTAAAAGCACTTCATCCATTCTCTAAGCATTCTACAGTAAATTTCATCAGGCCTAGACTATTTAAAACTGTCTGACTTTAATTAGATTTTTCCTGGCACTGCTAAATACCCCACCTGTTTGAAATATCTAAGCTTTCTTTTTTGCAGCTGCATCTCAGCAATAGTGACTCCATGACTAATTAATGCACAGAGGTGCTTCCAGCTGCTGGGCTTAGCTGGGAGGTTTTGATGGCAAGGCTGCTCCTCACTGATCTGCTAGTGCACCACCTTCTACTTTGAAACTCTATAATAATTTCCTCAATTGTATTATTTCTGTCTTCTCCAGTTCTTCTTGACAGTGCTGTTTTATTAGCGGTATTTGTCATTAGTCTACTTCTAATTTTTCTGTTCTATTCTGGAGCCACCAGTAGAACTGTTAAGTAAGATCATTATTCAGAATGGATACCAGTGACTGCTCTTGTGATGGTGACAGAATAGTGTAAGGAGTGCCTGCCTTCTCAGGAATTTACTTTCATTGATTTGTCTGTAAGTGTGTGTGTGTGTATTAGTCTTTGCTATTACCCATAGCACAACCAGTCTATTCAGTTTCCTGCCTGCCAGCTGCACAGTTGGCCAGGCTTGATGTGAGATAGTCACTGAATCAGACAGTCAAATGCTTACAGTCACTACAAAATGTGCCTTAAGACCTGCCTCATGACAGTGCTATATCACTATTTACTTACTGATCTTCAAAGAGGTCAAGACTTGAAGCCGCTTTGCTCCTCTGCTTCCACGGCTGCAGACGCTAGGGGTTCTTGTAAATTATGTCATTTACTCAATTTCTTTGTTGTATTGGATCAAAGAAGTCTTTCTGAAATGGACTGGGAGTTCATATAAGCAAAGGTCAGTAGCAGGTGTGCAGACTATTCCTTTTGTGGATGTGCTGGCTCTCCTATAAATGTGTGGCTGGATTTTTTCTTTGAAAAGTAGATTTGAGGCACTAAGTCTGCTCACTGGAGAAAGAGAAGATGATAACAGCCTTGAACCCTACACCCTATCCCGGATTTTACAACTTCACAATGAGGTTGATGCTCTATTATGCCTAGCTGTTAGGAAGTTGACTTGACTTACTTGGTTTTGTCCTACACAACACCTGCTAGTTTTGACACTCTTTGGGTAGCAGGAATAGGAGTCTGGCACTGGGTGTGAACAGCTTATATTTATTTTAATATAAAATAAAAAAGCCTTTTTTACTTTATTTTAGTATCTTGGCAAGATGTAATTCTCCTTGAATCTTGGCAATTCTCATATTACCCTTACATACGACCTCTGAGAGTATTTTTTCTTGATTACATGATTTTTCTGTTCCATGTAGATTATCAGCTTGTTTGGCACTTCACAGACGGTAATTCATCAGGTTAGACCCCAGTTATATCAGTTCTCTCCACACCGCTTTTGTTTGATATGCTGCCTCCTCATAGTTTTATTAATTTTTATAGTCTTGTACATCCTCTTTAACTAGTTGATTCTCTTAATTAGTTCCTTTGATGAATGAAAGATTGCCTTTTGAAATTGAGAACCTTGTGGAATGGGTATATGAATAAGTATAAATTATGCACTGAAATCCAGCATGTCAGCTGCTCCACAATAACCACCTGTACAGTTCTTTGTACCTGCCTAATCCCTCACTGAAAGAAGAGTAAACTGATCTGACTTTAGAAACAGTGTGACCATATGTCCAACTGAATACTTTGCAAGTTTTCACTTCGATTCCACCATAATTTATATGTCAGAGATTTAAAGATCTTCTTTCATTTACTGTTCCACTGTAATTAATTTGTATCAACTCATATTCATATCATCCTGTGATGTTATCAACTCATTGGATTAAGTGATATTTAATGTTGAATTTTGCTAGAACAGTCATCAGTATCTACACCTGCTACAGTATTACTTATTCTACTTTCTATGCAATGCTGCAACATAAAAATTGCCAATAATATTTCTCACCTAGACCTACAGAATCATATATTATAACCAAATGTACCACAAAAAATCCTCAGGTTTAAGTAAAATTCTTATTGATCCTTTCCTATAATTATATTAACCTTAAAAGATCTTTCTTTATCCCTTTCTGTCTTATTTCTTCTGTAGGTTGTTACAAAGTTCTTAACATCACCTTTATTTTTCATCTTTCCTTCCAGTGGAACAAAGGCTTTAAAAGTAAGAACAATTATTATTATCCCATCACATTTTAGTTACTCCTTTAATAAATTGCTTGATGTCATGTGATATTTCAGATCCTTCCATGTTATTTCCTGGGTGAACCATTTCATTAAGATAGAATCCATTTAACTACTGCTTTCACCAATATTAATACCTCTTTGGCTGATATATGGCCACCTACTCAAGGAAATTCGTCATCCATTTGATAATTTTTTTTTACCAACTTTTCTCTCACACTAGCCCTCAACTTCTTTAATCTCTGAGCCTAATGAGGGGAAGGCAGTTCATAGAATCAGAATCATAGAATCATAGAATTGTTTAGGTTGGAAAAGACCCTTAAGATCATCAAGTCCAACTCTTAACCTGACACTGCCAAGTCCACCACTAAACCACATCCCTAAGCGCCACATCTACCCATCTTTTAAATACCTCCAGGGATGGAGACTCAACCACTTCCCTGGGCAGCCTGTTCCAATGCTTGACAACTCTTGCAGCGAAGAAATTTTTCCTAATGTCCAATCCAAACCTCCCCTAGCGCAACTTGAGGCCATTTGCTCTTGTGCTATTGCTTGTTTCTTGGCAGAAGAGACCGACCCCCACCTCTCTACAACCTCCTTTCAGGTACTTGCAGAGAGCACTAAGGTCTCCCCTCAGCCTCCTTTTCTCCAGACTAAACAACCCCAGGTCCCTCAGCCACTTCTCATAAGACTTGTGCTCTAGACCCTTCACCAACTTCGTTGCTCTTCTTTGGACACACTCCAGCACCTCAATGTCCTTCTTGTAGTGAGGGGCCCAAAACTGAACACAGTACTCGAGATGCAGCCTCACCAGTGCCGAGTACAGGGGCACTATCACCTCCCTGGTCCTGCTGGCCCCACTATTCCTGATACAAGCCAGGATGCCATTGCCCTTCTTGGCCACCTGAGCACACTGCTGGCTCATGTTCAGGCGGCTGTCAACCAACACCCCCAGGTCCTTTTCCGCCAGGCAGCTCTCCAGCCACTCCTCCCCAAGCCTGTAGCATTGCATGGGGTTGTTGTGACCCAAGTGCAGGACCCGACACTGATCGTTGTTGAACCACATACAATTGGCCTTGGCCCATCGATCCAGCCTGTCCAGGTCCCTCTGTAGGGCCTTCCTACCCTCCAGGAGATCAACACTTCCACGCAACTTGGTGTCATCTGCAAACTTACTGAGGGTGCACTTGATCCCTTTGTCCATATCATCGATAAAGCTATTAAACAGGACTGGCCCCATTACTGAGCCCTGGGGAACACCACTTGTGATCGTCCGCCAACTGGATTTAACTCCATTCACCTCAACTCTTTGGGCCCGGCCATCCAGGCAGTTTTTCACCCAGCGAAGAGTATGCTCATCCAAGCCATGAGCAGCCAGTTTCTCCAGGAGAATGCTGTGGGACATGATGTCAAAGTCCTTACTAAAGTCCAAGTAGACAACATCCACAGCCTTCCCCTCATCCACTAAGCAGGTCACCTTATCATAGAAGGAGATCAGGTCAGTCAAGCAGGACCTGCCTTTCATAAACCCATGCTGACTGGGCCTGATCCCCTGGTTGTCCCATATGTGCCACATGATGGCACTCAGGATGATCTGCTCCATAACCTTTCCCGGCACCAAGGTCAGACTGGAATATGCTTCTTAGTTCATACCTCTTATAACTTATGCAGGGCAGCGAACATACATCCAATTGTAAATATATTCTCAACATGTCATTTAAGTACACTGCTAAGTCTGAAGGGAAATAAGAAAAACTTTACTTCAAACTTACATGATCACTGCTGCCCACTCATGTCAGGATTAGAGACCTCATCACTTCAGGCTCAGCACTGTGCAGCTGTAATGATCAAGCTGCTAGCACAGAAGCTTTAAACATGCAATAGTTTGGCTACCCCTTTTCCCAACATCATTTCAGATCACTGAACTATCCTTTTAGCCTGTGCATAGACAAAAAAGGAAGGTGGCAGGCACACAGATACCACTGTATAGCCCTTGGGTATGTTGCAGACATAGTTACATGATCTGTGCTCTGTATTGCCTGAGGGGCATATTTGTGCACATGGTATCTATATAGAGAATATGCAATTAATCTGATTGTCAGGTTTTCTGTGCTTTCTGTGTTTGTCTAAATCAGGAGCAAGTGTAACATTCAGCTGCACCTGAGGAGCAGTGTTTAAATCCACATAGTACTGTAAAGATGCAAAATTATTACAAAAGGCCCAGAGCAAGGTAAAAAAAAGAAAAAAAAAAGGTTGAAGTGAAGATTGCTTAATTTTTTTAAATTAAGACACTTAGACTCTAAACTAGTATTAACATGATGTACAGTTAGTATCTTTCAGAGATAAAGATTACTGGCCAAATCTGTGATTCATTTATAACATTATTCTGTTTGCATATACAGAAAAGGCAGTTTAAAACACCCTGGCAGTGGCTAGTGAATACTGGAGCAATATTCTTTATTACCACATGGTGTCACCTTTATAACTCTTGAATGAACAACAAATTTAACAGAAAGCTTAAAAGAAGACTGTTAGATAGCATCATTCCTACTTTTTCCTGAACTTTCTATGTTAATTTCTCTAGTTAATTTATATAATTCGATATGAAAATTAAATTAGCTACATATTAGATCTGAGCAGACATCTCATAAAGAATAATCTATTTAGTTTAGCTGCTGTTTCTGCTTTTGAAATTTTAGGAGCAAACTACAATTTCCTTCAATTTGCTAGTTATTTATATTTGTAAAATAGCTGTCATAATAAAAATTTTGAATAATTAAAATGACTCAAAATTTAAATATTGCACACTGGATATTGGTTAGGTAATACTGCTAATATTTTTGCTCTTTGGCTGAGCACCTCTGCATTTATAGAAACATACCTCAGAATATTTTTAGACATAGCTTTGAATACTGTTTTTTTAATTAAAATTTCACAGTAATCTTTTTTTCCAATACACTCACTATACAGACTCACAAACTTGCATGCTCAGACCCACTGACCAGGGAACACAGAGCTGCAGCAGCCTCACCCCTGCAAGGCTACTGAATTCAGCAACCCCTAACTACAATACCACAAAAACTTCGCTGACTGAAGTCCTAAGCCAGTGCAGGTCCATAGAAATATTCCTATGAGCTTCAACAGACTTTGAATAAACCATACCTGAAGTAAAAAATAATTTTAGTTTATTTAAGTTCATGGAAGAGCCTAAGTAATTTCTTAAAGAAGCCTATCTAAATAGATACATACTTTAAAAGTTGAAATTTTAGTCTAAACCAGACCTATAAGTATATCAGCTATTGTTGTTGTTGTTAGAAAACTGTTAAAGGAAATGTGAAATATGCAGAACTATTTTCAGGGAAGGCCTTGATCTTAAGTGGTCCTGTTGCTACAACTTTTGTAGAAAAAAAAAAAAACAGTTTAATTGTAGGTTCTCTCCTGTGATTTCTCACTCCAAAAAATGTAAGCAAGGAATGTTTTGAAGAATTTAAATGTTCCTGCTTTTACTGTAAGCATAACTTGTTAATTTTCTCACTGCAAACTTTGTAAAATTATCAGCTACAGCGATACTTTTAACAAATCACGTATAGGTATAACATTTCTCATCAATTTTAATAAGCTGGTGTGATTTTATAATTGCCTTGTAATCACTGATGTGGTAAATATCACTGCTGCAGTGCATTTCTACCTGGTAAATGAAGTTCAATTACTTATGAAAACATTTGATATGACTTCCTCTTTTCTAAACCAGAAGGGATTGTCTTTTCACATATGTAGAAGTAAAACCAGTTCATTACAATAGAACATTTAGCCTTAAAAAATTCCCACCATCATTTGCCTCAGGAGGTGCCACTTCATAAAAATTTGCCCCCAAATTTGACTGAAGTCTCTGACAGAAAATGCATACTAAACAGTACCTATCATAAAATAGTTATGCATTAATAGTGCATAGTTCTAAGGAAAACAATTCAAGGAACAACTCTCAAACAAAAAGAGGCAACGGGGACCGTGAAAGAGGAAACTAGTCAAGTTTGTTTTGTTAATCACATCATCAATGCATTTTAACATTTTTTAAAAACAGTTACTTCAAAATATGCAATTATAAGCTCTCCTTAATTATTTGTGTACCTTGGGTAACACTCCAGGGTGACTGAGATCCTTAAATGCACTGACAAAGACTTTGGGGAAATTAAATGAAACTGACAGTTTTTCCTTAAGTGCTCATCTAAATTTAACCACAAAGGTCATTTAGCAATATGCATATTTGCATAGTGATACATAGCCTCAGACAACAGGCAGCTAATTCATAGATTAGTACCCAGTTTTAAAATTTGGCTGACAAAGTAACTATATATAATTGGTAAAGCTATGCTTTCTTGAAGAAAAATAACTGCTCTTATTCTGATATTGTTATTTGTCTGCTGTTTAATAGAAGAGTTAAAAATTCAGTGCACAGGAAGACCTTTTTTTTAAAGCATGATGGTTTGTATGGAGGTGCTGCTGGTGAGAAACCGTTAGTAAGTCTCAGACTGCACTGTATGAAACTGTCTTTCAAAGGACACAACCTTTTAATTTACCCGTAATACATATGTGCTGTGTTCCTGTAGGGTTCAACGTACACTATTAATACATTATACGTTACCAATCAATGCAAAAAGAGCAAATTGGTGGATTAAAACAGTGTGTGCTGAAGTTCCTCGCATTTGTATTTTACATATTTCACAGGGTTATTTTGGAATAGATGCACTCTGGTTCTTGGACCAAATGTCTCTACCACACTTGTCGTTTGAAAATTCAAAAGCCACAAACCTTGATTTTGTGACTGCAGGTGACTGGGGGTGGAGATACCCTGTCCTATACCCTGTCCTTTTCTCCATCTCACGGGTTATTGTCCACATCTGTGCATCCCCCATGACTCATATGAGGCCTCACATGTGAGAACTGTCATACAGTGATTTCATTTCCAATCACTGATATATTTTAATCATAGGTCAACACATCACACTGATGTCTCCTTAGGGCTTAAAAGCTCATTTATCCTCCTCTCCCTGTCCTTGCAACTGAACATAGCACTCAGTTGCAAACCAGAGATTAAGATCTTTCATAGGTTAACTAAGGGAAGATGTAAGTAAAAATTTTCTATTCGGCAAAATTTCTTTGAGTTAATAGAAAATGATTTTTTTTTCACATTATACACTGACTGAAAAGGTAGAAATATTTTGTTGTTTTTTTCTGTTACAATGTGAATGATTAATATCAATTCAAACTACAAGTAATGGCAGTAGCAACTGATGAATTCACACTTTTAGTCAGATAAAACATATCTGCCAGCATACAGAGTACTTGTTGGGTTAGGGGGGTGGTTGGTTTTTTTAATCCTAAACTTTGTATTGGAGAGATAATAGACAGAGCAGTCAGAGGAACGACTCTGTGATCGAGATATTCATTCGGGAATCTTACATCTTTTCCAACCCTCTGTGATATGCATCTGCATTCAGCAAAGTGCTTATGTATAAGTATATTCTCAAATCTCACTACAATTGATGGGACTTCAGCGTAAAATTGCAGATGCCTACTTGATAAGGGCTACCAGGTTCACCATCCCCTTGAAATACATAGAAGTATCTGTACTGGTGTCAATTAGACTTTGTCAACATCTGCTCCTGCTAACAACTTTTTTTATTTGTATTTCACAGAGATATTATGAGCATAAACTTGTTGCTGTTTATGATGTATTCGTACAGAATAGCGATAAACACATTAGAAGAGAATAATAATAATTAGAAGAGAATAATGGGAAAATAATTCCTACTTAGAGAGAAAAAATATGGTCACCTGATGGTAGTTATATCTCATCTACCATGAGATAGTAATAGGTAAAAATGGATTTTTGAATGCTACATTCTCATGAGTCTACTATGCATGCCGATAGGAAAACAAATATGACGGGCAACTAGAGCACCAGATTGTGTCTGTGTGTACTCAATTCTAGTGTGTGCTTTCTGTTGCCTATGCATTACTGATTGCAACGAGAACCTTTGCTCTGAAAACGTGCGTGTATGTTTGCATTTATTGTGTTCTATCCTATGGGGCTTTCCTTCTGCAAAAAAAGATTTTTCTTCTCCATGGGGCTAGGGAAGGGAGAGGGATGGGAGGAGAAATAGAAGGACTGAGTTAAATGGTTGTGGTCACACCATATCTGTCAACATTTTTTTATTTTGTAAATTGTTTCATTTTATAATTTCTGATAATCTCAGTTATATTGTTAAAATAAATTTTTGTACCAGTTTGGTCATCTGACTGTAGGAGATTCAATTTATTAGCCTGAGGATGGGATTCATCTCTCAGAATCAAACTCTCTGAAAGTTACACATCTAGTCTAAATTCAACCTCTGGATACTCTAAAATCAATAGAAAGAGCCAGGCACACTCAGGATTACAACAATTATGTTGGCCTTTGAAAGATGGTTAATTTTTCTTTGGGACCACTGAGTTCTGTCCACTGACTCCAGAAGGAGTTTCATCTAGGTATCTAATATACCTATTTAAAAGATAGGTGCAATTAAATTGATTGAATAAAAACTTTTTCTTTTCCCCTTAATTATCTGATCTTTGAAAAAATATTATGGGGAAAACACAGACAAAATAGGTAGATTTTCCATGCAGTATATTATCAGTGTCAACTGTTAAAGTATTAAAATAAAATTATGTTCACTGTTAAGCAAGGAATCTTTTTGTGTTCACATGTTGGCAAAATCAGGTCCTCCTACCTTCAAAAATGACACATAATGTGTAATTCTAGAACTATGAAGCCATTAGGCATTAATGTACCAATCACCAATGAAATTATCACAAATTGTCTTAGCTTATTAAAATTTGGAAAAGTGCCAGTTGTGTCTTAGCTTTGATGAAGGTCACTAGAGAAATATAGGACATATGCATTGAAATTCAAGCATGCCTGTCAACTTTTCACAGGCTGAAACCATTCAGATCCTTGGTTGTAATTCAGACCCATTTACACTACTAATAAGGGACAGTTGTCAGGCAGGGAAGAGATAATTGAATAGTTTCATGTAAAATATTTGTATATTAAATTTTCCAAATGAAATTTTTATTATTGTCTTCTATCTTTGTGAATAGAACTGTCCAATGAATCCTTTTTCTTTTAAATGAAAGGCAAAAAAAAAAAAAAAAGCAACAACTTCCTCTCAAAGGGTAGCAGTGGAAACTGCTATTGTATAAAAAAATTTCATGAAATATTTTGGATTCATTTGTTTCTGTATGGTTTACTAAGTGCAAACATGAATAGGACTATATCATTCAGATTGCCAGTTTTAACTTTTGATAGCAAACAAAATAAAATCAGAACATTTGGGAAGGATATTGGATCACAAAATACATACCAACTTCAGTTCTTTCAAGTGTGAAGAAAAGACAGCCTGTATTTGAACACTGAAGTTTTCCATAGCTTTACATCAAGTATGTATGTGTGGGAAAAGGGAGGCAGGGCATCTCACTAACTCTAAATTGTGGAGGGAATTCGGGGAAAAAGAGGAAAACCATTAAAGGGCTGGAGGATTTGATTTGGATGTTTAAGAACAAACGATAAGCATGTGTGTCCTTGCTTAACAATTACAAAGGATGTGGTAGGAAAGACTGCGTTTAATATCTTCAAAGCTCAGGACCTCAAGAAGTTTTATTATTACTTAGGGTATATCCCCAGGTTTAGATATAATAGCTCAAAACTTCAGAGCTAAGTTTTGATTTACTAGATAAGTAAAAATAATCTGTCAATAAAATATCCAATAAATTACTTTTTAGGCTCAAGTATTCACTCACATCGTCAGCTGGAAGACTGGCAGCTAAGAGGTGTTTATATTTCCCAGTGAACACCATATCCATTATCTGAGACATTTTCAAAACATGATTTACTAGTGACACTGGCAGCTATACCTCAGGGCAGTCTTTTGCCCTTCGAAAAATGAAGTCATGCCAGCCCTCTTTGCCACTTACTTTTAATATTTCTTAAGTCTATCCTTTTTCCTTTCTTAGGATCAATTCTATCCATGCTATTGCCAGCAAAGATTAAAAGGAGTCCACAGGGGCTTGTTGCCTTCTCAAGCAAATGTGTCCATCCAATAAAGCTGTCTGCATCTCTACTCCCGTCAAACAGTGGAATTAGATGGAAGCCAAGCACAGGCTGATGGTTCATACCTACTCCTCTCCTACTTTATCTAAATAGCAACTCAATACTATTGTCCGCTGCTTCTCTTCCTGCCTTCATGCACAGAAATCAGTCAGGCTTTGTTGTGCTTCAGGGATAAAGGACAGAGTAATTTTTTTTTTTTTTTCCATTGTAATACCTATAAATTAAAATAGTCTCTTTAATAGCCATTTGTTGATTTAGCTGCATTTGTTCTTAAATAATTTTTGAAACTGGGGTTACAATTCCAATGAATTCATGTTAGCACAGTCAAAGCATGCCAGCATTTCTAACATACAGAACAGTCACTCATATTCAGCTCCCCACTGAATTTGGTAAGGTTCTCTTACATTCAGGCACACAAGCTATACAGACGCTACACAGGGAAGCATATAGAAGGAGACATAATGCTTAAATCGATATCAAGATGACTTAGCCACTATGGCTTCAGGTTACCTTTTTCCCTTCAAATGTAAACTTAGATCCTCATCCCCTCTCATAATTTGTTTCTTGCAACAAGCATCAAATAGATTTTACAAGAGAGATGCAAATGTAAAATATTATCCACTAAACCATAATGATTGCTCATCTGTAGGACATAAACACTTCCAACTAAATGATGAATTCAGCCTCAAGATCTTTCCTTGCTCATCCAACAAATGATTTACACAGGGTTTTACACACTAGTCTGTGGCTTTATTGGCACTGCTGAAATAATGCGCTTCTAAAAGTTGTTATACCATCATGTAAACACTGCAAACAGGGATCAGCTGATTGGAAAATGCATAAATTAGAAAGATCTGAGAGCAATTTTTCATGAGTATTTTCTCAGTAATTCTTATTTTAGTATAGGTTCTAATAGGACAAACAATTTTCTTGAAATTAGGATGGTAGCAGGTGCTTTCCTTTCAGGCTTGTTGAGTCTCACAGCATAGAGACAGATTCCTGGTTACGAGCAAACTGGGACATCTGAACTTGAGCAAGCAAAACAGTTTTATATAACAAATCTGTTGACTCCATCAAATGTAGAAATCATTTTAGTGTACACTAAAAATAAAATTCCAAAATGTAAATGCTGATTTTACTCCATTAAATTCTACAAAGGCAGACCTATATGCATTTAATCTTATGTAGGCAACATGAAAAAATAAACAGGAGCTTTAAAAGAAAAGATAAGGCTTTCACAGTTAGTGAATCTCTTAAAGCATTTTAGAGGCATCCAGGTATTTGTACTGCAAAAAGCCTTTAATATCACAAGATAAGAAACTGCTTTTTTGAAATACAATAAGAAGCTATTGTAAGAATAGAGTATATGAATATGCAGGCAGGAAACTGTACCTTGAAAAACAGAAAATAGGTCAAAATATATATCATGGGGTAAATTAGGTATATTTAATCCTAAAGAGCAAGCAAGAGATTTTCCAGCCTCCTACCTCATCTTTTAAAAACAATTTAGGCAAAACTATTTTATAACATCTCAAAATTCTTTTCTATGTTTGAATACAGAAAACACTTCATCACAGTATTATGAGACTAAATTCACTGATAATGTATTCATAACATAAAATATGCATGTATATTGTGTGATGTGGCATTCAGTGGTAAGTGAATGAAACAGCAATGAGAAGAACACAAAGAGGAGTATAATACCACTTGTTCCATTTCAAACCCCATTAAGTGTGTCTGTTGCATTCACTGAAGTCAACAGCAACACTCAAATGTTTATTTGTAACTCATAGTATCTTTGAATTTGACTGCTATCTTGCTTGCTCGTGTTGTGATTCTGCCATCAGTAAAATTAAACTTGTGAAGTTTTCATGTTTTCATGATAAATATTTCTGTTCATCTTCTGCTTCATTCCTGAAGGTAACATTTCCATCTGCCTCCTTCTAGAGGCAGCAGAAAAAAGCATCTTTTTTCCACAGATGGTCAAGAAGTAATGCAATTTGCATCTTAAATCCTGAAATTCTGTATCTTCATAAATTCATATAAAGAGTCTTCAAATCTCTCATTAGCTTAGAAAGATTCAGACTCCTCCTCCCACTATTTAATTTCCAGCCGAGCATCCTATCACCAGTGGTGCTGCTACTTCAAGGCTCCTGTCTATCTTAGAACATGAGTTTGGTCCCCTAATCTTGTTGAGACTATGGGTATTTTTCAGCTTTGGTCCGTCTGATAAACTAATTGTACTCAATAATTGTTCATCTGATATGCTTTATAGCAAGCTGATCATCTGAATCATCTTGTTCGTAGGTATTCAAACCATGTTATTGAACTCAGAGGAGCTTGTAGATCCTCAATAACAAGACCAAATTAACCCTTTTCTTGTAGCTTTGGCATCTGTTTCATTCCAAAATAAGCATGGCTGATGCATAATAGCTGAAGATTTGTCCTGTAACATCTATTAAAAGCTGTGCAGAAATTCAGACTCCTTACAGTCCGCTGGTTTTTATGACTACTGAATTCATCCATAAACTTTGACATCCTACATTTCACATCCAAGTCCCAGATACCAACTGATTACCAGAATTACGTCCCCCAGCATTCACACCCAAAACCCCAGATTCCCAGACTTAAAGAAATTGTTTCACTTTGGTATTTGGTCTTTTAGGTCTTAGATTTCCTGGTCTCTTTGCAGAGAAGAAAATCTTTACAAAGTGGTGACCAATTATTTCCAGTGAATGAGTAACTGCAAGATAGGTAATTGAGTG
The DNA here is from genome assembly GCF_965183815.1 of Platalea leucorodia. Classification (NCBI taxonomy): domain Eukaryota; kingdom Metazoa; phylum Chordata; class Aves; order Pelecaniformes; family Threskiornithidae; genus Platalea; species Platalea leucorodia. The sequence goes on along the minus strand of NC_138828.1, from coordinate 61,996,996 downwards.
CAACTTATTTATGCTTTTTACAGTAAGCAATATTTAGATAAGATGTAGAAACAGTCCTTGGAATACAGATTTCAGATCATGGACTTGAAGTTAGGAGTGATCTATCCACTAGGCTACTGGCTGGAGCTCCTTTGTCCAAGCTCTCATTTTGGCCCCATTTCTTTGCTGCACCATGTTATATTAACTACCACAGGCCTGTCACCACCATACTTCAAGTGAGAAACAAGTCCACTATTTGCAATTCCAACACAGACAGAATATTTAACAAAAGAAAGGGTAAAAGTATAACTTGTCCTCCATCTCCAGCTGGAGCCACCACCATCCTTTTTCCATACTAAAGTTTCCCTAAGTTTTAGACATTTGGGGGGCGGGGGGGAAGTAAAATGGCATCTGTTTCCCATAGAAACAGACTATTCCCACTTTCAAAGGATGAATGAATAGTAAAATTAACAAAGTAAATTAAAAAAATCATAAGCCAGAGCTCCTACAAATAGTTTTGCATTTCTCTCTTACAATAACTTCAGTTACATGTCTTTCATGTTTAATTTAGCAGTATAGATGTTTTTGTCTTAATCCTCTACGGATAGAATTTTTATTGTGTATTTGAAATGTTTTATCACTGTGCATTTAAGCGAATGTTCTCTCCTGTCTCTGATTCTACAAAAGAGTTAGAATTTTTCAAAATATTTTTCTTTTTAATTTGCATCACTCTATCTTTTATCACTGTTTCTTCACTTCATTTTCTTCCTGTTCATTTACCTGGATTTTGCAGCACTCTCTCTTTTATCACTGTTTCTTCACTTCATTTTCTTCCTGTTTGCAGCAAGGAACTTACTTATGTTAATTATTTTAAACCGAAATTATTTACTGTGGCTGGAGTAGGATGTGAACCACTTCCATGGTTTGTGGTTATGATTCTGCATCTATTGAACCAACCCTTTGTAAGCGCAACAACAATGAACGTGTCTGAAGTCAACTTATGGGACCCCTAATTCTTCCATTTTTTTGCTCAGATATATAAATTGAAACACTTTGGATGAAAAGAAGATGATGTGTAGCAAATACTTGAGAGTTCAGGAAGGGGGGGGGGAGAGGAAATTGAAAATATGTGTGATAAAGTAGCAAAATGACATGGAGAAGAGAAAGCAAGAGAAAGTCTTCCATAGCAAAGGAAAATTTAAATGTTTCCTACATACCAATCAGCATAGATGCTTCTGACACCTCACTGAAAGACTGCTGGCAAATAGTTCAAAGAAGTCAGAACCTCTTCTTCTGTGTGGAGTCCTCTATATGTATTGAAAAGAAGACTCCAAACCCCAGCTATGAAGCAAAACTGAAAATGCATTGAGAACCATGTAGATGCAAAGAAAAAGGCTTAGAGAAAGGGACAGTAAATTATCTTGTTTTACATTGCTTTCACAAATAACTAAAATTCACATAATCAAAAATGAAAGTTGCATTGGAAGATGTTGTTTTCTGATTAAAAGCCATTTTATTTGTAGGTATATTGAGATTATTTCTGACAAGACTGATTAAGAGAACCGTTCTACCCACTGACCTACAGAAGATTAGATGGCACCATTATCATAGAATCATAGAATTGTTAAGGTTGGAAAAGACCCTTAAGATCATCAAGTCCAACCGTTAGCCTATCACTGCCAAGTCCACCACTAAACCATGTCCTCAAGCACCACGTCTACCCATCTTTTAAATACCTCCAGGGATGGAGACTCAACCACTTCCCTGGGCAGCCTGTTCCAGTGCCTGACTACCCTTTCAGTGAAGAAATTTATGATCATCTAATCTCATCTAATCTATTATTATGATCATCTAATCTCATTTTATGTAAAATAAGCCAGATAATGTCTACCTATTAGTGGGTAGATTAATGATTAGTCAAATAGCTTTTGACCAAGAAGAATTAATTACTGTTATGGTTGCAGAACTTTTTCCATTGACCAGTTTATTAAGTAACTTCCACCTTTCCTCTATTCAAATTACTAAAAGGGAAACTCACTTCCAAAGTTGATCAAAACTTGCAATCAGCCCTGGAAACCTAGTTTACCATTATTTCAGCCTACATTAATGCTTGTTTATGAACTGTAACAGCAAATTTAACAGATTCTGTGCAGGTAGAACTGGACATGAACACAGCGTTTCCTCTAGCCTTAGACTAGGAAAGTTTCCAAAAGCAGGAAGAAGGGGAAAGTCTTGCCTAAATGTGCAAGATAACTTTGAAATGCATTATACATTTCATGTCACAATCTGCTTATGTCAGTGTAAATTTATTAAAGACAATAGATTTATGCCGTATTGAAATAGAGTTTCAGCAACATCTTTCATTTGAAGAGATAACATACTTGGAACTAAACTGTGTTATCTACTCTACTGAAAACACTGAGACAGTACCAGTATCAGTGATTAAATATAATCACATGTATGAGTTGCTTAAAGCCTCTGATAGAGACTAGCAACTGTGTGTTTCAGGTGTGTGAGGCATCTGAAAATTATTCTAATGCTGCATTTCCTGGGACCTGACTAAAACCCATTGAAGTCAACAGCAAAATGTGACGTTTCTGGATTTACCCAGAGCTACTTTTAGAAGTTTTTCAGTACTTTTTCCTTGTAGAAAACATTAGCACCTACCAGAAGCAACACTTTCCCAAAGCTTTTCACATGGCTATATCAGCCCTCATCACTTAAAGCACTGTTAGTTAGAAGAACAAGCATTTTAATCTCTAAGGCACAGCTTCCATGGGGTGCCTGAGCTGGATTCACCTATGGAGAAACCTTCAACTGACCAATTCAAGGTCTACCTTTCCTTCAGCTACAGCTAAGATTAGCAGCTGAACATAGAAAAGATGTATTTAGTGGCATTCAAAGGCTAGCATTCAGGCTAAGCACTGTTTTTCTTGTAAGTTTTCCAAACAGAAAAAAACCAATATGATTTAACTCAAGCGGAGCCTTTCACTGGAAACTTGTCCCAGAAGTCAGCATCAGAGATCCAGCATTTCAGGACAGATAGAGCCCTCACCTATGCTGCAAGTTCTGAATCTGGTATTTCTTCCCAAGGCACATGGCCAAGGCTTTCAGATCCCATGACCTAATTTCTGTGGATCAGTTCTGCCATACCCACTACCTGTTCCTAAGTGCCTTTTGTCTCTTCCTAACTCAGCTTCTTTGTTTTCAGTGCTGGGACCACCATGCAAATGTCTTTGATGTCTTTTTCTGAATCTAGGTGCTATTCATGCTTAAAGGCCATTCATTTACCATCCTGTTTCACATCTAACCAGTGATCATCAAATGCCTTTGATGGGTGCCACTGATGGACACACCTTGTATTCTTACTCCTTTTTTTCTTTGTTGGGCCTGCTTCTCATCAAATCAAATGTACTCGATATAAACCTGTTAAATATCACAAATATATTCTGTTAAACTTATGATTCCTGATGCATTACTGGCTCTCTAGAGAAACTACACACAGGCTGTATTGCTCATAAAGCTAAGAGGCTCTGCAATTTTCTATGCCTACATTTGAAACACAATGCTGAACCGATCTAATACCTTGCTGCTAACCAAAAGGACATTGTACTTCCTCCTCTTTGCCAGGTACTCTGCCCTGGTGTTCATCCACCCCCAAGCTGATCTGATGCTGTTACCTACTAGTTTATCTAGTTTATCTAGGTGCCTGAAAACTGCCTCTAGCACAAAGAAATAGGTCCAGGCAGCTGACAGTGGGATGGTGTACAGATGACAGATGGTGTACAGCTGACAGATGACACTGGTGTAAGCTTGCCTTTTTGGTGTCAGTGAACTCTTAGATCAGTTCAACCAATCTTAATTACTCACACCAAGAAAACAAGAGTTTCTTTTTCAGCTTCTCCTTGGCTCCTCTGTTTCAGTCTGTGCCCATTGTCTCTTGTCCTGGCACTGAGCACCACTGAGAATTTACATCTTCCCATCAAGTATTTATACACATTAATAGGATCCAGTTTGTTGATTACAAGGTCTGTCTGGCCCGCATCATCCTGCATACTTTTCTTGCCAACCTGGTCCACTTCTATTTCTTTTTACTCTTAAATTTTAATTCTCAGAAGTCTTACCCCTAAAAACCATTATTTCGTTTTACTTTGGAAAAAAATTATAATGGCTTTGTATTTTTGCTTCTTAAATGCTCATTCATAATGTATATCAGTAAAAGGCTTGTGCCTTCTGGAACTAAAATAACACTGTTGTCAAAGGCATAGGCCACTTGAGTTTGACACAAATACCTTACGAGCTTGAATAAAACAAATTGTCTTTTCCATGCTTGGTTTGACACCTCCTTTACAGGTTATTCTCCTATATGTTCCTTTTACAGTCAGCTGTTTATCAAAACTTTCTATACCTTTGTTTTGTCCTATGACTGCTCTTCTAGTATGAAGTATTTTATTGTCATAACAACTGAATTTGATCAGAAGATGTTTTTGGTTATGCCACTTTTTTTCTGAACTATATATGTGACTGCATCTGTACTCCATGAGATGTTCGCTCTGTACAAGAGGTCTTATGCTTATTTTCCTACTACACATTGAAGATAGATTGAAGCTAGACAGACAGACAATTACACCTAGATGTATCAACACAATTTGACAATTGCATGAATGCTGCTCATGAATTACACCATTCTGTAACAGAATAGAAAATTAAAAGGTCTTCACACTAACTATGAAAACCTGTTAAAAGGACAGTTTTAGAGCGAGATGAAGAGAGGCAGATGCCAGACATGAAAATAGTACTATAAATTACACAGGAGCATGGGTTTTTAAGCTGCCTGGATCTCACACTCAAGAGAGATCAGTCCCCTATACAAATTCATCTTCTCCTATGTGTATTTATAACAGAAAAATTTAAATTTTTGCACCAATGCGTCCACATCAGAAAAAAAAAAACAACCAAACAAACCAAAAAAAAAGAGTTGTAATAACAGCACTTAGTCAGCTTAACCACACAAACACTGAGCAATTTATTTTGTTTACTGCGTATCTTTGATCATTGCTCTTCACTGGCACAGGTCCCTAGAAAAATGTTTGATCTCCAGATGACACTCTGAATTCCAAAGCCATGAACTGACAGAACGTGTAACAGTAATAGAAGACAGTGATAAGATAGCAGAGGGTCAGATAATACTGGAAAATCATCTAAGGTACCATCTAATATTAGTTCCTTCTCCTACGAGTCACAGAAGTAACATATCTGCTGGAAAGACAAAATCAAGTTTTTGCATACAAAAGGATAAGAGCAAAATAATCTATAAGTTAATGCAATGCATGAACCTAACTTATAAGGGTTACTGGTAATATATGATCTTAGACTCTCGCAATTTTAAGTACCCATATAAGTGATGATCTCATTTTGGCCAAGCAGGGAGAAATTCAACTTCATTCACTCTGTTTTCCTCTTTCTCCTTAACATACACTTTGGTTTACAATTCTGAGCTATCACCTTTCTTCTCCCCCTCTTACAATAACACAGCTGCTACCCAAAACAAAGAATATTTGTATGGAATACATAAAAGAAACACTATCTCAACCTGTTGGTTGAGATAATGAGTATGAATGCGCAACGAGCAATAATGATATTAATTTAAAAAAAATTTAATACAAACTGCACCTTGCACTTTGCATGTTACTCCAATGATATCAGGAATTAAAATATTCTGTACTTCTTATCAGCAAAGAAATGAAGAACAAATGCAAGCACTTTATTTCATCCAGTGACATTTATATCCCAAAGATATTCTAATTCTGGATTTTAATTAGAGGAATTTCTTCTCATACCCGTAGTTTTCTCAAGCTCAACCTGAATCATGATTTTCATGTTACCCATTCTATGCAAGCGTAGCCAAAATTTTTCCAGCTAGGAAGGGAAACGAGATGTGGAATTCGGCTTCTTTGTAAAGCTGGGTAAATGACAATGTTTGAACTCAAAGATCCATTTTCTAGGCTTTTTCCAGACAACACAGTGACACTAATAGATAATACATCAAGGATACCTTATATTATATGCTACATGCAAAGTTGTGCTCTTCATGTAAACATACATATATAACTTTTTGCAAAGCAATAATAAACCTCTTCAACTAGAACGCTCAAACATCTGAGCAACTTTGCACTTCAGGATCTTCACTGAATTAATGGTATTCATATACACTCTATCAACTGCTCAGTTTCTAATAAATTGGTCTATGTCTTGTAGAACTGGTTAGAAAGCCACCCGCATTTTTGCCATCCACATACGTACCACCCAATTTGCTAAGTTAAAGAGATGATGTGAAATAACCTTGGGACTCCTAGTGCATAATAACGCAAATACAATTTAAGATAGGCCAGACAGAAGCTTTATTAGCTGCGATCATTGTGATTGTAGCGAGAGATCCTTCGGGCAGGGTTCCCCCCTCTGCACCTGTGTTCTCTGCCAAGAGGTTGCAGAGGCCCCACATACATACTCTTTCAAAGAAAGGAAAGAGGTAAGGAAAATCATTCTAATGTTAACAAAGCCAGGTGTGTATTCATGGGGAGGATGGACTCCAGACAGTCGTTTATATGCTAATAAGGCCAAGTGCCCACACCTGGGAGGGAAGGACTCCTTAGGGAGCTTGTCAGTTGCCACAATTGGCATTATAGAGAGATGGCTCATGGTGGAGCCTGCAGGAGTGGTACATCCAGTATTACCTTAGCTCGGAAGCGGGGGCTGGAAACCATCACAGACTGCTAGCTTTTAGATGAAAGGAATTTTCCTTTCTTTAGGATAAACTTAGCTAGATCTCTCAAAAAAATGTTAATAATTTTTCACCGCACCTGTAAAGTTAGTTTTTATTGGAAGATTCCTGACAAATTGCAAGGATGATTTTATCATGAAAAAGAGATAGATGTAAGGAAAAAGATACCTAGTTGCATAGAAAAAGGTTTACAAAGTTTGAACCTGCTGGTCTTGTTAGCTCTTCCTGAACAGCCTGTTAAGTGAAAATTAATTTTAAAAAATCTTGTACATTTTATCTGATTTGGAAAAAGTATTTAAATGTGGAACGAATTTGGTTGTAAGTATTAAAACTTGGAAATTTTTGTATTCTTTGTGTATTATGCTGACTATAGAATAAGCCTTGATATTCTGATAACTAATATTCATATCAACTGATCCTGAGAGATCAACTGCAGCTTCCATTGCATGAATGATGGAAATCTTTGTTAGCAGCTTGTTTCATTTTCAGACACAGTTCCTTGCTCTCTCTGCAGTTGTTTTAGGTAATTAGAATGAACAGATGAAAAAGTGAAGCGCTGAAAAAAATCCCTTAGGATAATCCTGCCATTCCAGGTGGGTACAAGGAGGCAGAATTATGTCTCTTTTAACTTTACTTCTAAACAATCCATGCAGCTGTGCTAACAATTTTACATATGTTCGCTCTAACAGGAATATGTATGACAAGTTCATTGGCATGTTTATGCACTAAGCTTTATAGGATTGCATCTGACAAGTAAGCATGACACGATGGTGATTTTCTTTTCTTTTTCTTTTCTTCTTTTTTTTTTTTTCTTCTCATTAGTGACAGAATAACTGCTTATAACAGTGTTTTGTTAAGCCAGGCTCAGGGTTATTAGTAGAATATATATGTGTATACTAGCATCTGCCCTTTAAGCCTTTTATTATTATTATTTGGTCTATTGGAACACATATTAATAATACTTTTTATTATTTATTTATTCAGATATCAACCTGTATGAACAATCTGGTGGCTTTTTACTTAAAAATGAACAGATTTAATTTGTTCTGCATTATGGTACTAGAACAGATCCCATTTGAAAACCAATGTGGCACTCTGCCCAGACTGAGGTAGAATTAGTTGGAATTTAGAGATTATTCAGTCAGAACAATTTATTTAAAGTTTACATATAAATTTACTAATGTAATTTTCTACATAGTTTCACATACCCATCTTGACTGTTTCAAACACAAGATTTGGACTACTTTGAAACCAAGTACAAGCTGATGAATGCTTAGTTATTGTTATACTCCAGTCAGTATCCCATGACAGACCGAAATATGTGAATCTATTTTTCTGTTCCTTTCTGTGTGTGTGTGACAAGAACTCTTTCATAAAGTTTCTATGAAATACCATATTCTCACCTCATTATCCTCGTGAAAGTATACACAAAATGGTCTCACAGTTGAGGGGGAATCATTGTCTGCAAATGACATATTTTGGATTTTATCACAGGTAGTCTTCCCTGTCTCACTTCCAGCCTTAATTATGACTGAGAGAGTTATGAGGTTTTTCTCTATTTTTCACCAGCTTGGAGTCTACAGATCTATTGCTTTCCCTGTGTTCAAAACAAGCGGCTGCAGTGATTTTTATTCCTTATTCATTACAGTCTTCTCCAAAGGAGCAGCAGTTCACCTATAAAGCTATAGAGCAACTCCAATTTCTGTCCTGCACAAGATTTTTACTTATATCATAATGACCTAAGTAAGGGAGTGAAGAGAGAGAAAAGCAGTGTCTGGAAAAATGGAAATCCTTAGAGAAATTCCTTTCAAAACTGGCATTAAAAAGATTTGGAGAAGGAATCTTTTGCCAGAACAAAGATGGGAATTTGAGGGAGAGGGATTGTTGGGAGCTATCACAGATGACTGGTCTGACTCGTCTGAGAGAACCAAATACCCTGAATCAAGTCTTTTTATTAGAGGGTGGTATTTATACTCTCTGACTTCTGTGAGAACACAGAAAAAATCTGCTGTATTCAAATTTGATTCTCCCACAAGAAGCTAAGGGTGCAATTACATTAGTGTTGGAGTTTGCATCAGCAGTGTACTTTTGAATGTACTAACCACCTGCACTTACTGCATTTTTAATTTACGTTATGGAGCAGTCTTGGAGCAAATAAATGCTTTTCTTTCAGATGAAGCTGGACAAGAAGATATGATCCAGGAGCTTACTTACTGCATTCCAGCCATTCAGTCCATGAGATCAGACTAAAGCTAGTCCAAAATAAACCCTTTTGTCTGGATATGAAGGCCCTCAATACCAACTGTTTCACTCTGCAAGTCTTCTCTTGTAGGCAGAATTATTGCTAATGCAGACATAAGTAAGGTGAGAAAGGTCAGCTCAACTTAGCAACAAATTCTCCAAAAAGTTTTGTTAGTCACATGTACTTCTGGAAAAAAGCAATTCCAAATCTCATGGTATTTTAAAATTGTTATTGAGTCTGAAATGGGCAGTTAATAATATTCTATTTTACAAATTTGGAAACTGGAGCTCAGTAAGTTAACTGGCTCATTAACATCTTACAGGCATTTCTGTGGCTGAGCTGAGAATTAACCTACTTCTTCCAACTCCCACTTGTATAGACAAGGAAAAAGTTGTAGGTGGTTTTACCACAACATTAGAGAATGGAATCTCTGGTATGCAAAAACATACTGTCTTGGATTAGTAAGGCAAATGCATTTCTGCTCCATATACAAAAGGCAGAAAGGTATAACAGATCTTCTCCCTCAAATACACATACAGACCTCCAAAAATTAGAAAAAAGACCACTAGGTATCATGACACATATTTTAATACTCCAGGAAGGGAGCAAGACACAAGTAGAGCTCTTACTTTTGCAGCCCCAGAGACATTTGGCTGTCTGGCACTTTGAGTCTGATTCAGACTGGTTTAATATAGATCCAAAATATTAGCTTCTGTCCCAAGTAGTGGAGAAGTATGGAAGGGAGAAGGAATGAGAAAATCATTATAGCCTGAAAAGATCCACAAAGCCCAGTCAAAATACTCCCTCTGGACAGATTTTAGCCTGTTAGAAATAATATCTTTACAGAGTAAATATTTAAATGTACTCTATTCTATCTGATAAAATTGTTAGCAGCTTTCAGTTCATGAAAATAAGAATACATGAGAGCAGCAACTGGTATGCTACAATAAAAAGATCTTTGATTTGCCTGCAACACGAAAGTTGATGCCCTTATGACTTTAGCTAGGAAGATATCAAATGAAGTAAGACTTGCTCTGAGTGCAGTGATCATACATACCTGAATGTATCCTTTAGTCATCGAACAGGTATGTTAATATTTCAACTAATGTTGAAAATTCCTGTTCAGAACACAGGTTAATAATGTAGTTTACCTAGAAATAATGACCCATGCTAAAAAAGACCCATGCTAAATGTTCTTAAAGAATAAGTCATTTCCCCTGCTAAAAGCAAACCTGAAAATGCATAATATGCCCACTTCATAAATTGTGCCATAAAGTACTGACTAAATATAGGAGTGCGGCATGAACAATCAGCAATACTCAAAGCAAGATGGGCTACAACATTTCTGTTTGTAACCTAGTGATATATAGTAGACCACTCATGTATGTTGGGTGCACAACCATGTCCTGAAAGAACTAGATCAGCTGACACTGTGCATAGCAAGAGAAAAAGTCATTTGTTAAGGAGGATGATTTTTCGGGGAGCATCTGTCCTAGAGACCATGTACTGCACAGTTGTGTGATGTTCACATCCTGGACATTTCCTTGTTTTCTTGCCGTTAACCTCCAAAAATATGTAATTCATGCAAGCACACCAATTCCTCAAATTCTACCCAAGTAAGATTGTCTACCGAAGATTTTAGACTGAATAAAGGTGATATACAAGGAGAAAAGCAAGTGGCACTTCAGGAATTACTATATAGGTAAGTCCTATTCTTTAAGCAGTATTCAGAGAGTTCCCTTTGGCTCAGCTGGTTGTCTGAAAAATTCAGAGTAGCGAAAATAACAAACAGAAAGTTAGTAGCTACCTATGAAAAGAATTTTGCAGCAGAGACAAACTCCAGTTCTGCGGGCAATTCATAAGCTTCTTCATTCTGACGCACTTTTTCCTCTTCTGCACCTTTCCAAGTTTTCTAAATATCTTTCAAGAACCATAATTAGTAAAGCAATAGGAAGAACCTCCTTCATTACCAATCCCCAGGACCATTTCTTCCTGCCTTTAAACCTGCTTTGAGCAGCGGACAATAAGTGAGGAATAGGGACTCACACTAACAATATAGTAAAACAGAAGGCTGAAAAGCGTCTCTGTGAGAGAACACCACCTCTCCTGTACATTGAAAAAGGGGTCCTGTCAAAGAAAAGGTATGACGTCATGTAACAAAGGATCTGTATCATGGGAGCTCAAACCACACAACAGAGAAAAAACTGTTGTGTCCCCTCCTCACTGAGGGTGTTGAGGAACAGGTATGTCTACAGAGAGCGCTCAGAAGAGAGGAGCAATCTAGAAGGTGAGGGATAACTGCTTGAAAACAGCCTATAAGAAAGGAAAGGAGAAGCACCAGGAATCTGGAAGAGTGAACATCATTTTCTCACTATCAGAGCTCCTGGGTGCAAGCATGGCATCTGGGGTAAATGTAATCGAGGTTCAGCACACCTGAAGGAGTGCTAGGATCCTTCCCATCCACATTCACAGCAGCTATTTTTCTTCTACACCAGCTTATTGGCTAAAAGCAAGAGTCAGCTATTCCCTTGTAATTTACTGCATTGCAGCACAACTGATATTTGATCACAAAGGATTAAATGAAGATCGTATCATCCTTATGATATGACTTTGAAATCATACTAACATTCTTTTCAAAAACAGGAAAAAAATTCATTCATTTTCTTTTTGCAAGCACTCTGTATTAAAGTAGGTGGAATTTGATTTTAGCTATTCATTCCATGGCATTCAAATAGTTTATAGTTATTTCAATGCATTGCAGAAGTTCCTGATTTTTCCTGTTCAGATCTCCCATTCAAAGAAACAGAGGAATCCACCTGGAAGGCATCCACTCCATTTCCATACTCCAAGCTACTTTTGTATCTGTATTAACGTTATAAAAAAAACAAAGCTGAATTCCTGAGACTGCATTTCAAACTACTTCCTAATAACATTTTTTTTACGTACACTTATACCAATACAGTGATGTTCAGCCTTGAGTCTAACCTGTAAAATCAATTTCTTCTAGGCTCAGGGCTCCCCCAACCAAACACATGATCATAATAAAAAGATACTAACCCTGGGGTACTTGAACTATGCTTGCGCTTAGTTTTTTTGCCTGGAAAGGAAGAACTTGTAGAATTCAAAGTGATAGCTAGGGAAAATGTATCTATCTTAGGTATCAAAATACACAAGCAAAAAGGATGGAAAATGTTTTACCGACAGATAAATTACCCTTTTTTGAAGTCAACTACAGAAGATATAGGTATGGGTCTTCAAGGACAATGAAGTCTGTGCTTTAATACCTGTCTATGTTTAATTTCAAATACAAGTTATTAATCAGAAATGAAGTTCTCTCCAGGCAGGTGCAGGAATTATTTATTGTAGCATATGAATTCTGACCAACTGTGAAGCACTGCAATCTCAGTATCAGAGGCAGAGTATCAGAGACAAGATACTATCCATCAGTTCATCAGTAATACCATGAGAAAACAAACCTTCTAACTCTGAGTCAGTACAGATACAGAAAAAAGAGGGCAGTAAGAAACAAAAATTTTGGAGTCAGCCTTCAAAGACAACAGAGTTGTCAAGTACATTCTTTATCTCCACAGAAATGTGATTGCAGATGAAATAGCAAAAAAGTTCCTAGAACTTTGTTATTTAATTCAGTTCACTGTCTTATGATTTTCTATAGATGGCTTCCTGATACAGAAATCTTGAAATTATAAGCCTTACAACAATAGTTGTAAGCCTTCAAAAAGACTGTCAAAGTATTCTTACATAGAAAAAAATGAGATACCTTAAGTCTAGGAAATATTGCCTTCATGCTGTGTTGCAGTCACTTCTGCAGGATAAATAAATAGATGATCCTCTGTACCCACTGAGAAATCTGTGTAGAGTGAACTGGTTTAAGACAGTTTCATGGAGTCATTTATTTCTGAACCAGTCTGTAGGTACACCATAAGTATTAGCTCCAGCTTGGAGGTCTGAATTAATATTTTGGTCTTCTTTTCAAAATAAGTTCAGAAGAGCTTTCCCCTCACTCCTTGCCTCCCCCTGACAACTTTAAAGCTTTAGCCCACCAGGGCAGATGGCAAAAGATTGTGCCTCCTAAGCTACAGTTTTAGCTTAGGTTATGTTCAATCAAACAGATATAGTCAAGTATCTAGATCCAGGAGAAGTAGCAATATCCACAAGTACCTGATGAATGCCTTCAGTATCCTACCAACCCTCCTCTCTGCTCTTCAATTTAATGCCAGGTTAACAGACTGCTTAATGAGTACAAGGGGTCAGCACAATCAGTTACAACTGAGTCATCTATGTAGAGGAAGGAGAGACAAGCGACTTGTGAATTTTTCGACCAGCCTATGTTTGTTAAAAAGAAAGGTGATTGTCTTTTGCTACATAGCCAGCACTTTACTATCAACTTTATATAAAGATCATTTCAAGTTTAAGGAGATTGCTTTTTCAGTGCTTTTATAGACATTTGAAAGCATATGAAGAGATGGACAAGTACTGGAAGATTGAAAACTCCCTGTTACCCTGTAAATGAGTTTGGTAGGAAATAGGAGACAATTCACAGCAAAAAGAGCTATTAACTGTCTGAGAACAAAAGCACCTAGATTAAATAACCCTTGTACTAGCTCGTTCAAGGACATTTGTGTTGCTGTAGGACCCATCTTTAGGACACATCTGAATTTGGATGGATTAGTGGTTTTCAGGGCTTATACGCTCAAGCCTAGGCTTCAGTTAAAAGATGTGAAAAGCAACAGCTTAAAGCTTGAACACAGTTTCAGTCTGAGGTTTAACACGCAACCTGATTCTTTTCACAGTGTTTAGTCAATTCAGCACCTCCTGTTTAAATTGTGGATTTTTACTTGCTTCATTTAGTATCCTGGCCTCTGCTGCCAGATTTTATATCCTAGAACATCTTTTATTTCTGATGTTTTCCAGCAGTGTTAGGTATTTCTTGCTAGTTATAACTTCAACAGCCAAATACCACTCAAATATACTTTAGCATGCAGATCGAGTTCCAATATATACTGCTTTTAGTTAACATTCAACAGTTATCTGAGAGAAGAAATACAAGTATGCAGAAAGTATCTTCTTTTTTTCTCCTTCTAAATCCTGACCTTTCATTTTTTGTTCTCCCTCAGCACCTAACAAGTAAGTACGATGTAAAAAGCAGTTGCAGTCACTAACTTCCCAAAAGACCTCATCCTAATAATTAAAGTGCCATCTAGAAAGTGTTGGTCTTAGCCTCTCCACAGCCTGAGGAAATTAAGACCCATTAATTACTAAGTAGATGTCTTACCCTCAGAGCTGCGTGCTAAGCAGTGTCATCCAAGAGGGAAGAAAGGGAAACACAGGAACTAAGTTTACCTCCTGTCTGACATGAGCTTTACCCACAAAATACAACAGCACCACCACTGCTCTTTCCTTTTGCCATGCTTTAAAACAAAACAGTAAGCCCTGTTCATCTGTTTGTAGGAATGTCTGCAGGTGCCTACTCTAAGGAGTGATTTGGGGATCTCAAAGGAGTGGGAGTGCTTTCTCAAAAGCCCTTCTGCTCTGCAGAGAATGGTAGGGTTTCAAATGCACCTTTTTATGCTTTTTGTTGTGACTAGCTATAAGAGACTTGGCATGCAGGTTTTCTCTTCTGCCCAGAGCCCATCTCTAGGTACCTGGCTCACCACATTTGAGACCTTCATCAGTTAACAGAGGGAATAAATAATTCTAGACGTCAAGAACCTGAAAGGTATACCTTGTAATGTATAAATTATAGCTAAGGCTTTCCTTCAGGATTTTCAGGAATCATACCAGTTACATTTTCAGCTCTACTTTATGTGTCGAAATGATGATAAAAGGATTTCAAATAGCAATTACCCACTGGGAATTTACTCTCTTTTTTGATATAATACAAAAAGCCTGATATTATGGCTTCACATGTAAACAACAAGCTCGTTTGACTTATAATCGGTGTCAGAGATTAAATAAAAATTACCCAAGGCAATGACATACTACAGCTTACTGATTCATTGTCTCCACCAACATTCAGGAGCCATGCCAGTCTTTTCACAAAATATAACATTTTTCTTCTGTACTAAAAGATTGTTTATATAAATGCCTATTCACTAACTTACAGATTTATTTGAACATGCTGTGTTATAAGATCTGCTAGTATGATGTTGGGGTATCAACATTTCATATGAGTCACTTCTTCCTATTTCTTTCAGAAATCATTAGAAGAGAAAACCTGACTGTTAAAATTCCCTAGTGTTTCCCAAGAGTCACAGGATATAAGACCTTCAACAGTACAAAATGAAGTGCAGAAGCAAAGAGACTTTAATTTCTGTGAATCTGTTAATATTATTTTCATCATTATAATGATGATAAACTAGATATATATTTTCTAGTTGTCATTGGTATAATGAAGCCAGACCAATTAGAAGATGATATTAGAAAAGAAAGTGATCTTTTTCATATTGGAACAGAGAGGAATAAAATCTCAACAGTACAGTATAGCACAGATGTTAGAGACATATTTTATACAGCATAAGAACCTCATTTCACAGTATTTAAACTTAATTAATTCACAAATTTGATTTAGAGCTTGCTTTTTAGATGTGTCAAACATATGTAATGAATGAAGTGACCTTTCTGAAGCACATCTGGTTTGCACTGAGATCAGGTCTGCTTGATTCCTCTTGATCTTTTAACATTTCCTTTAAAGTTACAACTTAGGTCACTACCTGTTTAAAATAAAAAGTATGATACAAGTCTACTCCACTTATGTCATCTACTGTGCCAAAACAACAGTGCTCTACACTCCTCAACTTCATACCGTAATAACTGATATATTAAAATACTCCATTGGAAATATATACATGCTAAAAAACCTCAACATTTTCATTAAATCTTATTTACAGTACCAAGTTATACAAAATCAGACACAAACAGCTTAAGTATAAATTTGTAGCTGCCTGAAAACATTAACTTGTGTATACTTACTGTGCATTATTGTTGTGTATACTTATGTGCCTATAGTTGTACTTACAACATTAAGTGCCAGGGCAATTCAGACATAATTTAGTACTCTTATCCACAGATTTTTCTACTTGTCAGATACTATCTATATAAGCACATACAAATCTTCTCTACTCTTTTAGAACATATTTTGAATAGCATTTAACTGTAGAATCATAGAAAATAGAGCTAGAAAAGGCCTTAGACAATCATAAAGTGTGCCCCAAAGAGAAATAACTATACACAGACTCTTAAAAATCAGCAGTGATATTCTTTAACTCATCGCATTCCCTGTAATTATTGTAGCATCTATCAACTTGATTTTGGATTTTAATGCATATATATGAGAAGAGCATAAACATGCATATGTGCCTGTGCACAGCTGGTGGAGAAAGATTCTGATGGAAATGCTCTTGATTTAATAACGTTCCCAGTTCCTCTATCTACTGGAGATAGAATCCTCTTTCCCAGTCCATGGGATGATGGTTTGAGTTCCCTGTGAGGCTTCTCCTGGGATTCATTCATCTGAAATTTATTGCACACAGACATGTCCTGTCATACCTTACTTGTCTTCTGTTTGCTTCTTTCAGGTGTTACTCAGTTATATCAGTTAAATCTGGAAACAAGTGACCAGGATTTCAAAACTTAAGGAAGCCTCTTTTTATGTGTGTGTGTTTTAATATGTTTCTCCATCCAAAATGAAAAGAAGGATGAAAAACAGCTACATTGATCAGCTGTATAAGCTGCTATGTAATTTTTGCATAGCTCACGTAAGAGTCACAAGCAGAGTAGTTACCTGTCCGCAGGACTGAAGACAATTCAGGTTATTTTGGTATTTAATAGTCATAGAATCATAGAATATCAGGTTGGAAGGGAACTCAAGGATCATCTGGTCCAACCTTTCTAGCACAATCTAGACGAGATGGCCCAGCACCATGTCCAGCTGAGTCTTAAACATGTTCAGCGTAGTGGAGTCAACCACTTCCCTGGGGAGATTATTCCAATGGTTGACTGTTCTCATTGTGACAAATTTACCTCTTGTGTCCAATCGGAGTCTCCCTGGGAGTAACTTGTACCTGTTACCCCTTGTCCTCACCATGTGACTCCTTGTAAAAAGGGAGTCTCCATCTTCTTTGTAGCTCCCCTTTAAGCACTGGTACAAGGTGATGAGATCACCTCTAAGCCTCCTTTTCTCGAGGCTGAACAAACCCAGCTCTCTCAGCCTGTCCTCACACGGCAGGCTTCCCAGACCCTTGATCATCTTGATGGCCCTTCTCTGGACCCCCTCCAGCCTGTCCACATATTTTTGTATAATGGGGACCAGAACTGTACACAGTATTCCAGGTGTGGCCTGAAAAGCACCGAGTAGAGTGGGATAATGTCTTCTTAATCTCTGCTGGTGATGCACTTTTTGATGCAACCCAGCATCCTATTGGTCTTCTTGGCCGCAGCAGCACACTGTTCACTCATATTGAGCTTCCTGTCCTCCAGGACTCGCAGGTCCCTTTCCATGGAGCTGGTCTCCAGCCAGGTGGATCCCAGTCTGAGCTGCACTCCTGGTTTATGTTTTCCCAGGTGCAAGACCTTACACTTGTCTTTGTTAAACTTCATAAGGTTCTTGTTAGCCCACTCTTCCGGCCTATCCAGATCTTCCTGCAGGGTGGCTCCCCCTTCCAGAGTGTCTACTTCCCCACTCAATTTGTCATTCACAAAATATTTCCAAGAAAATATCCTAAGAGGTACTTCGTACCCTTCAGGATCGAAATCCAGCTTTTCTGTATTCAGTGACCTAGGCAGAATACCCAAGCAAAAGAACTCTAATTTTTTTTTTTCCTTACATTAAAGTTCCACAGGACTCCGAAGTTATACTTCTGTATGTCCCCAGGTCTACCTCAGTCATCATAGGCATTTAGATGCCCAAGGCTCTCTTAGGCAAATCCAATATGTTCTCTGAACATGAACTCTATAAAAATAGCACCAGGTATTTTCTTTTAATTAAATGGTGATTGTGCAGCTCCCTTTATATGATAGTCACTTATCAAGATTTTAATAAGCCAAATACAATTTCCTTCCTGCCTAGAGGTATACCAACCCACAACTCTCACATCTCAAAAAAGTGCAAGGGTAATGGTCCGGCACTCTTCTGTACTTGACAGAAAAGGCATTGAAACATCCGACCATTTATTTTTGGTGCCTAAATAACAGACCTGTTTTAATAGCTTGACTGACCTCATTTTAACTTGTTTTTATAAATTTGGGGTTAGATCCACATGTCTAGAGAAAGAATTGTGTATTTAAGTTTTAGGGTTTAGTCAGTATAGGCATTTCATCCCTCAGAGGAAATTCCACATTCCCTGGAAGAAGCCGTCTTGAATGAATGTGCAATATTTCTGCACTACAATACCTCATTGCAGGAGTTCTTGGAAGTGTCTCTAAAAGTTATGTTTCATCCTCAAAACTCATTCTCTAAATCTTATGATTTACAGAATTGAAACAGAAATCTTATGAAAAATATTGCATTCAGAGTAGCTCAGTGAATGATTTTTAAAACATGAGGAAGTTCAAAACAACTATATCCTGAAGCAATTCCTTATCGTTGTTAAATTTTGCTTAAAAACAACAACAAATAATAATTTTGGCTATTAAAAAAATAGAATTATTGAGTACTTTGTACAGGATGTTCTACAAAGAGACAGGCTTCTAGACTCAAACACCTAAAACATATCTGAGTTAAAAGCATAATCATTAAAGTCTTCCAGCCTGTTAATGGAAAGAGAGCAGCATTTCTGGATCACCTTCATTTGATGATCCAGAATTTATGGAATCTAAAGTGTTTGTGCTCTTAATTTTTAATCCTAATTTAGTGGAGTGAGTTTGGCTTCTGGCTCCTTGAGTGCACTCCATAACCCTAAGTGCCCTATGCATATACCTTAAAATACATCATATATCAGCTGAGGCAGCCAATATCGATGCTGAGGACACATGTCTTAAATCTTGCCATTTTCAGGGCATGTTTTGGTTATGTCTATCTCTGTGCAGGTCTTAAAGCCCTTTTTCCCAGCTAAATAAAAAGCAATGGCCAGATTTTTCAGAGTACGGTCTCTTGCAGAAATCGATGTCAGTGTGGCTAGAGCACTCACCTAAGACGAAGATTATCCAACTTCAACTCCTTACAAGAAATTGTTTCAGAGAACAAAACACAGTTCCAGCCTTCCTGTAAGGTTTTCTAAGTATCTTGGTTCAATCTCAATAGCAAAATGCGGATTTTGGGTCTGAAGCAGGAGGGAGGTTTAAATACAATCTGCATAAACAGCAGCTGACACAAAAAGTAGCCTCTCTGCCCAAGATCAGGGGCAGCTCTTACCTTGGGGCCAACACAACAGAACCGTTCAAACCTCACTGACATTTTTGTCATTTTGTGCTACTAGTGTCATGAACAACACAGCAAAGGTAACTTGTAATATGAACGTAAGATGTAGAAGCAGGAGCAATGTGCGATGTGTAGCGACTTATCACATGTAACAAGTTTCCATACTCCTCTTTCTATTAATGCTCACGTTAATACAGCTTTCACTAATGCATTACAGAGCTCTTGTGCAGAGTAAATCTTAGTGGGAATTTCTCTGGCAATACAGGCTAAACAAGAACAATAAAAAAAGGCAGGGGGACATGCAGGAAAAATTTACAAGGACTTTCAGTTTTCCAAAGTTTAGAAAGATTTTTTTGTTTTCTTAGTACTGTCTTGATAGCAAATACCCTAAACTGTTCATGTTTTCTATGATATTGTTCTCCTAAATCTCCGATGTGTTATACACAGACATGCGTAAACACAAGCTTACTGCAAAATACTCCCTGGAGAACCCCAGAAACTAAGCAGCATTAGAACTGCTACTGGTTTAGTCCCTGGATGGAGCAGGGAATTTGACCTACGGCTCAGCCTACAGTTAGGTGGAGAAAGAAAGAAAAAATCCCCAGCTACAGATGTAATATAGCCAGAGAGGGGCTGTGAGAGGAAAATGACACAAAGAATGACACAAGAATGACTCTTCTCTGTGAGGAAGTGAGGAAGACAAAGGGTGTCTTGTCCAAGTCGCAGTTTAGGATTGAGAGAATGGGAAAGCCCAGAGCTACAAAGGAAATAATGATAGAGAAGAGCTGTCAAAGGAAATTGGGGATTTTTAAATAACTAGCATTTTGTTTCTGGATGAATCAAAGGGCCATGACTCCCTACGGCTCAGCCTAGGGTGAGGATGAAGATTAAAGAGAGGGAATGCTTGGAGCTACATCCATGGATGGAGACTGGAAAGAATTATTTACAAAGAGCCAAGGGCTCATGCTAGAACTCTCCGGTGGAGAATTTTCATTCCTGGAGGGAGAGGGTTCCCCTGGGGTATGATAACCTACATATGGTTACAAATGGGGTTCAGAGCAAGAGAGCACACAGCTACAGCTGAAGGGACTCTGGAAAGGGGCTGCCAGAGGAGACAGAAAGCTGCCAGAAGAAATATCCCTGAGGAATTTTTAGCCTTAGGAAGGGCAAAGGTACCTTGCCCAAGGCTCAGCATAGCATTTGGGTTGAGGGGAAGAATAAGCCCAGAGCTACATTTGCAGGGGGGTTGTAGAGTGCCTTTCAACATAAACTAAGGGTTGATTCTCATATTCTTTTGTGACTATATCTTCTCTAGACAAGATAACGTATCAAGGACATATTGATGCTGTGCCACTGGGGCAAGGGAACTGCCACAAATATCTGAAAACTTTCATAATAGCAGATGATGTACATCCTACTGAGATCAGAGATGAAATTGAGGAGGCAGATTTTGCATTTAATAACTTTAGGAGAATGCTATTCCAGTTGAAAGTAGAGTTAACATTAACAGAAAAAAATTATATATATAATTGATGCTTCTTTCCTGGTTAAACCATTGGACTGTCAAGTCTCCAGCAGATGTTTCTGGGCCTTCAAATTCTGCTTCAACAGAAATACAGTAAGTTTGGGAAGCAAGAAAACAAAGCAACAAAATAACATCAGTAACTGAAGAACATTTTGTTAACATAGTGGCCTGAAAGAAAGAGCCATTTTGTAGTCACATCATGGCAGGATCCTACAGGCTTATTCTGCTACCCCTGGCAGTAAGATAGTTGGGGATGTATTTAAAGGAAGGAGAAATGACATGGGCTTCCTCCGTGGTAGAGCAGGAGTGGTGAAAATAACACAGTGGATCTGACCATCATCTGATTAATCTACAACCATTTCTGAGAAATGAGAAACTCTTTAGGTAACCATACATTTTGTCAATGAAGATACTATTTTACCTTAAGTAAATAGTACACTGTGTCTGGAATTGATCCAATTTAAGTTTTTTCTTGAATCATAATATGATTTGTAATACTGCAGATGAATCACCATTTTAAATCCTTTCTCCTTAGTGATTTTAGATAAAACACATAAAAATTACAGTTTTTTTCCCCACTACCAGCGTATCTTCTTCCTGTATATTGCATTATTTCAAAGAGGTTTGCTATTGCCATCTGAACATCACTGGATTTCTAATTAATTTTCTTCTGTCTTTTAAAGGTGACTTTTTTGCTACATAAAGGCAGTGATAAATTTTAGACCATGATTGCTAGGATTTTAGGAAATTACTTTATTGGTAGCAACTCGGCAGTCCCAATCCCTGAATCAATAGTGAAGTGACTCATGCGTCTCGGCTTCCTCTTTGAAAAGGCAGTGCAGACTATTAATTTGTTGGTGCTGCAAGTTGTGAGCACTCATGCATATGGAGAGGATATTCAGGCACACACGAGCAGATTATATTCCTGGGGAAAGTATAACGCTTTAGCCTTATTCAGAGCATAGAAGTGATCTGAATTAAATTTAGCTCATAAAAACATCTACATATTCTTTTAATAGTAAATAAGTCAATAAATGAGTAGGAAGGACTACTCTTTATTACTCTTTCTGTACCTCAGTCAAAAGGGTACAAAATGTATTAAGTTTGTGCATTGTTTTAACTTCAAGTTCAACTGAAGAATGGAAATTTATGAGAAAAAGTTTTAAACATTTTTCTGTTTCTTACCAGGAATAACACCTGAGTACTAGTATTCAGAAATGGATGGAGGAAAACTATAATCCTTTGTAGTCTCAAAATGGCTACAGCTTAACTTTTCCTACAATTTAAGAAGTAGTTACCATTTTCTTTTGGATTTGACTTCAATGGTTTGGTGATAAAAATCCAATGTTTTATTAATTACATGCATTTTTAACATGCTTTGACTGACTTCTAAAAGCAGTCGGGTGTCTCCAGCTCTGGAAGGCACCAACAGATGTAGATAAATAACATTACATAAAACAAGTACATGTTTCTTAGCATCTATTATGCTCCTCTACTTACAATGATTCACACTTTCAACAATTTTAATGAAAATGGGGCATTTAAATTTTACCATTGAAGTCAAAACAGATTCAGGCAGGAACAGGAAATTCCACTTCAGGATCAAGCTATGTACTAGAAAAATACTAAATTAGACTATGGGTTCTTAGGTGAATTAGTTAGATCATTCATCTCTTTGGAACTGATTTTTAAAATTTTGATAATATGGAAAACCTACAACTGATATTTTCTAAAGGGACAAAAATCTGTCAGTAATTCAATAAAAGAACTCCTCTCAGACTGAAGACTGAGAATAGAGAAACAGATTAATCTGTTCTCATTCATTACATTTTGACTTTTCACCTGGAAGAATATTTCTAAAAGGTTTTAAATCTGCATCTTTTGGTTTTCAACTGAATTTTTGTCGAGTCATAGAGGTGAAGGTTAGTAGAACTTTGTAACGTATTTTGTTAATGCTTGCACACCTTCTAAATTGATGAAAGTGCAGAAAATCTTTGGTTAAAATAATCTACAGATACCAGGTATTTTTCAAACACAGTCAAAGAGACAGTGCAGGAGCAAGTGGGGGAAAAAATGATGTAAGTTAAAAAAAAAGTACCTGGTATCTTTAATTGGATGATTAATAGGGCACCACAGAACTTGAACAACAGACATTTATTAACGATGAGAGAAAAGGAAATGCCAAACAGAAAAGTGAAAGGAATGCTAACTCTTGAAAGTAGAGCTGTGCCAGGAGACAGGGGGACATAAGGGAGCCCTGCCAGGAGAGAGGAAGGACATATGGAAGCTGCTGAAGTAGTAGCACATCTGTCATTATAAATGTTAGAGGACATTTGGAGTTATGAGTAAGGAGATTAATGTTCAGAAAAAGCTGTTGGACTAATGTAAGACAGGACAACCTAGGAGCTGTGTATTCAGAGGAGTTTGGCCCATTAACTATAACAAAAAACAAATTCAAAGACAGAAATGCCCTTGGGATGGATCCTACATTTCATTTCTCAATCAGTAAGGCCTAAGGTAATCCACTTAGAGATGCTCTAAGCAGGACCAAACTTAAGTTAGGCAAAGGCTAGTCTTCCCTCCTTTTTTGGACTGTAAGACCTGTTCTCTCCACAGTGTTTTCCTCCCTTGTCACACTTCATCTTAATCACTGATTAGAAGGAATAAATAAGTTTCACTAAAAGATACAAACCTATAAAAGAAAAGTGCAAGATTCACTCAGGTTGCGCCCTGGTTCCTGGCAGCACAGGGCAGACCTGCAGGATTCAGAGAGCAAAGGTGCCTGTGTCCAGAAAGCCTTTAGCTCCTGCACACAGCTCCAAAATTCACCATCAACGGATGACAGCTGGTCTCGACACGGAACTTTTTACCATAGCTTTCCTGGCGCAGCATGTGTCCGGCACAGTGCTGAGGCTGAACAGACACATCACCCAAGGCTGGTTACAAATTACTAAATTTTCTATCAGCGTTCAGTATCCTCAAGTTTGATGGCAAAAGTATTGTAAAAAGTTCTCATAGACAGGAAGTAACATTCATTGTATGTACGCCTTTCATTAAGTTTTAGGGCCTTTTTGTGTGTTGTGTCCTTCATGTTTGGCACATCCAGTGTGAAGTCAGTGGGTTGATTTTGTTTGTTAGCAACTGGTTTGTGCAGACCCATTGCCCTTTCTTCATGGTTCATAAGGAAAGTACTGCAGTCCTATCCCTGGAGACCACTTGGACTGTTACTACCACTTGAAAACAGGCTGATACCTATGCAACCAAGACTAGCAGATTCTGCTGGCTCACCACACACTAAGTCCCATACCAAATTTTGGTCTTCACGTCACTGTTTCTTTCCTTTTGCCAAAGACTTCTTTACCCCCCCTCATGATTTTGTGATTTGTTTAAACCTGAAATTACACAGGAGATCAGTAAGAACCTATGCCTCTCCAGTTCCAGTTATCTACCAATGCATTAATAGCTTAGTCATTTAACAGACTGTCTCGGCACACCTGTATGCAGAAATAAGATAATTCTGTATTCACCTGCTTATCAAAGTACATGGCAGAAGCCTTGGTCAACTTGTTCACCAGAGACACTTAAGTCAAGCCACTTCAGAATTCAGTCACCTTAACTGCAACTGTCATTCATTTCAGGCAGTCTCTTCTGTGGTGGAAAAAACCCTAGAATGTCATTCTTCACGGTGCTGGAATTTATGTTAACATAGCTTTTGTGTACACAGCAATTTTAGACTTCAGATGGTATGAACCTTCTGGGTATTTGTAAGAATACGTCAACCTTTTAATCTTTGATCATTATTAGTGTTCTTTTACTAAAATTGGAATGGATAATAAATATTTATGATTATATATTAAATATAAAAAGTTATTGATGGCTCAGACTGCTTCAAGAAAAGGAGCAACAGACTGATATTATTGCATTGCTTCAGGGAGTTTTAATCTAAGTAGGTGAGGAAAGGCAACACAAGAATTTTTCAAATATGATGGCAGCATATGCAATGTTAATTTCATAGGGGTAAAAGAAAAGAAAATACAGTATGACTTTGCCAAAAAAAAATCAGAAAATGAGTATGTGAACTGAAAAACTATAACAAGAGATATCGGAATAACTTATGAGGTGCAGCTGAAATTCTGCTTATAGATTGCATTTGGGTTACTAGAGCTAAATAATCCTGCATTTAAAGAACAGGGCCAAATGGAAACAATGGCACCATAAAGCCTGCTGTGAAGGCCAGATGCAGACACTAACCAGCTGCTTCTTAGATCCAACTGCCTTGGAAGCATCTTGGGTTCACGAGTCAGCTTTCATTCCAAAAATCAAGTGGGCAATAACACAAAGAACAGGTCTGGAAGAGCTATTCTACGAAAGCTGACATACCAAAACGCTGTGCAGTATTGCTCGGTCATTACAGTGGTCCAAATCCATCCATTAGAATTATGAAATCCCATATGGTTGAACATCAAGGTGTCTCTGCCTTTTTTCCCCCTTCTTAAGAGTAAAAATTATTAAAATGTTTTTATTTACTGAGCATCGCAACAGATGAGTTTATTTGAGTAATAGCACATAATGAGACCAGTTTGAGCTGAAGGTTTCAGTTTGTTGGACGTCTCTCATTAGGGAATTTATAACTTGTTTTCTAGCATGGATGTTGCTGTAGCCTTCACTGATACATATAATTGTAATGAGCTTTGGGGAGCTTTTTAATCCTGATGGAAGTTGGAGCGGGGTATACTAAAGCTCACTACAGTTACAAATATCAAAGAGGATTAAAAGATCCTTAAAAATTACTAAAATGTTAGAATTTTATTAGTGTCATCCTCAATATATAAATCCATAGTAAATCCTCTAAGAGCTAAATCATATCAGCTAAGACCTACCAATATTTTTATAATACATTGTCAATTTAACATTTACATTTCCAGCAAACTGTGTGTACAGTATTTTGTGCACTAATGTTAGATCAATCCTGCAGTCCTTCTATCAGAGATGCTGTATGAATCCTTGGTGTGAGGAGATGGTTTTCCCGAGTGAAACCAACTGTACTAACAGAAGTATGGATGCATTCACTGTAGGAGTTCTTTGCTGATATTATTTTATGAAAATGCCTGCAGCAAGAAAGTGGTCTTAAGAGATACACACCTGAAAGCTTCAGGGATAGTAATTCTGTTATAATCACAACTCAAATACTGTACTATTCAATTAGAAAATAGTAAGAAAAACTGTTCCAGGGTAATTGTTTTTCCTTCAGGAGAGAACTACTGATGATATTATTTGTTTTCTTGGTGACTGTTTAGTACAAATACTGACATTTCAGTGTTCTTGGCATTTCAAACTACAGCTCATATCACTTGTACTGATTAAAGATCCCATTACCCTTTCATAATAGACTAATTTTTTGCTTAAGAGACTGTTTGCCAACAATAGAGTCTTTCCAGGTCTCTCATATAAGCCTGGGTGTGATCCAAGGCCAGCTGAAGCTGACCAAATATTTTCTTTTCTCAATGGATTTTAATTTGGATCTTATGTTTCTCAGTGTCTCAGTTCTGCTTTTGCATTACAAAGTTAATCATACTACCATATCTCAATGGTATTGTGAAGTTAAATCCATTAATGGCCAGTGAAGCACTCAGATATTACAAAGCAGTAGGAACAAATTAAGCATATGGCTGAATGGCCCTAGCTAAAATTTGAAGTGGATAATTACACTTTTTCTACTCAAAAAATCACATTGGAATTTGCATTTGATGCAATATGCTACAGTATCTGCCTCAAACATATTTACAGAGTTGTTCTACATGGATAAGCACCCTATTTCACTACAAAGAAGCTACGTATCAATGGAGTAAAAGTGTATGATTTGCAAAGTAGTTTGCATATTTTCTGGATGGAGAGAACTAGAGTCATGACAGATTCTGTTCTTTTCCTTTCTAATTAATGTTTTAATTGTGGAAGCAAATAAAACAAATATATATAACAAGAAAAGGATAGTCAATTGTTTTACATTGTTATTACCCAATTTTTCAAAGTAAAGGACCATATCTTTACAAAGAGTTTGTAGGAGGAGTTTTGTTGGCTTCCTATCACTCCATTTTCTGTATTAATTTTATGGATTATGTGTCATAATCACAACTAAAGATACTAATGCCTATTAAGCTGTAAATGAAGTAAGAGAATAACATAAATTCAATGAGTTTTTTTCCTGTGAATGTGAGAATATATAATACTGAATATTTTGTCAAGTTTCTTTCTCTAGGATACAGCTGTTCCATTATGTAGTCCAGTCATTTTTACAGAAAAAGCCTCACAGACCCTTTGACTTACTTTTTCCTTTGACTAGAAAACAGTCTTACTATGCAGCATGAAGAAAAGTAGCAGTGTGACACCAGAACAAACAAAAAAACTTGTTAATGAGAAATACACTACCTGTCAGGTTCACAGTTGCAGAAGCAAAAAGTTTGAACAATTAATTCAGAAGACCATGATGGCCAGAAGAAAAAGAAAAGAAATCTCCTGCTTCATTCAGGAGACTAGGCAGGTTTGAATATGAGGTTTGACAGGTTCATGCAAATGTGACTGATTTTATGCAAGCTAATAGAATAACATACTGAAACAGAGTTTACCTTTAATTAGAGCTGGCAAGCTGGAAGGAAAGCCCATTAAGCCTGGAAGCTTGTAAGGTTCATGGTGTGTTAGACCACCCCAGAAAGAATTAAATTTTCAAAGACTTTCTACTCTTCTAGGAGCTCTCCCACATCAAGAACAAAATTGCTCAAATATCAACTAGTTAGAATCTAATTGAAAAAAAAATTATGAACTCACTTTGTATCATGATTGATTAATCTTCTGGAAAAGAGCATAATCTTTCATTGTCATTCACTGTCCCTGGCCATCCACAGGAAAAAACTGTGCCCCACAGAGCTCTACTTAAGTTACCCATCAGTAGCCTTCGGGACAGCGGGAATGAATATCAAATCAGACCATAGAGGTAATCAGCAACAGTTGAGAGAGGAATAGCACAAACTTATAGACAGACTGCTCCTTCACAGTGGAACTACACAAATGCAAGTGAATCACATCTGAAAGTCATTCCTGTGAAGACTGAGAATTTGAAGGCAAATCTTAGAAATCTGTGCTTAACTCCTTTATAGTAAGTAGTGAAAAAGGAAAAACTGAAAAATAAATGGAACAGATGGTTAAAGAGCAGATAGCATATCTCTCCAGAGATAAGGGGCTAGATAGTGTTTCCATTAAGCTTAGCAGTTTTCAATTCAGAAACTGGAAAAGGAAGGAGGACTATAGATACTCTCTGTAGCCTAGCTAGACTATTTTGCTGTTCAGCAAACAAAAGGAAGACTCAAACTTCAGCTGTCCAGCAAAGCACAGACCTCCAGCAATGCTAGAAACTGCATGCAATGTATGCATTTGACAAGACATCCATATGTATGCATTTGACAAGACATCCATAGGTGACTCATGTAAATAGCCACAGATCCTGTGTCATGGCATCAGTTTAAAAATGACCTCATTTTGCTCCACATGGAAACCAAACTGAAATCTTGTAAGTAATTTTTCTGGCAGGACTGCTGTTTTCTGTGGCTTTGTGTAGACAGCAAATTGATTATGGATGTGGTTTACCAAGGGACTTGTCTCCTCTGATTCTCCCTCCTCCCATGCCTGCCTGAAGTCACAGGCTCTGGACATCACACAGAACCACTCTCCTACACCCCAAGGTTATACTGCACCCATTGTTCAAGCACACTCTGGTACACCTCTCAGTCCATAGACAGGGATTAGGGACCAGTAGAGTGAATAAAGAGCTGGAAGTCCAGCAAGGGAAGTGACAGCTTCAACCTACCATCAGCAGGGAGGAACAAGACAAGGACTGGTGAGCAGGCAGAGAGCGGGCTCCATAGGGACTGTTAGCAGATCAGCCATGGTCAGATATCAGGGATCACATTACCAGCATTTCCCACTGCTGCTTAGTACTTCAAGCTCCTACTCTTACTCTGCCAACCAGAAGCAAAGCCATTCAAGATGGGAGCTGTAAGCAAATATTATGTACAAAGGGCACTGTGGGCAGTTCTGGAGATGTCAAAATGACAGTCTGTAGTCACCATTATAAACCTGCCATCCATGATGTAAGTCTACCCTTGGGCCTGACCAGCCAAGAGCATGGCATAAGTTGTACTGCAAAAATAGCTAGCATAGCCTCAATGATTATTCCCCTTTTCCTGAAACATCCAGAGTCTCTAAATCCACTTGCAACTTACAGGACACTACTAGAGAGACCAGGCCAGGCCCACTGCTCCCTTCCCCTGTACATCCTGCTGTGGTCTGACTTACGGACTTTAGAAGTGCACAAACCACTACAGCCCAACTCAGAGCCTACATATGCTTCCCTAAACTTCTTAAGAGTTCCCAATGCCAGCCAGTCAATCTTCCCCAGGCAATGCTTCAGAGATGCTGTCTATAAAAGAGTTAGCCTAGCTAGTTATCTATATACAAGGTTATTGTTTAGGACTCAGGAGTCTCAGTATGATAAAAGAAAAGCCTAGAAGAGGTGTGTACGTAGAAGCTCCACTGGTTCTTGGGGCACTCATGTTGGGAACGGATGAAGTAAAGAACTGAGTCTCACTGTTTTACTTAATATCTTGTTTCTCTCCTTCATATCCTCATAACAAATTTTATTCCTCTCCTCATGCTCACTTTCTACTGACACCATTTGGCATAGCCAGGTTTCATAAGGTAATGGCTATTTCTTGCCTTGGGGATGTGATTCCTTGAAGGAGGTGTGTTGGCCTATACACTTGAGTCCAACCCATCCTACATGTATGTAACCCATTTTGCTATGAGGATGAGGAGAAAGCAGGAATAAGCAGCCTTGCTCACCAGAAAGTATGTGCTTTTCCCTCATGGCGTATCAGGCAACAACATATCTTGTTTAGCTACCAGAAGTTGAAAATGGCCTGTAGCAGGCCTCATGGTTACAGATCTCATCTGAATCATTGACAACAGCAACAGCAGCAACAGGCAGCACAAATGCTGTGCACACTCAGAATGGAGGTTGTGAGTGAAGGATGCCTCTTTTATAGAAGGCAGTGGGTGCATAAAGCACTCCTCCTTTTCATGAGAAAAGGCTTGATTTGCTGAGATGAAAATGTACCTGATATAGCGTAAGGCACCAAATACACTCTGGATATAACTGTTGCACTTGCTTCATGGCGGATCTGAACCTGAGCACACTGCCTGGGTAGGAGTTCAGCCAGCACTGGGACCTGGCACCACAGACGTTCCCTACTGGTACGTCCTCAGATCAGCCAGTCCCTCTGTTATCTCTTGAACAGGTTAATGCATATTCACATATGCAAATGCCAAACAGTTATTAATAACTCTTAATGAATCGTGAAGCATTCAAAACCAATATCATAACATCAATCAACTACAGAATTTACATTTAAATATACTTATTTGGAGAGATAATTTTCCATGCACCTTGAGAAATTACACCAGCAACCAAACATTTTGCTATTAAAAGAAAGGCAATATCAAATAACATAGTTGCACTGTAAAAAGTAACTCTTTTCCTTGATGACCCACACATCAATATCACCCTGTTGTTATTTTCATCCAACATTAATTAACACTTTCAATTTTATGTCTTGCGCCACCATACATGGTTTCAGTGCACCATAGGAAATGTACGGAAGATATCCATGACACTATACATTTATATTATATATATTTATATGTATATATGTGTATTTATGCACAATACAGTATATTATACATATACAGCAGCTACCAAAAGAAATAAAATAAAATCAGTTATATGGAATATTAGAGGAACAATTGTGAAACCATGAAAATTGAATCTATTGTCAGATTACATATCAGGTAGAAAAAAAATTGAAAGTAAAACTTATTATATGCCATGACTTTAAATCAAAACTAGCATGAAAATATAAACAAAGAAACATTTGCAGGGAAAATATCAGACTGGAATCATCTGTCAAAAGTTATTGCAAGGCTTATTACCTGGTTCATGGCGGAGCATGTTCATCAGCGTCAGAAAAAAATCTAAATCCCTGGGAATTTATGGTCTTAGGTGAACATTAAGAAATTCACTATTTGAAAATGATGGCAATTAAATGGGAGGGGAATCAGCTGTGATCTTTGCTTGAGGAAAAAAAGCAAATTTAATCCCTCTCCATCATATAGCTGGCTAAATGTTTAGATTTAAAGAATGTAAACCCTCTTCTAGGTAGTATAAAGCCCCACAAATAGTTTTTATTAATAGGTGAAAATATTCAAAAACTCAATTTACAGAAAATTAAAATGGATAAATAGCTTTCTTATCTGAGCGAGTTACCTTATAAGTCCCCAGAATGCCTAATTTCAGAGAGAGCTTTCTGTATTCATCTCAGATTATGAAATGTTAATTTGCTAGGAAAGGCAAATGTAAAGTATTTATTTAAGTCAAGAAATGCTTAAAATATTTTAAATGCATTCTGGTTTAGATAGAATTATTTTTTAATCCATCTGGCTAGCCTTCCTCATGTTGAGGTCTTATTAAATGGAAATTGTTATGAATTTTATATGTGAAAAATTGCAAGCATTTGGCCCTCTGCCAACAATAATTTTGGTTAAATAGACTGGATCATACAACAGAGAGATGGATAGTATTCCTAATGTTTTCGTTTATGAAAAGGGTACAAAATGTTTATTAAAACATTAAAAAAATCTCATTTGGACCTGAAGAAACTTAGTAATTCACATCATGTTCATAGAGAATATGATTATTTTATAGCTAAGGTTCTAAGTAATTAATATGCTCCAGAACATTTACCTAAATTAGATTAACTAGAGTCAACTACACAAAGTAACTAACAGGCAATTTACGTGTGAGAAACCAAATGCTATTTATTGTCAGAAGTAGCTGCCAAAACAGGGACTGGGAAGGGTAGAGACTCAGAAGTTCTATAGACATTTAGAACAGAACAAATCTGTGCTTTCACACCTTCTCTTTCAAAAACTAGCTTAACCTGTCTGGGTCCAATTCCTCTGTGACTGGGATCCCTAGAAAACTAATATCCCTAAGTCACTTTGAAAATACTACTTAAGAACACTGCGGTGGTTGCATTACATTTGCTTGTTTTCAGTGTATTATAAGCTACATGCTTTGTTTAAAAAGGTCTAGGCTAGGTCCTCTGTCTTGCTTGTTTTGTTCTGGGTCAGGTGAGAAACTCTAGAAGAGTTTCTGTTCCTAGAAGAAAGCATGCATGCTTGTTGGGAGCAGCTTCAATAATACAATAAATTGAGAGAGGATGGAGAAAAGGTGAGTAGGGAGAAGAATATGGACTGGTTAGACAAGGGAAAAAATAATAATAAGCAGTAACTTACAGGAGGACAGGTTGCAACAGTGGGGAGCTCATTTACAGCAAGGTGCAGATCCAAAACCAGGCCTCAGAAGTGATGGAATAGATGACTTTCAAAGGGATCCCAGTACCACCATGTGGAGTTTGTGCAGCTAGGAAAGCCTTTTAAAATTTGACTTGAAAAAAACAAATGAAGAAGACGCTTCCCTAGAAAAGACACAGGTGGCAAGTGGAAAGACAAGTTTTCAGGCCTTTTATTACCATTTGCCTTTCTGACCTTCTTGCCACATTAGAATCAGTGCAGCATTAGGCCCTGAGCCACCTGATCTAACTTTGTAGTTGGTCCTGCCTAGAGGATCTCCAAAGATCTCTTCCAGCCTAACTTATTCTACAGTCCTATGACCTTTGGGGGGAAGGTTTGTATTTTCATTGATATCATGAATGTAGCACAACAAATTGTGGTGGAAATAAACAAATAGGCACTATGAATTTGATATGTGGAAGCTTTTTAATGGATGTGAAGAGCTCAGGACTCTGCATGTTGGCCCATGGCTGATGCCTACCATCTCCTACCACTTGCCTCTATCAGCGTGGATCTCATAACACCTGCAAGTTACATTCCCTACCACTGAAAGGACAGACAGACTCAATCTTATTAACAGAATAATGTTGGAAAAAAATCCCACCCAAAACTTTACAAATTATATTACATTGGTATACTACAACCTGTTGTGCAAATACTTTGTGTCCACAGATGCACAAATGAAATCTTAAAGTCATTGGAACAAAAAAAGGAAAGCAAGAATCTGTTAGACAGATTTCCCCAATTAATTTCACTAAAAATGCCTGTGAAATTTCACATACCAAATATATGCTTCTATTATTAGAAATATAATTGAGACATTCAAGACCCTCTATTTTTAATCTGAAAAACAGCCATGCCCTGAAATCTATTACAGAAAAGTTTCTCAGAAAACCATTGGGTCAGCAGGAAGAACAGACAAATTAAACAAAATTATTACACAAACTGTCAATGCAATGAGGGAATGCTTTGCTAGTATCATTTTAAGCGACTGAAGATACAGAGATTTTTTTGCTTCCATTAAAAGACTATTCTAACCTGCTTGATCTGACTGTAAGGACTTTTTTCCTCATGCCAAGTTAAATCCAGATGGTTTCTTCCCATGTCAGAAGTTACATCATTGAAATAATCAGATAGAAGTATTGGAATAGCAAGCAGTGAAACAT
This sequence comes from Platalea leucorodia, assembly GCF_965183815.1. NCBI lineage: Eukaryota > Metazoa > Chordata > Aves > Pelecaniformes > Threskiornithidae > Platalea > Platalea leucorodia. Next base: position 61,963,468 of record NC_138828.1, on the reverse strand, counting down.
TAACTTCTCAAGGAAGCATAGGTTTTCTGATGAAAATTAGAAAGGAAAGCTTGTGAAGCTTTTACAATACGCATGTGAAATGAGCATAGCTTTGTTTGAGGTTTACTTCCTCTATAATTTTCCCCAGAGGAAAGCAATCTCCTAGCTAGCTCTCAGGAACATACTGGAAGGGTAGGATGAGGTTCATTTCAAGGACCAGTTATTTCCAGAGTCAGTCTATGGTCTTGGTAAATGCTCACCTGTAGGGAGCTGAGAAGTCCCACTGAAATGTCTACACATAGAAGCAATATCTTACATGGAAAGTAAAGCGTTTAATACAAGCCCACCAGCTGCGGACTGTGAGCTGTATCCATAAAACTCACTGACACTGACAGCGTTGAGTCCATATTGCCTAAGCTCCTAGATGCCTGGCCGCTACAGTAGACTCCAGATCTCTGGGCCAAGTGCATTGGCTCCCTACTTTGTTTATGTAGCTGTGGGAAACATAACAAGTATGTTCAGTGACAACTTGCCAAGATTCAGACATAGAACAGAAAAACAATCTGAGCAAAAGTATTATATCTTAAGTCTGCCTTCTTGTAAAACTTTCTGACTTAGTGCTTCAGAATTAAAATAAGCATCAGGTTATTGTATTGGACAGCACTTGTAGCGATTGGCCAGGCACTTCTGCAGAGAAATGGTATTTAAAAGCTATTTCTGTCCTCAGTTCTTCACTGATCAATGTACCCTCTCCTTGAAACACACACAGGAACATACAATTCCCCCAACCACTCGATAAAGTCAGGATTTTTTTCACTTCCCCACTCTGCTGAAGAGTAGAAGTACTTCAAAAGGGAGGCTTGAGGGTAAGTACTGCTTAAGAGTAGTGTATGATCTGGAAGTTACAACATCATCTATGGAGGCAGAGATGTGGGTTTGAAGCCTTTCAGGGGCAGATGGTATTCTACCCAGGTCTCTTGCAAGCTAAGGGGCTATTTGGAGTAAAAGGATAATAGTTTGCAATCTCCACATTTTTAAGAAGAAGGGAAATGCCTATGTAGACTTACTAAGTTTGCTTGCTTTTCTTAGTTAGCTTTTGCGGGTATCTGAAGGGTGTATAAATAGGCAAGAGGCACTTTGTCCGCCTGGACTTGAAGTCAGATGCCTGCAGTGTATCATGAGCCCAGGTCAGAGATTGTAAAATAGATATTTTCAGAGCACATTTGCTTGTGTGAGTCTTTCAAGAGAGAGAGATTGAGAACTACTCAGCTTTTAGATTCAGATTTGTGTTACAAGGAGGCAAAATGATATTCAGTCATGTCAAGTCTGACAACATTGTCACAGCATTTATGTTCCTGGCATAGTTTTGCACTGTCTGAGAAGCAAGGTAAACTGCCTGCACAAAATCCCTTGGTCTGCAACTACTTTGCAAATGGTGATTAAGACCAGCTTCAACCTACAGCTTGCTGACGTATCTCTTTACCACACTGCAGTGACTTGTATTCCTTTGCTGTTGATGCCTGCACAACTGCACAACTTTGCAGCACATGCGGATGAGGATCTTATGGTTCTTCAGAAACTCGCCTGTGTGATCCTCAAGAGCACTATGCTGTTTAAATGTCTGCAGGACTTGGCAGCTATTAATCAGGATTTTCAGGCTCTCCACTTGGGATTGAGAGATCTCAGTTCTGTTATCTAACCTTTAGCAAAGTCCTTCTTGGGGATCTGGCTCTGTGTAATACTGAAGCTGAGTAAATGTCAGATACTCACAGTAAATCATAGAATAATAGAAATTTCTAATAATAGAGTTGAAACAGAATGGGAAAGATCATATAGTCCATGCCATTCTTTCAAACCAGGACCAAGTCTAAATACACCATTCCAAAGATTTGTCATGTGTGATTTTAAAGTGCATCTGTTGTTGAAATTCCACAACATTTCTGTGCAGTCCTATTTTGGTGCTTGGTTGTTCTCACCATAAGAAAATGTTCATTATGCTGAACCTAAATCCTTAAGGTGACTAGAGACCATACTAGATAAATTACATAATTCGTATACTTTTTCAAACAGATAATTCACTTTTCAGAATAAGCTTTGTTTCCTTAAAATACCTTCAATTACTTTAATTTTTGTGTGTTTCTTTCATACAGGCTTTTTTGATGTGATCCAGATTATTTTTTCCAGAAAGTTTCTTTAAAGATTTATTTTCTACTACATCAATTTATTACTGAAATGTTCTCAATAAAAATTACTATTTTATGCCATTCTATTTTCATAATGCCCAGTGTGGGTTAGCATAAGAAAAACAACAATCCTTGTCCTAAAATAAATAGACAAATTCCTAGCAGGGCTTTCAAGAATGTTTTGGTATATTTCTGAAAGCCTGATTTAACATTTCCATTTCTTTTAGGATTAGCTGTTATCTAATAGCTGTCATAGGGTATCAAAACTAAGGTCTGATTTACTCATTGTGTCATCTTTTACAGTAGCAGGTGAAAAACATATTTTTCCTATATCATTGATGGCATTCCATGTGTGTATGACTTTCACTCTCATTATCTCCCTTCCAAGCTGAAGGAACCTAGTTCTGTAATCTCTCTTTGTATGAAAACTGCTTAAGTTTGGACAGACACTGCTGGTTTCTTATTTTCCAGGTAGTCCAACAACTGTAATGATAAGTCCAAACATTCCCATGTCTTGTTTCTGAAGGAAGCCAGTAGCAAATAATTGCAAGGACAGTATATGAAACAGGAAAAATACAGAAAGACTTTTTCACCTCTGTGTTCTTACAGGTTCCAGAAATAAGACTATTGCTGTGCCTGGCCTGCCCTAGTTAATTAATTTACTTAATCCCTCTACTATTCCTATTTATTCTTTTAGCCACCACAGCTTTACGAATGAGTTCCACGGTATATGTTTTGCAAAAATAGTTTCTATTGTTTACTTAAAATCTTCTGCCTGACACTATCCTTGGTCACAACTAGCTCTTCTATTTTAAGAAACAATAAATAAATAGTCTGTGTAAGCCCTTCTCCATAACATTTATTTCAGAGTCCTTTATTATATCTCCTCTCAATCATCTCTTTCCAAGCTGAAGTGCCTTAGTTCTTGTACTACAATTACTAATTAGAAGACCTAATTAGTAGAATGCATAGACAGATAATTTCACTTTCAGCATGTATCTTACTTATCATCTTGTTATTGTAGTGTCCTTTTTGTAGTGTCACAGTTTGTTGAAGTGAATTCATACTTGCTTCTTCTGGTTTTGTTTTGTGGGTTTTTTTTATTTTAGTTGGGAATCAAAATAAGTAAGGGAATAAATAATTTCAGCTGTTGCCATGTTGAAAATTTTGTAAATGAAAGTATTTGGAGATGTTTCTAGACTTTTTGCCATCTTAAAAAATGTTATTGCAGTAACTGATTGAAAACTTCAAATCTGAAAATCGATCCTGGAGCAAAAGGATAATATACATATTGCGGCTGATATTTGCATTAGCTGCTGAACTAAGAACAGTTATTTCCTTGAATAAAGGATTGCATGGCTTGGCAAAACAACAAGTTTCAATGAAAACATCAGGTTTTGGTCATTTGAAAACCATCTATTTCCCTATTATCTATAACTTTTTTTTTTTTTAATAGTTATAACTGTAACTATAACTTACTTACCTATTATCTATACATTTAAAATGTTACCCACATTGAATAAACTAAATTTCCCACAAAGTCAAGAAAATATGAAAATGCACATCTTCTGTATTGAATCTTAAGGGGAACGGATTTGATATTCTTATGAGTTTGTTTTAAAAGGTTATGTCTAACTTCCCTTGAAAAACCTCATGGCAGTGTGTGGTTAAGCCAATGGGTCTACATCCAATCAAGCATACATTGGTTTGTGGGTGAATACACTTTCAGGCAGAAGCTCTAGTGAATTCATACATCATTCTAATTCTGAGCATATGAGGACACATTAACTGGGCACCAGATCAAACCCCACATCAAAGGGAGTACCAATGCCCCTGACTCCAGCAGTGTCCACTTTTCAGTTTTGGGGAAGAGCAAAAAAACTGAACCATAGAGGATGCTTTTTTTTTTTTTTTTCAGGAAAGGCTATTCCTAAGTTAACAAAAATAACTTTTACAGTATTTGTTATTATACAGTATGTCCTTCCCAGCTACTTTCCTTCACACAAGAGTGTGGTACAGGCCTTCAGAGGACTTGTAAACTCTTGGGTTAATCTAGATGACCAGATTAGATGCCTACATTTAATGGATAAATTTAGCAGAAACAAAGCTGGGCCATTCGGATGCAACACAAATAAAAATGCAGTCTCTGATCGCTTCATAGAGAATGAAATCTAGTCGAGGGTTAGTACATTCTTGAGACAAACTGAGATGTTCAGTCCATTTTATCTAGAATGTTGATGGTTTGTTGCCTAATGTAAAGGTGAAACTCAGCTTCAGAAATCCGCCAGCAGCCTCCAGATTCTGTTTCTCTCATTCCTCTCATTTCACTCTTCACTCAGCTTCAATCCAGATATACAGGAAATCTTAGAATCATAGAATCATAGAATTGTCAAACTTGGAAAAGACCTTTAAGATCATCAAGTCCAACCGTTAACCTATCACTGCCAAGCCCATCTATACCATGTCCTCGAGCACCACATCTATCCGTTCTTTAAATACCTCTGGGGATGGAGACTCAACCTCTTCCCTGGGCAGCCTGTTCCAATGCTTGACCACCCTCTTGGTGAAGAAGTTTTTCCTAATATCTAACCTAAACCTCCCCTGGTGCAGCTTAAGGCCGTTTCCCCTTGTCCTATCGCTCGTTACTAGGGAGAAGAGACCGACCCCCACCTCCCTACAACCTCCTTTCAGGTAGTTGTAGAGAACAATAAGGTCTCCCCTCAGCCTCCTCTTCTCCAGACTAAACCACCCCAGCTCCCTCAGCCACTCCTCATAAGACTTGTGCTCTAGACCCTTCACCAGCTTCGTTGCCCTCCTCTGGACACACTCCAGCACCTCCATGTCCTTCTTGTAGTGAGGGGCCCAAAACTGAACACAGTACTCAAGGTGCGGCCTCACCAGTGCCGAGTAGAGGGCCACTATCACCTCCCTGGTCCTGCTGGCCCCACTATTCCTGATACAAGCCAGGATGCCATTGGCCCTCTTGGCCACCTGAGCACACTGCTGGCTCATGTTCAGGCAGCTGTCAACCAACACCCCCAGGTCCTTTTCCGCCAGGCAGCTCTCCAGCCACTCCTCCCCAAGCCTGTAGCGTTGCATGGGGTTGTTGTGACCCAAGTGCAGGACCCGGCACTGAGCCTTGTTGAATCTCATGCAGTCGGCCCCGGCCCATCGATCCAGCCTGTCCAGGTCCTCTGTACAATCTTGTACAATGGGAGTTTATACTATTCATGTCATAAATGGCACAAAAACCTAATTCAGAACAGTATATCTCTTCCAAAGAAACCTTTCTCATTATTTATATATCAAAAAGACAAGTGTCTGTCTCAGTGAGTATGTAGTTTGTCTAGTCAGGTGTTGCAGTAAATTTGGGAGACTGGGTATAAATCTACTCCACAGAATTATTTTCATAAGTGCCAGGATACGTATTTAATGTTAGGAGATCTGCTAGTGTAGAATAAGTTCAGATACTGGTCCATTTTAGTCATGACTTATAATGAAACGTTTATGTAGAGGGATCTATTTTTAAAAAATAATGTTTCAGAGGATATGATAATCTGTTTTATCTAGCACAGTATTATGTTGAATGCTTAATTTTAACAATCTCAAAAAGGAAAAGCTTTCTTTCAAAGCCTACACAAGTAGAAAAATATGAATCCTGCATTTTTTATCTCAGTAAGTCTTTTTCCTATATCTAATTCAAATTACAGGATGCATTAGACACGTTCAAAGAAAACAACTCTCTAAAGGCAGCAGGTAATGAGAGGATTCCATCTACATTTTCTACTGTTCACAGTTTGTTGAGTACACTGAAAAAATGATCTCATCAAATTTGAGAAGATGTATTAGATTTTAATGGCCTCTTTTTAAAACAATCATGAACTAATAGACACTTTTCTTTCTAAATGTTTGCACAATGTACTAAATCACCAGAGTACCTCTGGTCAACTATTTTGCATTCTGCTAGCCACAAAACAGTAAATGATTCTGAGGAATAGAATAGATATTAATGTTTTCATGGGAAAATGATAAGAAGAAAAAGTATTTTTAGAATTTTTTTCTAGGCTAATTAATCTGGTTTGAGCAATCTACTTATGTAAGTAGGAGGCAGCTAATCATCCTTCTGAAGCAGAAAGTGCAAGTTTGGTAACAGGCATCCACTTGTCAAAAGCAACCACTCATCTTTGAAACAGGGCCTTATTTTTAAAGCTGACAAGGTGGACAGTCCTGAGCTGTCTAAGTGAAATACATGAAATTGAAAATAAATCCAAACATAGTTCACCCAAATAAAGTGTCCAAATCTCTGGAACCCCACTCTCATTGCTTTCTACATCTCTACTATTCTGAAAACTTCCAATTTAAGGAGAGCTAACCAGAAATAGTTGCTGTTTTATTAAGGAACGGAAATGTCTGTAGCTCATTGTCTAATTTGCCATGTAACAGGATTAAAGTATCCTTTTGTACTGCATAATATTGACATAGACAAAAATAGTACATAGATTTGTGTATTAGGACTTGAGGGAAATCTCTGAAAATACAAGCGGCATCTGCCTTCAAGGGGTGGGTGGATTATATTCACAAAAATTGCATATGTTCAAGTAAATAAATAAAAATCAAGTTTCACATAAGCTTCTGACTTAAAAGTTTTGCTTTTTTAGTTTTCCTGAATTTCTGTACAAAATCCTATTATCACTATGAAAAGAAACACCAACACTATCTTTATTCAGAAATGTATGACCTATGTAAGGATGGTGAGCACATACATACCCCCAACAAGGCAACTGTTTAAGATAATGTACAAATGGCCAAATAGATATAAAAAGTAGCATGAATTTTAGGATCTGAAAAGCAGAAATAAATGCTCAGCTACCGTATACTTTTAAATGCGATCTCCTATATTACAGATCTAATTTATTGTTTATCAAATAACTTATCTGTAACTACAGCTGAAACGTAAGAAAGATTAGGGTATTGCAGTTTTGAGAAGGAATATTTGGACAAATGAACCCATGTATCTGACCTCTCAGCTACCTGCAACTTACACTGCAGTACCTCTTGCAAATTTAAAATAGTAGAAAAGAGTACTCAAAAGCCAAATGTACTCAAAAGTACTCAAAAGCCAAGTGTATGGGTGAAGAGAGTGTCTGCCATCTTACATGGATTAAATTATGGAGAAGAAAGAAGACTGAAAATACTGACTAGAACAGCTGATTCTCAATCCTATTAGAGCTTTTCAAATACTGAATGATGAAGATGATATCTGTAGTGACAGCATGGCACCTTTCCTATCCATTTTTCATTAAAAAGTGGTATTTGGAACAATTTCAGGGGTACTTTATACCACAATGCACGTAGCCACAAAATGCTAAACAACAGCAAGGGAGATTTTTATCTAAACAGATGACTTATATTGTTTTTCTTAGTGGCCGTATCTGATGACTCCACTGGTATATGTCTTAAACTACTTAATTTCAGTCTTCTTAGCACTACAGAATTGTTCAAACACTAAAAAGTGATATTGAAAACATGAGACAAGATTAGTCATACAATTACTAATAAACTCCAGGGACTGCCTGGAAAATTTCCTAAAGAAGCCTACTAATTATTTGTCCTTGATTTTATTGGTTTTATTCTTCTTCAGTTTTGAAAAGGTTTGTGTATAAATCATTTTTACACCCTGCCACAAAACATGGCATTTTCTTTAGACTGGATTTTCTTCTGTGATACACTAAATGGACTTTGAGCAAGTCATGCATACCAATCTTAAACTTCAATCTTCTTTGTTACAATGATTGCAGAGTAAATTTTTGAGGGTTTTGGGATGAGTGGCAACTAATTAACTAGTGTAAGTATTGCATTTGCATGCACTGCAAAGTAATATGTGTCAATAACAGGCTTTGACTTTTTGGTCCTGTGGTAGCATATTTTGCATCAGTAAAACCTTCAGCTCAATAAAGTCCCAACATGTTCCAGAAATACAAATTAGTGAAAATACACATTTTCAAAATGAATCAATCCTCATAAATTCATTTCTTCAACAAATGTTGAATGCCTAAAATTTCCCTACCCTGTGATATCGCTGTATGACACTCATGCCTTTGGTTTTGTTTGTTTGTTTGTTAATTTAGTAATGCTGGAGACCTCTTTATTATAAAAATAATAACTGATTGAACTTGGAGAGTTTGCAAAATTTGATAACAATATTGGAGTGCCGAAAGGCAATCATGCTGAAATAAATGCAGGTGGGATATAGTGAAATGATATTACAGAAAAAGGGGCAAATGAGCTCAAAGATCAAAAGAATATTTCAGACAACTCTACTCTAAGTGTCATATAATGTTTTTTTAGTTAATACAGGATTAAATAACAATCTGTTTAAAGATTTCTGTTCCTAAGTTATGGAAAAAGATCAACTAAAACAAAATCTACAAATTTCTTCCCTCTTTCTTCTAAACACGAGTAATGATAATTTCTTAAAACTGTGAAGAGATATCTATCTGAATGAAGAACAATTAAATTCTGATAGGTTCCCCACTTGAGTCATAGTGGTCTGTGACTAAAGCATCAATAAGAATTTTTTCCAAAGGGGAAGTATGGGCTAATATTATGAAATTTGCATTTGTCCCAAAAACCCTCAGAATTTCTATCAGGAGAAAAAAAAAAAAAAATCCTTTTGGAAAAATTAAAACCGATCTGATATGACTTGTTAATACAAATCAAAGCACTTTTTCATCCAATTCAACTTTTACCTGTGTGTTCTGCCAGGATGAGTTTCATTTACATGTGCTGCCACACAGCCTGGAAGCCCTGTCATCATACATCCTGTACTAGATGCTTAATACTGGAGCAGGTACAACACCCAGGGACATCATGTACAACACCTAGTGGCATAATTTTCTTCTGCCCCTTTCCCAGCAGAAAGGATAGTGCTCACTTCCCTTGTAGCTGCTTTTATTTATCAGAAATGGCTGCTTATGCAATCAATAGATTTTCCCAGTGTATTTTCCTTAGAAGCAGAACCAGATATGACCTATGTAAGCAACCGGTCATTTTATTAGCTAATCATAGCAGCTAGGACATTTTTCCTTGCTGCAACGTAAATGATCCAGACTGAAGTCTCATTATGTATATTTATACAGAATAACCTCCAGATGCCAAGCTAAGCTACAATGTTTCCTTAAGGCAAGTTCTATCCCCGTCTTCTAAATAAGCAGGGAAGCATGGACTGCAGAGATTTTCAATTTATTATTGCACATTTCCTTCTTCAACAGCTAATAGTAATGGCTAAAATAAAAATTTAAAAGAAGTTGATAGAAAGAAGTCTTCTTTATGTTTTATTTTCAAAGAAGTTTAATCACTACAACCTGTGTATCAAGGTTGCACTATGGTTTTACTCACATGAGGAAGACTGAAACAGTTCTGTCTCAACCAATGGATGACAGTAGTTTCAAAAATACGGTTATTTAAACACCAAAAAGTACCAATAAACTAAAGTAAATTCAATGTATAGGAAAGGGATCAAATGTACTTTAATGTCTAGCTGTCCCTTTTTCTCTCCTTGTCTAGTTATTGAAGGAAGAAATTGCATCCATCTACACTGATGAAGTAGGGGTATGTCGTGGTTTAACCCCAGCCAGGAACTAAGCACCACACAGCCGCTCGCTTACTCCCCACCAGTGGGATGGGGGAGAGAATCGGAAGAGTAAAAGTGAGAAAACTCATGGGTTGAGATGAAGACAGTTTAATAGGTAAAGCAAAAGCCGCACGCACAAGCAAAGCAAAGCAAGGAATTCATTCACTACTTCCCAGCGGCAGGCAGGTGTTCAGCCATCCCCAGGAAAGCAGGGCTCCATCATGCGTAATGGTTACTTGGGAAGACAAACGCCATCACTCCGAACGTCCCCCCCTTCCTTCTTCTTCCCCCAGCTTATATACTGAGCATGATGTCATATGGTATGGAATAGCCCTTTGGCCAGTCTGGGTCAGCTGTCCTAGCTATGCTCCCTCCCAGCTTCTTATGCACCTGGCAGAGCATGGGAAGCTGAAAAGTCCTTGACTAGTGTAAACTCTGCTCAGCAAGAACCAAAACATCAGTGTGTTATCAACATTATTCTCATCCTAAATCCAAAACACAGCACTCTACCAGCTACTAAGAAGAAAATTAACTCTATCCCAGCTGAAACCAGGACAGGGTACTAGCAAGCAAGTTGCATGGTCACAGTCCCAACAAAAGGTCTTTTCTTTTCAACATACTAAAAAGTAAGCATCCATGATGCTTTGCAACTTACAAAGAAGGCAAAGTTACCTAAGGAAAAAAACGTTGTGTTTTCCTGCAAAAGCTCCGTGACCTTCCACACACAGAAAGGCACCAAACTGGGAAGTCTCACCTGTCTACTGAAGCTAATTCCAGATCATTGGCTTAATTTTTTGGTTCCCAAGAGCTGTTCTTCAAGCACCGCTGTAAAGAAAACCAAGATATATAAAAGATGAAGTGATCTAACTTAAAAAAAAAGTATAAGCACATTGACCAATTATGCAGTTTAATGAATCTGACACCTTGCATCAACAGTATTTTCTAAATTAAGTCATATTCAGTATAAAAGCCTTATTGTTATTCAGAACACTTCTCAGCTACAGCTGTAAGATTTTATTAAATCAATATGTGCCTACTAGGAACAGCTTGTTGAAGGAAAGCAATGTGAAAACAAATGCAATGTTCACAGTGCAAGAGGAACAAAATGACAGGCTAAATTCCACTGATAAAGTCAGAGTATGTATTAAACCCTACCTTTCTGAGACTTTGCCTCTATTACAGTGAAGTTTTTTATGACTATAAACTGCCAAAGCTAGAAAAATGACTCTAAACATTTGAGATGACTGTGCATATAGTCCTGAAATAGCGTCTCTGGCTGTTTTTGCTTCTTGCATACCAAAGCATGTAGGGTGATATAAAATTAACACAACACAATAAGCAACAAATCAGAGGTCATAGAATCACAGAATGGTTGAGGTCAGAAGAGACCTCTGGAGGCCATCTTGCCCAAACCCCCTGCTCAAGCAGGGCCATTTGTAACAGGTTGCTCAGGGCCACATCCAAACAGCTCTTGAATATCTCCAAGGATGGAGACTCCACAACCTCTATGGGCAACCAATGCCAGTGCTCAGTCACCACTGAAAAGAGCCTTGCTCTGTCTTCTTTGTACCCTCCCTTCAGATATTTGCACGTATTGACGAGACTCCCCTCAAGCCTTCTCTAGGCTAAACAGTCCCAGCTGTCTCAGCCTTTCCTCACATGAGAGATGCTCCAGGCCATCCATCATCTTTGTGCCCTTTCACTGCACTCTCTCCAGTATGTCCATGTCTCTCTTGTACTGGAGAGCCCAGAACTGGACACAGTACTCCAGGTGTGGCCTCACCAGTGCTGAGTAGAGGCGAAGGGTCACCGTTCTTGACTTACTGGCAATGCTCATCCTAATGCAGCCCAGGATACCATTAGCCTTTCTTGTCACAAGGGCACATTGCTGGCTTATGTTCAACTTGGTGTCCACCAGGACGCCCCAGTCCTTTTCTGCAAAGCTGCTTCCCAGCTGGTCAGCTGCCAGCGTGTGAAGGTGCCTGGGGTTATTCCTCCCCAGGTGCAGAACTTTGCACTTCCCCTTGTTGAACTTCATGAGTTTCCTGTCAGCCCATTTCTCCAGCCTGTCGAGGTCCCTCTGGATGGCAGCACAACCCTGTGGTGTATCAGCCACTCCACCCCATTTTGTTTCATCTGCGAAAGGTCAATGCTCATTCATGACAGTAAAAGGACACAAAGTGAGCATGAATTTAGTATGAAGAGGCAACAGTTTCAATAAGCACTGTTAGAATTTTATTTTGATCTGCAGAAGTTTTCTTATCATTTATGTCACGTGTTGGGAAGGTACAGTTTCTGACATTTGCTATACAAACTAGACTTTCAGGAATGGCCACAGTAATTAAAAATACCTACTACTTGGTGCAGGTCAACAGGAATTACAACATGGTTTCTTAAAAGATCAACATCTGCAAAATGTTTGTTGTAGTTTATTGTAACGATTATGATTACTGAAGATACAGTTAGCTTTGAGAAGCGTTCTGGAGGGTGAGAGAAAATAGTGGAAGAGTTAGTATTTTTTGCTAAAAACAGGTTATGGAAGTACTATTCTAATATGCCTTAGAATCTCTTCCAACAATGGTATGTATTTTTCCAATCATTATGGAGTTGCTATGATGAAATTGAAGTATATACTTTTCATGTTCAGAACGTGGGATTCAAAGTTTTGTACATCACTTTGGTGACTCCTCTATTTTACTGCTAAGTTGCCCTACCCACTAGAAATTGAAGACAAACACAAAAGAAACATGGGATGGACATTACAAACGTCACATAATAAAGCTGCATCAAATTAGCTATAACCTTGAAAGAAATTCCATATATGTAGATAACTATGTATCTGGAACAATATTTTTGTGCAGACTGAAAGATTTAAAAAAAGAAATATAAAGGAAACAGGCATGATTTGATATTAACATAAACTATACATCAGATCATCACTTTTTGCTTAGTGCTTCCGAAAACCCCATGAAATCCAAAAGGGATTACAGCAAATGGCTTATAGTGTTTCTAATGAGCAAGGGTTGCTGAGCTCTGGGAAGTTACCCACAGTAACAGCACAAGTATTAATGAGATAGATGCTTATCACTTTCCTGCCCCAGCACTAGATCAAGAGGCTTTTGCCTCAGGAAAAGGAGGTCTTTGGAAATCAGTTCATGATGCAGGGCGACACTTTGGCACAGCCTGCTGATATCATGGGAGGAGCAGAGCAACTCAGATGCACAAATAGAAACCACTACATACACCATTTTACGTCACGGTTCTATAAATTCTTCACCATGTTCCTCAGGACATATTATCTGGAGCATTATAAATTCAATAAAGTCAATTAATGTGAACTATTTCTAGGTAGACTGCTCTTAAAAATCATGGATTTAAGTCTCGCATGAACTAATGACTACTTTTGCAGATCATGATCTCTTTTGTATCAGAGACAAATAACAGAATCTGATGCAAACCAGGGAGTTAGTATTCTATTTTTAAATTCGAGTCTAATTTAAAAAATATAACTTCCAGCAACTCTACTGTCACTATAATCAATGAAAGGGATAGCCTAGGAACTGCCAACGATTTCGTCAGTGGCATCTGCTACTGCAATATTTATTAATTGCTTTCCTCATGAGAATAATTTAACTGCTTCTGTTATTACAGAAACAATAGGGCAAGAGCATGCCTAATACCAGTTATAATTAATATACAAAATTGTTAGTCAAATCCACTGTACGCATGTAAAAAATAGAATAATCATAAATAATCAGTCTGGAAAAAAGCTATTATAAAAACATTTTAATTGCTCTTGAATTATAAAACTTATGGGCTATTTTTTAAGTAAAAAATCTATTTAAGTAAAAAATCTATTGCTGCAATAGATTAAAGACATACACACACGTACATGCACATATATATGCTAACATATGTTTATATTTCTTCTATCAATCCATGCCATTTTCAAGCTAAAAATGCTCCACAGTACTCTCTAATTAAGGAGGACATGTGGAATAATGTCTTCCCGTTTACATGTTAGAACAGATGAGAAGGAAAGCAATGCTCTATGTCATAAACACGACATTTGTATTAACTCCAAAATACCATCCAGCAGTTAGGGCTGCCTTCCAGGAAGGACTCAATTGCCTCCAAGCCCAGGGATGTAAATCCTAAATGCTTCATGTCTAGTACTTGGAGAGGGTTTCAAAGCCTGAGCATAGCCTCCCTCTAAAATGCACAAACGGGCCACAAGGGCTGGGATCAACCCACGTCTGGCCAGCAGGAAATGCACAGGGCTGCTCCCAGGCTCCATCCTTGCATACGTGCCTGACAAGGGCTGTAAACTAAAGATATGACCAGAAGACATTCTGAGCTCAGAATCCACTCCTGGGATAAGCACTTGAAAGATAGATTGTTTTGAGCGTAGTCATCTAAATTCTATCTAGGTTTAATCTTATATATATCCTTCTTTTTTTATTTCTTGAATCTGTCCATCATTTATTTGCAGGTCTCAGAAAAAAAACTGACAGAAATCCCACACTGATCTTAGAGCCATTCATGATTTCCAGTGAGTACAGTTTGCATTATTTATAAGCCATCTGTGGAAGTATTTACATGCAGTTAGCAGAATTTCACTAGAGCTGCCTCCTGCATCTTCTTGTTGGATGTTACTATTTAACCATACATAAGTAAAACAAAGATTGATCTGTAGCTTAGGCTTCAATGGAATAATAAATAATGACTAATTTTCAGTGTCCTTGCAGTTGTTGGACATCTCAGAAAGAACCCATACAAAGAATGGGGATTGCAGCTCTCTCGAGATTGATTTCACCTTTGTCAGAACTCCGTAAAATATTACATTGAGATCCTATACCTGGGTTGAACACAGTTATAAGTTCTCTCAAGATAGTACAGGCTTCAGGCATCTTTTTTTCCTATTTTCATTTACTCATTTCTTTGAAACTGCTTATAGCTACACAGACAGCTTGACTGAAATCCAAAAGGGTCAGTAAAACAGCTTGGGTATATACTTAAGTGTTTCTGGCTCTCTAAAAATTTGATTCCAGTGCGTTAGGTCTAGCCTAACACAAGCAATAATGTTGTGTGAATTCAAACAAGAGCCAGGATGTGACTCCAAAACTGGAGTGCCTCCTGATTATGCTCTGTTCACGTGAATATCATACAGGCGGAGAAATAAGGCTCTCCATCAGATTGGCTGCTGCACCTGAAGTTTAAACTTGAAAGCCTAAATATAAGTAGGCTGCAACTGTTCCACTCTTCCTTTTGAGGCTAAGCATATTTAGACACTGATAACTGTCCCTTTGAGAGCAGCCCCTGAAGTACCAGTCTTTTTTCATTTGTCATAAGTAATATGATACGTAATGTGATAAATAAATACCACTCTGGTATACTCATTCAGTTATTAAAGTTGATTTGTATTACCTGCTTGTACATAGGCAAGATCTCGCTACCCCCAACTTAATATGTTCTTGCTTTTTTTCAATAGATGTTGAAAGGATGGCAGCTTTAAAATTTCATTAGTGCACTATTGATGGAGCCTGAAGGAAGCTGTCCGACCGATTTACTGGATCATTTCCCTCCCAAGACCTTGTTGAACAGAGGAGAAAAGCAGCCCACTTTTTGAAACTATACAACTTATAGTTCAACCAACATGGTAGTTCCTACTTTGCTTTTATAAACTAGAGAATATTACTTAGCCTAGACTTTGGTCATAAAAAATCATGAGCACTCATAAGCAGAAAACTATCTCCTTGCTTTCTTCAAGTAGGGAATATTAACTTATGATTATTACAAAAATTAAGTTATGAAATCAGAATGATCTATTTTATCAATGACATCAAGTGCACAAGGAATATCTCATATAATTACAACTTTACCATGGAATTGTAAGTTATTTTGTCTAGTCTTTGGGAATAATAAAAGGAAGTTGATATGTACTAAAATTTGCTCCTGGAAAATGATTTACTGCTTTTTGAAACAAATGGAAATGCATTAAACATTATTGCTGGAGAACAGCTATTTCTCTATAACATAGCATTCAAGACATAGGCTGGGGTTTTTTAAGAAACCTAGGGGAGCTAACTGTACAAATTCCCTTGGAGCTCTTATTTCCATGAATTTTCTACAGCCTAAATGCTTAACATATTTCATATTAATCAGTCTTTCCCATGTGAGACATTTAGATCTTCACTGGAAAATATGTTTTTTTCCTAAATTTAATTTGTTACTGATTCTAAAGGTGCTAACAGAAAGGTCCTCTGACTGATCTATGTTCTTTCTAGAATCCTATGATTAGTAAGAATGTGATTCAAAGTAAAATTTATATAGATGAGCCTGGAGATGATACAAATCCTGCTGTAGTTTAAAGATCCCTCTCAATTTCTTTATGCCAGCTGCAGCAATCTGATCTCTACCAGATGTTCCATTGGCTGGTTTGCAATGGCAGGATTCTGTGAAATTTTCTACAATATTTCAATTTCATATTTTCTTATGTTCCTCTAGTTCAAGAAAATTTGTACGGGACCTGCACAAAATGGGCAAAATGGATCATTTAACTTCTGGAAGTATACATTTTAAGTGGTCAGTGCTGTAAAGCCAACATTGATGTTTCACTACCAAATACTTACATGTACTAGTCATTATAGTCCTGGCAATTTTTATGAGAAGATATAATTTTCTAATCTCTAGAGACACATACATTTCCTGGAAAGCTTTGGAAATCTGCTCTTCGTATACTGTGTAGTCATATCACACAGCAGAAAGAACAAAGGAAAGAACCCTGTCTGTTAATTGGCATCTGCACACCGGGCTAACGACCCAGCATTTGGGACAATAATTTGTCCTCACTTCTGCTTCAGTGCTCCACAAGTCTATTTGCCATAGACTCATAATAATAATAATCTGTTATTCAACTCATTTGACAGAACATTTGTTATCACTGTTGTTAAGTTTCAGCCTGTGAAGAAAGTGATGTCCTAAGTCTATTTTGAAAAAAATCCAAAGGAATGTTAAGTATAATTTTGGGGAAGAAAAATATCAGTTGTTATGGACAAAAACATCATTGATAGTATCACTTAAATATCCAACCTTTAAACACTTTTATTATCAGAATTTCCAATGAAGTAACTAGCTATTCTGCCCAAGACTGAACTAGTTATTTGTTCCTTTGATAGTTCATAATTATGTTAATCAATTGTGCTTAATGAAAAGGGGTTTTGTTTATGTACCTGCCATTTTGCATGTGCTCAGTTTGATTATTATTTGGAAAAGCACTTCAACACTTGCTTTTGAACATATCCTTATAGTTCAATATGATCTTTGGCATTGCACCAAATACCTCTTATTTTTAATCTTATTCTGTAAAACAGTTACAAAGTGACCCTTGACAGAGTGGCTATTCTAATTTATTGTAATTTTTTTTTGTAGTAATATTAAGTTAATATTAATTTCCTACATACTTTCAAAAAGGTTAAATTCAGATTTCTCATATTTCTGGCTCTTGGCTTTTTTGTCCATCTTGAACTATAAATGTCTCAGGAGTCCCAAAAACATGAGTGACCATGCTAGATTTACTAATATATTTCCTGTACTGCTAAATATGATATAATAAAGTCGGATAGACGCGATGAGTCATCTAAAATACATGCTGAAAATAGAAAATAAATCACCAAGGGAAAGACCTCAAGATTTGCTTTCCATCACGAATACCTCAAAGGGGAAAAGAATTAGTTTTGTAAAAGAAAGAGGTTATTTATGTTACACAAAGATAGAAAATATCTGAAACAACCAGTGTGGGACTCAAGGAAAAAAAATAAAATTTAGTTTCATTTCTATTTTCTGTTCATCGCTTTTTCAGTTCTTATATTCAATAGTTTCTCCTCAGTGTGCAGGTGTCTAACACCACTGCTGTCTTGGAGAACACTTTGACATGCTGTTCTGAGTATTGTGTTCTCCGTATAGCAGCCCACTGAAAGAAACAATTCTGACAATTTTGGTAGCTCCAGAAAAAGAAATATAATTTTTTGTATACACAGGTAAAAGCAAAAAGTTTTTGTACTTCATCCTTACTCTTTATTGTTTGTTATGTACACATAAATAGATACCTGCAAGGAAACAACACAGAAATATGGAAGAATGAAATATATGACCTTTTGCTTTTACTGTGTAACTTCTCTCTCTTTACAATGTGGAATATCATGTACATGTGCGCATACACACATGTAAAAGAAGAAACAAGGAACTACAGCAAAATCAGGAAGTTTCAGTTCTGCCAAGCAGAGGCAAGATATTCTCTAGCACTAGAGGATTTCTGAACGTACATCCTTCAACTCTTTTGTATGAGTATTCCCAGGAAATTCACTGCTAGAAAAGTTAACACAATGCAGACATAGGGTTGAATCCAAAGATACTTTTCCTTCTTTCAATGTTTACAGGGTACCTAACAAAACGCAGACAGGTTCAGGTCCACCAGATGCTGCTATAATATTAAACAGAAACAACTGTTTGTAGTGTACAATGCAACACCTACTAACAACCAATCTGTGAAGCAATTTAGAAAATTATACAGTGCTATTCCCACCTGACACCTATTTTTTAAAGGAAACTTAAAAAACATTGACATTTTCTAATAATCTTCATCTAGTCATGATTTTTCTTTCCCTTTGTCTAGCAACTGTTAAAATGGGAATGCTGAATTTTCAGCTTTAGGCTATTCCATGTGACTTGAAATACAGATATATATGTACCTGAAAAAAAAGAGTCATTGTGCTAAATTTGTCTATCTGATTTCCCTCTGGGTTGGGTTCCTAAAAATTGAGAGCACTCCCTCTCAGCAATATCTAAATTTAAATGAGTTTAATTCTGAGAGATTTGTAAATTATGAAACATGGAGGTTATTCTTAGGTTTTCAGCCCTTTTAAATTTTTCTTGACTGTGAAAGACTAGTTCAAATGGCCATTATAGAATTTACAGTGATAAAAGATGATCTCAGTCTTGTAAAATCTGTGGTCATTTTGCCTTCCTCATTGTCTTACTTTTTGCCAAAACTTGTTGGCAGTGATGTGTGGGATACTTTCTTTATCTTCCAGAATTAACCTATATAGTGAGTACACTGAACTTGAATCAAACATCCTTCAATTGTGAGATGCCCTTTCCACCAATGTAAAAGCTTGAATGTACCATCAGCAGATTAAGACTCATTTACCTACAAAACATAAGACAATTTTCAGTCCCACTTCATGTACCAGTACTTACATATTCACTACCACCTGTCATAACAAGACACAGATATATGAATGGGATGCCTGTGAGTTACAGCTTTTTGCACAAAGAAATATAAACTTATGTTTTTCTGCCTTCCATGTCAGACTGCTTAAGGAAGTATCAAAATTTATTCCTGGTAAATAAATGAGTGAAGTTAATAGACAATAGTAATAAAATGCAATAGAACCCAAAAAAAGACACCTTCTTTAACATCAGGACATCTAATTGGAAATCACACAATAAAATAGAGGTGTCAAGTCAATTATGGTTGTAATAATTTGAAAATTATTATTACTTATCAATACCTGACTGACAATAAGTACAGAATGGAAGAATCAGTATCTAGCATATTATTTTAAAAATATATCACACATTATTGTGTGGATTCTTAATGAAATTTGAAAATTATTATTACTTATCAATACCTGACTGACAATAAGTACAGAATGGAAGAATCAGTATCTAGCATATTATTTTAAAAATATATCACACATTATTGTGTGGATTCTTAATGAAATTTAATGAAAATTTTCATTACTATTTTCATGGAAATGTGTGATTCTTCAGTGCAATTAATACTAAAAATGAAACCCCTTATATTTATTTACTTTTTGCACTCTAATTCAAAAACATAAATATGTGAAAATATTTTCTTCCTGAATTATGGCATGCAAAATACATATTAGCCTGGTAAGACTCCTATTTGGGCAGTTCACTAATTGTGTTTGAAATAAAAACTGGATGTGTTGGTTACCAGAGAAGTTAGTCTTTACATTGTAATTTGGCTATCCAAGTGCCAAAATTACATTACATTTTGGAAGTTATAGGGGAAAAATTAATCAGTCATGGTAGGTAGACAATTCGTCTCAGCAGCAGATTCTTCTTCGGTTACTAAATTCTGTCTTAAATCACTGAAAATAACTTCCCTTTCTTCCCAGAAAATCAAGAAACTACAACTACAGCTAAGAATTAGGGTATGCTTGTCTTTTCAGAAAACTATCATACTGTTTTATTTGTCTCACAATCTAAAGTGAAGCAGGGGAGATTTGTATCTTTTCCTAGCTATAAAGTGTTTCTATGTACTACTTTACCACAGGATTTGCCCCAGGGGAAACAGATATGAACATCAAAGAAATCCCAGCAGGGAAACACCTGCTTAACCAAATAAATCATTGAATGCTTTTTTAAACTTTAACAACATTACACAACTTTTACAAAGACTACTCCTTAGTAGCTCAGATTCATCATTTGGCCTTCAGTGGGTGATAGCAACAGAAATGACAGAGTTCAGCTAAATAAACACGGAGTTGATTGATAATGGAGATGGGTGGTTTGATCGATTTATGAGAAGACGGAGTGTTAGAGGCATCACAAAAAGAAATATTTTGTGCAAGAAATCTCCAAGAGGCTTACAGAACTGTGAGTACTGAGGGGTTTATTTCCTGCTGTATCATACAATGGACTTTACAGGCATTTTACCTGAAATAGGAAATGTATGGAGCTGGAGAAGAAGCCAATAAAGAAGGATGCTTTGGAAACAGCACATATGAGGGTTTTAAAGCTCCTGTCCCCTGTTTTCATATCTATACCATTAATTAAAATATTAAAAATTAACTCTTCACAGCTGTACCTTCAGGAAAACCGTGCAACCATTTTCCCTATTTCAGCATTTCCTTTATCTGTCTATTACCATCTATTCCTTATTCAGCTCCTTACTCATTTAATCATTTTTTAGCTAGTTACTACTTTCGCTAGCTTCAGAGTAATTTCCTCATGCGTCATTACAGTATATATGTTACTACTCAGACATAATACTACCTACCACATAAACTCTGCCTAGCTGTCCTCACCAAAGAAAGTGATGGTGTTAGATATTCTATCATATCTCTTTTTCCAGTTCCCTGTTTCTTTAAGTATTTTTCTTCCAAAGTTAGTTATACCACCTGGCAAGCTGACCTTTCAACCTCCCAAATAAATACATGGGAATAGCTCCTTCCAACACAACAGATCAATGAACTACAGAAAGAAGTGATTGTTTTAAAACTCATCCTTGTGTTTTCTTCGTTTTCGTGCATTCCCAGTTATGGCTACTGCAACAGTAGAATGGGGACGTTGCTAAGTGACTAGAATTATGCTGTGGTTCTTGACTGTCCCAACAGAGAAGATGGTCTTCTGTACCTCTGCCTTTGGCCATTGTACAATTCCTATTTCTGATCTAGCCTTGAAGGACTTAATTGGAAACAAGTGGAGAAGGAAGATAATAAAAATTAAGCAAAGACAGTATAAAAGCAAAACCAAAAATCTAACACAAATGCTTCCTTGCATGTCAAATTCTCATTTTACCTAGCCTAGCTGAAATGTGATTTCATGAATAAGTTTGAGGTGTGAAAATATATTCTTATAAGCTGCATCAATATGCTATGCTGTTGGTTTTCTGGAAGTGTTTTTTTCTCCTTATTTTATGTCTGAGGGTTTGATGTATCTCCTTTTACCTGTTTGACATTTTTGGTTGGCTGTGTGAAGTTAAATCAAAGAGAGCTGCTAGCCATAGCAAGCAGAAAACAAAGTAATGTCATCATTAGAATCTCTTCAGTCAGAATACTAGAAGTCCTCAGGGGAAATGATTGGTGAACCAGCCAGTAAGAAATATCTTTCACCAGCCCATTTCTCAAGGTTAGAAAGACCACTGAACTGTTAAGGACCTTGGCCTGGAGGAAAATTGAGGGGAATGTGCAGCTGAAAATGTTACAGTATTCAGGAGGAGGAAAGTCTGCCTCTCTGTGCCAAGTTAGACAGAAGCTGTTGCAATGCTGGTGTATGGAGCTAAGGTCATTTCCCAAGACTTCAGATCTCAAAAAAGTGTTGCAACAGGTGAGCCCCAGGCTGTATGCATCTTATGTACTTTGGATGAATATACAGTACATCACTTTAAAAGATGATATTCTATGTCTCTGTAATTAGTCACATGCCCAGGGCTCCTGAAGAAAAGTGTCTTTTAACACTAACTGCATTGCACTATCTTGCAATCAGAGCATTTCAGACACATGAAAGAGCTCCATATTAAGACTGAAAGATTTGTGAGGATCCACACAGAAAGATTTGAATATAGCAAAGACTGATATCTACAGATTGTTACTTCTCTTAACAAACCACAAAGAAAGAGTACAAAGCCCTTTTCACCCCTAATCAGACTGTGAGGACAAGCAGCGTTATCATCAGGTCATCTACCTGGGTTAGAAAGCTAACCCTGGTAAGAGAACCCACAGGACAGAATCTAGGAGAGAGCTCACAGGTACAATTTACCCATAAGCAGTCCTAGCAAAAAGACTGAAAAATGAATGATTTGACATGAAATATTTTGACACCACTGAAATGAAATAAAAAGGTAAAACAATTCATTTTGACACTTTCTTGTCAAAAACAGTGTTAGAATTGATGCAGTCCTACAAGATGGTTCAGTTTTCTTTAGAAAAATGCATTTTTGTCAAAATTGTTCAGTGTGATACTTTTCATCCAGATTTACAGCTGTGGCAGTAACTCCCTCTTGTTATTAATATTATTCTTCCATAGCATCTATCAATCTCAGCATGCTTCACTGAGATAGTGAGTGCCATCACTAAATATGATCATTGTTGCCCTTGTTTCACAAATGGAAAAAGAGATATATAGGACACAGGATAACTTACTTAACACCAGGGTACTTTGTCAGTGGGAACAAGTATGGAAACATAACATATGTGCCATACCTGGAGGACCAGACCATGGAGGAGTGTCATAGCTGCTCCATGGTCAAGCCACCTACACTACTCAGGCTGTTTACTCTGCATGCACCTACATACTCCTGTGGCTTCTATGCTCACCAGGAACTTAAAGACCTCTGGCTACAACTCTTGTTACACCAGCCAGCTACTCCCATGCTCCTTGGGTGAGGGTATAAATACAAACTATTAGTAATTTTTGTTTTACAAAATAAACAACCTCTTTTCACAATGAGAAAAAGGAAGAAGACATCCTTACCCATAACAGCAAAGGTCATCTAGAGCCATATATCATTCCTCTTGGTCCTGTAAATTAAACACAGCAGAGAGAGTATTGTCAAGATACATAAAACACAGCATCTGCTACTAGCCGTCTTCCCATCTATCCAACCCTACAATACCCCACAGGTCAAAGCTCCCAGTTACACTTGAGGAGTTCATGCAAGTGCTGGTGGTCGGAGGCTAGGACCACACTAAGGCCAGGACCACATTAAATTTCTAACAATTGAACTGTGTGGAAAACCATATAGCAGACCCAGGTGACATCTCCTGACACTATTTGCTAGTGCAAAGTACAAGCAGCATGAGTTTATTTCCATACTTATTTTCTGTTTGAGAAATTCTCCAAAGTCCTTAGTTTTCTAAAACACAGTTTATTTGTGAACGTCTCAGCTTTCCGTGCTGAAAATCCCAAGATGGGCATAATACATCACTGCTTTTATTCCATGTTTTTCTATTTAGACTGAGCCATGGTATATACCTAATGGTGCACTGAGCTCTGCAACCCCAAAGTCAGCAAAGCCCAACAGAGTTACTTATAATACTGCTAGCTATTGCTTTGATGATATTGTGTCTTAATTGATTGTATTAAATTAGAGATTTCATTTTTTTCTATAACAAAATTATTTTTGTGATCTTTCTCCCAAGTCCCAAGAGATACATTTATCTATTTCACAAATTTTATGTTTACTAGCCAAACTAGATCAAGATACTGCTTTTAGCAACCCCAAATTTGTTTTCCTCATGATACCGTTGTTTCATTGACCTGTAAATAACGTTCTCGCATAGCTCTTCTCTTTGGAATCAAACAAGCTAAAGTTTAAACCGTATCAGAAGTTTATAAAATATAAAATTAAAAGTATCATATTACAGCAGCTGAGAATTCTGTTAAAATCAAGAACATGTTTCAAACTGTTCTACAACATACAGTTTTACAATTTCACTTCTCACTGAGAAAAGGCTGATATGCCATTACTGGAGACAGCAGGAAGTACCAGATACTGCAGAGGAAAAAATGTGAAACAGCAAATAGCGAGCCTTCAAATAGCACAGGACAAACATGTATAGAAGTGTCAAATGAAGCTCCAGGGAATAATGTATTGAATTCTGAAGTCGTTAATCGCATACTACCTATAAGACGACATAAAAAAACATGGGAAAGTTAGACAAGCTAAAACCTTCTGGGGGGTGAGAGAGTAAGAAAGATCAGACACTAGGTATATTTGATTACTTTTTTCATCTTCTTGATAATATTCATACCTGACAGCATTGTAATTCTTTTTGTTTTATGCAATAGTAAATAAAATCTGTTGCAGTAATCATCCTCAGTGAGGACTCTGAATCATTGTCTTTTTGGATGGTGCCATTAGTGTTGGTCTCCTTTGTGTCTAGCAATGTTTTGGTTGCTAAGGAATACAATGTATTAATTAGAAATTATACTCCCAATTACAGTGGAAAAGATCTAGTCTTTACTACAATAATTCACAAAAGAACTTGAAAGGAAAACAAAAAGCAATTAAATCTGAAGAACAATCCAGCATTTCTCAAATTGCAGTTCCTTAAGATCTGCTTTACTAAATTGACTACTTTATTTTGAAAGGCCTTTCTAGAAGGGCTCAATGCCACACACAGCAAGGGAGGTGGTGCCAGTTCAGTCAGCGTGCCTCTGTCAGCTTCCTTCTGGCCACAGTCAGCTATGGGCAGCGCAGAAACTGCACAAAAGCTGACCTTTGCATCAGGGCTGCTGGAATGTCACCCATCACACCTGGGTATCTAAAAAGTTTAGCTGCTTGAAGCACAGTTTCAGCAGAAGGCTCTTAAGCCTGTTCATGAATGTGACCAATGCTTAGCATGCAGTCATAGCAGACATCAGAAACTTGTTTCCCTCATGTGAGCTGGAGAAAGGGTCAGAAGCTAGGTTTGTCTTTCTCTCTAGAAACTGGGCTGATCACTAGGCTTGAGTGTCATGTTTCCTGACTCTGAAATATCAAATTATTTGTTGCAAAAGGCTTAGTGCAACCTGGATAGCTCAACTTTTCCAGGTTAAGTTACTCTCCTGAAAGAGAAAATGTGAGGTTTACCTCAGTCAGAGAAGGCACTGAATATTCATCTTCCACACTTGTAGCAATTATGGGGCTAAAAGTAAAAAGTGAGCTCTGGTCAGTTATTTGAAAAATGAGTAGAAGCCTCAATCTGCAACCCTAAGTAGTGTATCTGAGAACAAAAGCAAGATCTGGGACTCATCAGGATAGTAAACCTGTCTCACCAGCTACTCATAGTACTAGGATTGTTACCCATCCTAGTACTAACTCCACTGGGTCCCATTCTGAGAAGCCTGAGAATCTGCCTACATGGGTGGACAGAAGGGAGCTTTGGCTGCAGCCTGAGCTCCTCAGCCATTGCTCAATTCAGGAAAGCTGCATTATTCCAGTACTGTGCTGTGTTCACATTACTAAGGCTGAACCAGGATCCAGATCAATCACTGAAAGGTTTCAGCAGAGCCAGACTCAAAAATAGCATGTCTGACACCGTTTCCCACAGCATTCTCCTAGAGAAACTGGCTGCTCATGGCTGGAACAAGTGTACTCTTCGCTGGGTAAAAAAACTGGCTGGATGGCCAGGCCCAAAGAGTTGTGGTTGGCAGATGGTCACAAGTGGTGTTCTGCAGGGCTCAGTGTTGGGGCCAGTCCTGTTTAATAGTTCTATCAATGATCTGGAGGAAGGGATCAAGTGCACCCTCAGTAAGTTTGCAGATGACACCAAGTTGCGTGGAAGTGTTGATCTGCTGGAGGGTAGGAAGGCCCTACAGAGGGAGCTGGACAGGCTGGATCGATGGGCCAAGGCCAATTGTATGCGGTTCAACAAGGCTAAGTGCCGGGTCCTGCACTTGGGTCACAACAACCCCATGCAACACTACAGGCGTGGGGAGGAGTGGCTGGAGAGCTGCCTGGCGGAAAAGGACCTGGGGGTGTTGGCTGACAGCCGCCTGAACATGAGCCAGCAGTGTGCCCAGGTGGCCAAGAGGGCCAATAGCATCCTGGCTTGTATCAGGAATAATGTGGCCAGCAGGACTCGGGAAGCGATCGTCCTCCTGTACTTGGTACTGGTGAGGCTGCACCTCAAATACTGTGTTCAGTTTTGGGACCTGCACTTCAAGAAAGACATTGAGGTGCTGGAGCATGTCCAAAGAAGGGCAATGAAGCTGGTGAAGGGTCTAGAGCACAAGTCTTATGAGGAGTGGCTGAGGGAGCTGGGGTTGTTTAGTCTGGAGAAGAGGAGGCTGAGGGGAGACCTTATTGCTCTCTACAACTACCTGAAAGAAGGTTGTAGGGAGGTGGGGGTCGGTCTCTTCTGCCAAGAAACAAGCAATAGGACGAGAGGAAACGGCCTCAAGCTGCGCCAGAGGAGGTTTAGGTTGGATATTAGGAAAAACTTCTTCACTGAAAGGGTAGTCAGGCACTGGAACAGGCTGCCCAGGGAAGTGGTTGAGTCTCCATGCCTGGAGATATTTAAAAGACGGGTAGATGTAGTGCTTAGGGACATGGTTTAGTGGTGGACTTGTCATTACTAGCTTAATGTTTGGACTTGATGACCTTAAGGGTCTTTTCCAGCCTAGCTGATTCTATGATTCTATTCTATGATTCTATTCTTTCTTCACTTTTTACCACTGTGTGTAAGCTCGAGGCACAATCAGACCACCTAGTGGTAGGCAGCACTATTGCATATTCCATTAGAGGATGTTACCTTTCCATTTAATTAGAGAAATGGAGGGATATATTGCAGTCAGGCTTACTAATCAGTCACTGTAAAAATATCTTGGCTGAATTCCCATTGCTTAACAACGGTAATAGCCTTGCTTTCTACATAGCTTCTAGGTTAATTGACAAAGAAAATCCAATAATTTTAATAAAGAAAAAAAAATTATATTTTGTTGAAAGTAGTAACTAAGGAGTTGCCATGGTTGCCATTTCGCAAATAATTGAAATATTTTCATTTTTTTCACCATCTTCTTAAGGAAGCAAGGTTTCTATTTCATCCCTGTGCATATGCACAAGCAAGTGGCAATATTTGTCTCTTTGTCTGTTGGTCCCCTCATAACCTCTTTCAAACCTGTTGGAAACTTTAACCAACCTGGGCAAACAGTAATAGACTGAACAGTTATTGGAATTTTACAATCAGCAACACAGTGGAAGAGAGCACGCCTCAGGGGGCGGGGCAGATAAGCACAGCATGAAATCCCCTTCTCTTACATCACATAACATCTGTACGGGGGAAGATGTTCTGAGTGTCCCAAACACAAGGAGAGCTTTGATCAACTGTAACAGACTGCTAAGAGTCTGACTGAAAGACACACATCTGTAGCAAACTACACCTTGTTTGTTCCATTGCTGATGAAGACACAAGCAGACAGGAAGACATAGAAGACACAACTGCATGACTGGTTTCTCTCTCTTTCTCTCTCTTCCCCACCCCACTACGCCATAGTCATTGAATGTTATATCATCAGCACATCACCCGTAGTTCCTGAGATGAGGAGGATTGATGGGAGACAGGGTTATCTGGCTCACTTGAGATTTCTGGGAGATTTCCATAGTCACTAGATCAGGTTTCTTGGTGGGATTTCTCAGCCTGGACATAGCATTGGGCTGATGCACCAGTTAGTGAAAGTGGACTGAAAGATATCAGATCTGCTTTCTCATAGATGCATGGGCAGAAAGAGCAGGAGATAGATACAACAGATAAGGTCTTCTGATGTCCACTTCTGTAGCAAGAACACAGAGAACTAGGTTTCTAATGTACTATCTGCATCAGCAGTTCAGAAACTGCAAAATTCTGAAAATATAGCTAGTTTACCAAGATAACAACTCATTCTTTTTTAAAAAAAAATTGTAAACAGTTTTTTAAAAAATGCATATTCTTTCTAGCAACAGCGTTGTAAAGGCTATGAGGAATATGTGGTTTTCCTTTCCTTTCCTGTCACCTGTCACCACTTGCTTTGAGTAATAGAAATTTAAACAATGCTAAAGGGTGCAACCTGCCAGCCATCGTTGCACAGAGTGCCTTTTGGTATGATTCAATACGTTCCAGTCACAAACCATCGCCAAGGAGAAATTCAGCTTCTTACTCTAAAGAATTTCAAGAACATAATTACAGTTAGAGTAAAAAATTGGTTTTTAACATGAAAACTCAAGTTGTTTAATTGCAGTAGAAAACTTCAGAACAGGAAACATAGAAAAGAAATTAAAAGAATGAAAAATCAGTATTTTCTTTCTGGCAGAGATGATCATTTCAAGCATGTCCTCTGTGGTTTGAAATGGGCAATTACAATAGTGTTAGAGAAAAATATCATTATTATTGCCTTCTCACAGAATACTTACAACTGCTCAGAGTGGACTATGAAACATGCCCCATCATAACTGAGAAATAATTGCTCTTTCAATGTTAACCACTAATGTTGTAACCAGCAACTGTACAACATAAACAAAAAAACAGTGTTTCAAAGACCAGTTATGGCCAAGTATAAGATTATCTTTATTGAAGAAAAATCCTAAAAGTTGAAAGTGACTTCACTCTCACATCTGCATTCTATAGCTTGAGGATATCTGATCAGTTTTTCCAGCAGCCCAACTACTTCTATCACTTTGTCTGTTAGCCCTGAATGTCCTCCACATTCTTAAGGGAACTCTTTGTCTTCAGTAGGTAGATATTTGATGTTATTCCATTTGCACAAATCTTTCTCTGAAATTTGTGGGGATTTGGCTGTGGTTTCACCAAAATAATAACTAGGCAAAGCAGAGTTTAACCATTCCCTTATTCTCTTCCTGCTCTCACTTGAATGTTTTCTCCCAGTCTAATCCATTTCTCTGAACATTCTGTATCCTTGATTCCTGTGCAAATTTTTTACTAAACTTGCTCGGGGTCACATCCAGCTCTGTCTGCATCTTAATAATATCCTGGACATCTCCCTCTTTGGCTGCTGCTCAAAAATAAATGTCACTAATGGTTTTAGCTCTATTAGGTACAGGCCTGAGCTTCACAGTCTACAGCAGGAAGTTCTGCACAATTTGGTCCAGGAAGACAGTAGCTCTCTCTATTTGTGGATTAGTTAATTTTTATTATCTTACACTCAGGAAGAATCTCTAAATCAATAAGACCTTCTCAGCAGCAATGAAATACTCCTCCAAGGCATCTTCTAAACATGTTTCTTTCACTTCCTATGTGCTAAGAGGTAGCTGGGCCTATTAGGGGTGGCATCAGACATTTCAGCTTAGCTAAGGTAACAGTCTGCTGCCTCTGAAAGAGGAGGTTCTGCTCCTCTCCCTTCAACCTCCTCACATACTCTTGCTTCTAGATCAGTTTCAGGAACATGGTAGAAAACTAACAAACTAACCTGGCAGTTAAAAACACAAATTGAATAGCTTAGCTGATTTACCATGCAATCAGCACAAGAGAAGCAGAGGAATGCTTCCCACCTGGAAGTGGGAGAGCAAGAGGAGACAGGAAGTGAAAGAAGACTGAAAATTCTCTTGAGCTGTTAACTCAGCCTATACCATGAAGGTATGTTGTGTAACTTCGTCCTAAAACAACAAAAGTTATTTTGCTTGGACCATATCGAATGGGGCACAGCGGGCAGTTGCTGCTCTTTTTCTGAAATCCTGACTTAATCTGTCCTAGCTTTCATATCATTCCATTTAGAAAGGCAGTAAAGACGACTATAAAATGGCATGAACTCACAATCTGATCAACTTACAGGTCCCTTATACCAGAAAAACAACACTAGCAAAAGCCACAAGAACTTCATAAACATGTAACTTTTTCCTTTCATTTCACTTTAAATTTTCAAAAATTTATATTTGCAGTGATCAAGGCAATGTGTATTGCAAACTATAGCTGCATTTTCACAATTCTAAATTAAATGGAGTGAACCTTGAAATAGCAGAACCTTTTTATGATCTCTCAAACAATCAAAAAAAAACCCCAAATTCACCAATGACATTATTACTGTTCTCTAATATCTCCTGAGGTTGATTTTCAGAACGATAAATATTTATCTGGAATTTATGTCTGCTTGTAAACAGTGCTCTGTCAGAAAGCCTGCACAGTAAAAAATGCACAAGCAGCAAAGAATCATGAATTAAACAACACATTTTAATTTCTAAAGTCTGAGGAAAGTGTGTTATATTGCACATTCTCAGTTTTAAAACTCTACATCATTTTTCTGTAACCTGGACATTAAGTATATCCGCATTATATATATATATGAGAGAAAAGAATAGATTGATGGTGCCATGGCTAAAAAGCAGAATAATGCATGACAGAGAAAAGACTTGGAAGATTTTATGCACTGAATTACATCCACTGAATGCAGTAAAATATGGATATCAAGCTTTAGAAAAACACTGCTGTGCATTTGGAATAACTGGTCTCCTTTAATTAACACCT
The DNA here is from genome assembly GCF_965183815.1 of Platalea leucorodia. Classification (NCBI taxonomy): domain Eukaryota; kingdom Metazoa; phylum Chordata; class Aves; order Pelecaniformes; family Threskiornithidae; genus Platalea; species Platalea leucorodia. The sequence goes on along the minus strand of NC_138828.1, from coordinate 61,932,926 downwards.
GTACAAGCAATGTACATCTTAGTAGTTTCCATGGGCTGCTTAGATGCAAGAACAGAACACATTTGTTTTTAAGAAAAAATTTGACTAAAAAGGATGGTAGGGCCAGTTAAAATTTCAGCAATGTATTGCTTCACTCCATGTCCAAATTATACTTTAGTTGAATTTCAGCAAAGATGCCACTTGTTGCCATGACAACAGCTGAGGCAAGAGGTATCGACAAAAGAGAATTCTGAATTCCACATAAAGGATGAGTTATGTGTTAGAACAGACAAAAGAGTAGTAAATGGCCTCTGTCTTCTGAGCTTCATGAATACAAACACCTCAGAACCAGACTAGAAAGGATATTTCTTCTGTTCAGAAAAGAGAACAATATCTATGACAAGTCTTTGACATTGCAGATCTCCTGTTCTTGAATAGCTCACCCTTTACAGTGGGTCTATAAACACCATCTGTGTACACTGAAGAAACATTGCCAGAAATAAATGAGTCATATACCAGATCTCTTGTCAGTAACACAGGAGACAAATTTGTAGCAAATGATAAACAAAACAACAATCAGCTAATATCCTAGAATCTATCCCAAGATTTATAAAGTAATTGCCTTACATTAAACGGACAAAACACATTACAAGTTTATTTTCATGCTGACAACCAGTACATCTAGGTTTTTAATACACCCTGCTTGTTTCTTACTTTACTACTAGCCACAGTTAAATTGACAACTGTCAGCATATGCCATTCTTGGATTTCACGCAAAGTCTCATCATTTGAACATATATTAGAAGACTTGAAAGTTCCTTATTAATAAATTATCTGCCGTGGCTTTCAAACTGAACAGAGGAAGAAGAAACAGGACAGGGAACACCCAATAAACCATGCAGAGATTTTTCTAGTTTGCATAGGTCAAGGGTTTTCAGGATCTGGTGAACACGAGTGACTTGCAACAGTACATATAGTTCTGACAGCTCATGGTGTCTCCTATGACAAAATTACAGCTGAGTAGAAACAGCATTGGCAAAGCCCTGCACATGCACATACTACAAGACAAACACTGTCCAAAAGACTTTACAAAGGCATAAACAAGACAGATAAAAGGTGGCAAGACAAAGAGACCCAGAGGAGTAATTTGCCTGACTGAACACTTAATTCCTTAAACAGGTCAATCACTTCCTAGCCCCTAAGTAAATGGTCAAATGCTCAAAGGACCTTTCTGCAAGGAAGCAGTTAAGAGCCTTGTGTCCTGGCTAAATCTCAGATGACTTGTTCTTTCACACCCTAAATTTGCTGAGCTGAGGTCAGCTGAAATCTGAGCCTAATATATTTCTTTTGTTTTTCTTATTTCTTTTAATTTTTTTCTTTGCATGAGACTTCATTCTTTTTTCTAACAAATGTTTCCATGAATAACTGACATACAAAGAATTACATATCATGAATAAAATGCTACTTTCCATGGGACAGAATGTAATGATTATTTAAGACTGTGCTACACGTTTACAGTGTACTTTCGAAATATTAAAGACCAGCTTCGGTCTCTAAACAGCATGTATACTGAACAAGTGAGCTCGAGAAAAGAGTACAAGTTGATCAAAGAGTACAAGAGTTGATCTCTGTTTCTGAGAGTCAGAGATGTGTTGTAAAATTCCTGAATAGTGAGTGGCCTTATGAACCAACTCAGAAAAAGGATTTGAAACATGGAGACAGAAGAATGCATGGAGATGACTCTACCAGGAACAAAGAATGAATTGATGAGAAAGACATTATTTGCAAATGATGCACAGTAGCAATATGAAGAAAAAGATCTAGGTAGAAAATTGGGGTTGCAAAGTTATGCAAGACTATTGGGAAGAAAGCTTAACAAAGGATAGCATTTTCTGCAGTGTGAGAAAGGGGAAGGGAAGGTGCAGGAAAAAAAAAAGTAGTCAATCAGGTTGTATGGGGAGATGATCCATGAATCTTTGCATGAATAAATGCCTATCAATGTGAATACAATCTGCAAAAACAACAGTCCTTCACATGAAAGTTTCAACTCACCTTTTACCCCCAAGAACAATGTCCTACTTTCCAGGATAAACATTATTCTAGGATGAGTAAAAGTGGGGAGAGAACTGTGATTCTGTTTGCTATGTTAGCAGAATTCACCTGGAATTAGAAAGCTTTGACTTTGGGATCTGAAGGGAAGTGAAGTCAGAGAGAAAGAACTGAATTCAGGGAGAAATAAGCATTTGCAATACTCATGATGGCAAGAACAAAGTGATGAGCAGAAGCAAGTAAAACAAATTTAGACATGGCTTGAACAGCACAAAAGTAGAGAAGATGATAGACATCTGAAATACAAGTCACAGACTCAAGTGAATGAGAAAGGCTTCTTATGTTGCCTATTCTGGCAACATAACATTATAAGGTATGACAAAGTGTTCAAGAGGAAAATAGGGAATTCCATTTTATAAAGGTAAGATTTTATAAATCATTTTATAAAGATTTATAAGGTGCGAGGTAAGAGTATTACCTGATGAACTATGAGCAGAACTATATAAATGATCCAAGAGTGAAAATATGTTCCCCCACAGGATACCAAAAAAGACTAGGCAGTAATACGCTACTTTTAAACACCAGACTTCAGTATCCAAGTCGAAGACTGCCCTCATAAAATTCAAAAGTTTATCTTCATCAAACAGAAAGTACTATATTCAGAAAATACAATGTCAAAATGAGAAACAGTGTTCTGTAACTTTACAATATAAGGTTTCATTAATGCAATCTCTGTGCATAATTACATCTTTCATTGGCTTGTATGATGTTGAGCTTTTAAACTCTGCTTTTACTTTTTTTAGCTTTGATCTAGAAATGTCATTTTCTGTGCTTCAATTTGATTTTTGTTATTTTTATTACCAGCCTATCAATACAAAGTGTTCACATTGTTCTGGCCAAGCCCTTAAAAGGAAACCCATTAGTGAGATTTTGAATTTGTATTTATTCTTCATGTGGAAAACAGAGATCTAAAATATCACCCCTATCTTCCAGTTTTATCCTTTAGCAACAACAACGCTTCTACTTTTGAAAGTTCAACAACTGAAAATCAGAAAAATGAGAAAACCCTAAATTTTCAGATTATAACACACAATTTTCTTGACATGGAAGATTTAAAGAGCCTAGCATTTTCTCTCTCAAATGATCACCTAACACCTTAAACTCTTACTCTGTCCTCTCCTAGTATCCTTCATCCTTTGTTATCTCCACCTATTTTTGTATCACTATAAAGCTTAATTTAAGAAGACCTCTGCAAGACTCTGAAATATATAGCAACATTAGAAGCTGTTATACAGACCACATGTGAATTATTGGTTTGTCTTACCTATACATTTGCGGAAATAATTGTATTTCTCTTCCTGCTTTCTGAATTCAAACATGTCTCATCTTGGTGGGGACTGCTCTAATCAACAAGCCTGAGGCTAGTCTAAGGGAGTGCGTATATAGACCTATATATGGAAATAGATAAGCCTGAAGCTGAAGCTTTTTTTATCAGGTGGATAGTTTCAGCACTTTGCCTTATTCTTTCTCCTTGGCATGATGAATGTTTCAACGTTTGATGGTAAACGTGACCATATATAGAATAGACAAAAACAACTCTGAGTCACTGTACAGCGTTGTTACTCTTTGTCTAGCCAAAAGGAAACTGTTTTGGCTCACCTCGTAGAAATGCTGCTTAGGAGTCATAGGCATCCTAGTTCAATTCCTGATTAATAATGTTCAGCCTGTGCACACAAACCAGAGTTAAATCTCCAGATGGGAAGGATGGAGGCTTTACTAATTAGTTAAGTCTGCTCTCATATCAGTCCATCACTTGGCAGATGTACAATGTTCTGCTCTAAGCTATTCTGTGGTTTCTCAGCTCCTGCAGAATTTACTGATTCTGCAGTTGGCTGTTTCCCAGACACTCTTCATTACCGTTACCTGGTGGATCCAGGAACATTTTCAGGCTCTATCCTCTGAGGCAATCATCACACAGATTAATTACATTGATCAGTCACCTCAGACCTGGAGAATTTAAGCTGATGAATCCATCTTTAACCCTAAATCAAAAAAGTATCTTGTAATTCATGTAACAATATCAATTACATAAACCCCATTATTGCATATATCAAAGTCATTTAATCCTGTGCTATTATAACCAATCAGTTCACCTTCAGATCAAGCCACTTATATTATCACTATTCTTTGACTTCACCTAAATAAAAAAAAAAAAATGGCAGCTTTATTCTGTCAAAAATGAAAAAATCATTCCTTTCTTTAGTTCAAGAGAAGCATTTTGTGTTGTTTGGTAGTAGTGTTGTTAAGTAAAGTCTGGTTTAGGTCTCATATATGCAGCTATCTGTAATTATGCTTAGATTTTTCCAGTTGTTTTTTAATAGCCGCAGTAAACATTTACTCAATCAGCAGCTGAGATTGTCATCACAGCATTTGAATCTTTGGATTGCAGAAACAGGAACAAACTGTCAGTATTTTATGCTATCTTGTCTTTATACATTTTAAGAAGTTTCAAAATGTATATCTGAAAAAGGAGTAAAACAATAAAGATAAAAATGCTATTTTATGTTTTCCTCTTTGGATTTGTCCATTGACAAAAAAAATTTTAGAATCTGAACCTCTAGTGTCACCTAAACTGTTACACTAACCTTATCAGACACCATTCCATAGAGTATGGATTTCTATATTGCATCATTCTCTGGTTCACATGATAAAATACATTTTTAAGCTTAGAAAACAGTACTACCTGGGAGCACTAAGACTTGTATTGTAATTAGAACATGACTGGATGCAGCAATAGCCCTTATAGCTAGTTTCAGTGCTTCCCAGAAATTATACACACAATGGTACACAAGATGCTAGATCTTCCCTTGTATAAACTAAAAAGCATGAGATGTTGAGTGCCACTCTTAGCAGGCCTTGGAAAGTATTTACTTTCATTGCTCTAAGTGCACTAATAAATACAAACACACTCTGGCTCTGAATCTTCTGCTAAAATATTCTCAGACACTGGATTCTAAAGGATACCACCCTGATTACACAAATCCCCATCCACTTAAAATGGAATTGTTTACCTCCATTATGTCTTCCTCAGTGTTTTATAAAAGCAGAAATGAATGCTGATTATGAAGAATTTTAGCAGTTAAGTTCAATCCTCAATAAACAAGTATAATTTCTACAAAATGAACCTATTCAGGTATTCTACAGAACTGTATGTGCTTATTTATTTCACTGTTATTCATTACTCCGTTTTACTCAGATACTTTTTTTAGTCCTCTCCTCTTCAGTTACAATAAGGTTCATAGCTAAAACAAGGGGTAAAGCACCACTGGTGACAGATGGTTGATTAAAATCATAGGCATAGACTAAGCAAGAAAAAAATTGGAGGGCTGAAAGAGGCAATTAAAATGGCAGCTTGCTCAAGAAAGCAGAAGAGAGGTCATTTTTGCCCTTAAGAAATGTATTAAGCTATGCTACAGTAATCAAGATTACCAACTGCTCGATGGTTAGTGACAGAAAAACTACTCTGTATGTGGGTATTTCTCATCAAAATCAGTTCTCAAATTTGATTCCAGATATGCACGGTTCTTTTTTCCAAACTTAGAGAAGCAGCTCAGTCAGCTCTTCCAGAAAGACCATACAAGTCCTAGAGTGCTTCTTACAGCTGTGGTGATCCATTTTAAGTACAGGGAGCATCGCCAAAATTTGACATCTTAAGCATTCAAAAGGCACTGTGGTAATCTTGTTTTGTATTTTATAGAGAGAAAAATAACAACTTAATAAACATCTTCAGAAGCAGCCTTAGATGGCTATACTTTTAATGACCAGATGTTCAGAATATACCAACAAAATGTCTTTGAATGTAACTTTATTTTGCCTTCTAGAAACATAAACAATTTGAAGTCTCCACCAGAAACAAAAACATATTTTGCGTGCTTGCTTGCTTACAGAAATTAGGAAAAAAAAAAGAGCAAGAGAAAGGACTAGGGCTAGTCTAGGTACATTGCAGCTGATAGATATTCTGTCTCATTTCTTTTACTATGACATTAATTTTTACAATTATTTTCACAGAATCACAGAATGGTTGAGAGTTGGAAGGCATGCCTGGAGGTCATCTAGTCCAATGCCCCTGCTCAAGGAGGGACACCTAGAGCCAGTTTTCCAGGACCATGTCCAGGCAGCTCTTGAATATCTCCAAGGAGGGAGATTCCACAACCTCCCTGGGCAACCTGTGCCAGTGCTCAGTCATCGTCACAGCGAACAAGTGTTTCCTGACATTCAGAGGGAACCTCCTGTGTTTCGGTTTGTGCCCATTACCTCTGGTCCCATCACTGGGCACCACTGAAAAGAGCCTGGCTCCATCCTCTTCGCACCCTCCCTTCAGATATTTGTAGATATTGACGAGATCTCCCCAGAGCCTTCTCTTTTCTAGGCTCTTTTCTCTCAGACGTTCCTCATACAAGAGATGCTCCAAGCCCTTCATGATCTTAGTGGCTCTTCACTGGACACTCTCCCCAGTATGTCCATGTCTCTCTTGTACTTGGTAGCCCAGAACTGGATGCAGTACTCCAGCTGTGGTCTCACCAGTGCTGAGTAGAGGAGAGGTGTCACCTCCCTTGATCTGCTGGCAACTCTCCTCCTAACGCAGCCCAAGATACCTTCCTTGTCACAAGGGCACATTAATGGTTCCACTTCTAGGACCACCACGTTCTTTTTTGCAAAGCTGCTTCCCAGCCACTTGGCCCCCAGCATGTTCTGGTGCATGGGGGCTGTTCCTCCCCAGGTGCAGGACTTTGCACTTCCCTTAAATAAGTGTCCCTTAAATAAAATTCACTTAAATAAATGACACTTCCCTTAAATTTTAAAGAATTATTTTTTGTTCAGATATAAACATACAATTTCCTTATCATTCATATAGTGGGTGGCAGAGGAGTTTGTGAAACTATGTAGTTTTAACTGGAAAGGTAAAGACATGTATGGATTTAACCATCCATTTAAGTTAGATTCCACCATGAGCATGTTTTTACTGAACTTAGGTGATCTGCTTACACCTTTTCTTGGCTTATCACTTCCTAAGTTTTGCAGTGCAAGAAGAAAATGAACAGCTCATTTTCACTTGAAGAAGGTGCAAAGTAGGATAACTGGTGAGTAGAGCTTCTGAAATTTGAATTTTACTTTTACTGTTTTACTTAATGCACAGTAAAGTCCCATATATTTAAAAAAACAAAGTCATTGAAACCTGCATGGTGCTGCCAGATTGATTCAGCTAGAGTGGAGCAAAATTATGATGAGCACTTTTGGGTTAAATATATTCCAGAAATCTCAATAAAAAATAATTTTAATTTGCATTTGGGCTAATTCAAAAAACCAGTCACTCATTTAGACCCCATCCAATAAACTCTTCTCATCCCGGACAGCTGGTGATTTCAGTGTTCAATGTCTCTTGTCATTCATGTCAATAAGCATATTCTTTCCTTTCCCAGATTCTATCTCAGAACTTAAATTTAAGTCTGTATTGGATCTTCCTGAGTCCAACAAATGTTCTAGCAGTACTCACATCTACAGAAAAGACCTTTTGAAAACTGTGAAAACAAACAACACACCTGCTTTCAGGGACCAATTTCCACACCACCAAAATCATTATTTGCATTTATAAGTTGAGGCATCCTTTATTTCATGGGTCTTTTTAACTTAAATATTTCACCCATTTAACTATGCTTGTTGCACTGTGCCTGGGCTCAGGTGGAGCGAACTGACATGACCCAGTTCAAATGTGTTTCTAGTTAGAGTATAAAAATGAAACTGCTCTCCTGTATGCATTTCCATTAGTCTTTATCCAAAATATTGACTGGATAAAAGATTGCTGAAAGGTGTGTGTGAACACACAGATAAGTTCAGAATTGGTAGAAAAAAAGATTCTTCTCTACCACAAAAAATGAGGAATAGGGAGGATAGGAAGGCTGTGAAAAAGGTATCAAATTTAGCCTCCCAAGCAGAAAGCTGAGCTGGTATTAATCACCAATTTGTTTTACAAAATTCAGCAAACATTTAAACAAGCATAAAAGCTCACCTACAGTTCACCAGTTTTAAGTGGCTTTTCCTAATGACACTCCATGCTACACCATGGTAGCATAGCAATAGGCACTTCAGCGCAAAATGCTTTCGCTCACCCTTTTAACACCAGAAAAAGATCAAGGTAGAAAGGGTAGAGTTCAAATAAGGTGGACCTACCGATACTCTTATCATTTGTTGCTGAGAGTTTATATAAAGCTCTCTCTTATGAGGAATTCAGGATAAAATTAAGGCACTCCTCAAAACAGATTAAGGACAACAGAAGCTGATTATATCTAAAGTCAAGCATGTAAAGCCAGCACCTATTCCCAGAGCCAATACAGGTAGGGATCAATCTAGCAGGTTTGGGGACAGAAACAGCACCAACTCAAGTGACATCATTCATTGGCATTTATTGGCAGGATCTGTTGCCATTCTTTCAACACCTCATTATTAATATGCTGCCATTTGAAATTAAGTATGGAAAAAAAGCAGCCCTGCACTTCAAAAATGAAAGCATACAGCCTGTGTGAAACACCAGCTAGATGTTATAATTAGAGACATTGCCAGGTGTCACCTAGCAATCTGTGCACAACGTAGGCTAGCTGTCAAGATACGCACAACACCAGAGTTTGAATTGATCCCTGGTGTCAACAGAAAAACTGACTCACCAGACATACGAAAATTTTAAGTTAGAATTTTTTTGTAGCCTGAAACACAGTAACTGTAGAAAGTGCATGAAAAAGCAGGTTCAACACTGCTTGCCTGGGATCCCCCTGCCCAGAACTGATGCTGATAAAACACAGCACCCCAAAGCAGCGCACGGGGGAAGGCAGGTGAAAGGCAGTGGTCTCCCTTCTCTTTTTGAACATAAAGGGCAGTGCTGTGAGTGCGCCTGCTGGACCTTTCATACCGCAGGAGAAACATCACAGTTTGAAACATTTCTTCACTGTGCAACCTTCCTTCTTTTGCTCCCTGGAATAAACTAGACAAAGAGCGAGCAGATGACCATGCCTCATGTCTGTACCTTTCACCTCTCTAGGTCTTTAGTGTATGTTTTAGAGCACTTCCAATAAAATCCAATGGATTTTGGATCACTTTAAATGATTTTCTTTTAAGTAATAAACAATATTCAATCGCCACGGCAACACAGCTGCTGACATTCTGTAAGATAGGGATGGAGAGTCTATTTGAAGTGTCCATAAAAGTGACTTCGAGGAAGGAACACACTGTGTCTTTGTAATACAGGTCTAAGAAAGGCCTGTTTAAATACATATGTTCACGTAAAAAAAATTCCTTTAAAACTTTTGTTTTTATTTGCACAGCTATCCCTCCTCAAGGCATTACAGAAAGACCAAATCACCCAAAGATTTCATTTCATGTGAACAGCAAGAGGTTTTTTTGAGGAGAGACTGTCTAGTCATGCGAGTAACAAACTACCTTCTGGATTATGTTTTACACATCTTTTGGTGCACATATTTGCATTAAAACCAATATTGTAAGTAGAAATACACAGAAATTATTTAGCTCTGACCCATTTAAGACTGATGAAAGGAACAAGTGATAACTGTGAGAACAGAGAGAAGTGGCTCACTCAAAAATTGCAAAAGATAGGAAAGCAAATAGAATGATACAAAGTTACAAAGGATGACAAACAAAATTCATTGGAATTCTGATATCCATTAAGTTGATTTTGACCTGAGTTCAAAATTCCTCTTTGGAAACATTCACGTTATGGGAAATAAGATAGTATTAAAAAGATGACATTTTGGAGACGCTCAACTTCAGATTCTATCTTTTGTAAATCTTGCTTTTCTGAAGCAGACTACAGCGCAGACATTATATCATAAGGATTTTCAGCAGAGAATTGCTGGATTTAAATTATAGAATCATAGAATCATAGAATCGTTTAGGTTCGAAAAGACCTTTAAGATTATCAAGTCCAACCGTTAACCTATCACTGCCAAGCCCACCAGTAAACTATGGCCCTAAGAGCCATATCTACACATCTTCTAAATACCTCCAGGATGGAGACTCAACCACTTCCCTGGGCAGCCTGTTTCAATGCCTGACTACCCTTTCAGTGAAGAAATTTTTCCTGCTATCCAATCTAAACTTTCCCTGGTGCCACTTGAGGCCATTTCCTCTTGTCCTATCACTTGTTACTTGGGAGAAGAGTCCGACCTCCACCTCGCTACAGCCTCCTTTCAGGTAGTTGTAGAGAGTGATAAGGTCTCTCCTCAGCCTCCTTTTCTCCAGGCTAAACAACCCCAGTTCCCTCAGCTGCTTCTTGTGCTCTAGACCCTCCACCAGCTTCGTTGCCCTTCTTTGGACACGCACCTCCAGCACCTCAATGTCTTTCTTGTAGTGAGGGGCCCAAAACTGAACACAGTATTTGAGGTGTGGCCTCACCAGTGCAGAGTACAGGGGGATAATCACGTCTCTAAGTCCTGCTGGCCACACTCTCTCTGATACAAGCCAATGTAATGGCTTTCTTATTTGTTTCAAGTTAAATGTTGGTATGACATTTCTTAATTTTTCAGCATCTTCATCGCACACAGATTGCTCTCTGTCAATGATTCATTCATTTGTGCCTGCTGCGCTGCACCATGCATTTATATTTCATGCTAACACTTTTTTTCTCTTTTTTCTGTGGTTAAGTTTAATGAATAATTTGTTTAGAACGGCTAAGATTTTTTCTTCAATATATATGAAGAGGACTTATGTAATTAATAATTTTTAAGATACCTGCTTTAATTTTTTTTTCTCTGTGCCAATTTTTTAAAAGTTATGAATGTGCTATGTGTACCTTTTTTGGAGTTTAAATTAACTAGCTTTTTTTTTTTCATTAGTTTTGCTGTTTTTTTCTATTGAAGTTTATTAACCTTTTTTCTCCCTCTAGCCATATGATAGTTCTAAATTCTGCAAAATGCTGAGCAATTTCTGGGAGATAAATTATGCTTAATTTCTTTTTTCTTTATGCAGTTTGTGATACCCATTAGGTCATTCAATGTTTCATTCAAATTAAGTGAATGTAAATCGAGATCAAGTTTTTAAAGCAATGTCCAAGCTTCTGACTTCCATTACAGTTATTACTTTGGCAAACACATTAAAAGCTGTGTTTGTAAAATGTGTGCTCTATCTTGCAATTAATTTTTTGTAGTGCCCCAAATGCATGAATTGGTATCCCGTCGACAGCTCCAAAGTGTGATTGATTAAGCAGTATGATAGATGGTTTTAATGCATTTTGCTTTAAATACTTGGTTTTAAATGATTGCAAAGGCATCAGAGTGATCAGTTTAGGTGTAGCAGCTTCTAATAAATATACTCAGCATAATGGATTGTCTGCATGACTCAGCTTATTCAGGACTCCTATTGATTATAAGATGCTAAAACAGTAATGCAAGGGTTTTTAAAAATAATTACTTATTCTGTTTGCTTTGTGAAGTTTAACACATTTTTCTTAATGTACTGTCCCCTGCTTGGCTGAGAACCACAAGGTAGGTCAGCTCAATGACTGGAAGGCAGAGTCTGATTCTGCCATTTTGCCCTTATTGGGATCATACCACCTCCCCTAAGCAACCACTCTGCCATCAGTTGTGAGGACTAGCATCAGACAACACATGTTGAGTCACTCACTGAACAACAAAAGAATGATATTGTACTTTGTTTAGAAACACAAGGTGAGAAAAATTTTTCAGTGCTTTTCCTGCGCTCCCCTGCAAAAGGCCAACTAGAGAACAGACTATAAAATCCCTGAACCAGAAGCCCTGTTTTACAGACTGTGAAGCAGCTAGCACATTTTTGTCAGTATATCAATAGTAAGCAAGAAACGTGACCTAATTCATGGTCATAGTTACTGTAAGTTGTACAGTGTGCCGGGAATAGGTTTGGGAAAATTAGGAAATGGCTGACCCTAGAATAAACTGTGTGGTCAGAACAGAAGTATGGTACAAGAAACCCATTTTCCACCTGATGAGAAATGCTTCAGACATCTCACTCAGCACTGCCCAGAAGACATCTGTTGCTGTACATCTGACATACTTTATTGGCAAGTCTTTCCCAAAAAGACTTAATTAACCAAGGTCACCACTGAAAAATAAATTCAACCCATTTTTAGCTTGTCCAGTCTCTCTGGCAAATACCTTGATGCTTGAAAGTCAGTCCCTTTTCTGTACTGTCCTCATCAATGATACTGAAATACATTACACCACGCGTAGAAATTGTTGAGTGTGCCCAAGGTGGCCGCATGGTTGCTGTCTAGGCTTTGCAAACATAACAAGCTTAAAGAACTGGTCAGGAGCTCTCATCCTGTTACATCATAAGGATTACATCCCATCTCATTTTATTCACAGGGAGAAAATAAAAGGGGAAACAAGACACTGGAATACTTCATTTACCAATGGTTGGTTCTGGAAGAGTGGAAGGTTTGAAAAAGAAGGTTGCTAGGCAGTGAGGTGAACTAAAGTCTTAGGGCCAGGGCAAGATTCAAGCTAGGTGCCTCCACAGGAAACTTCCTTTACTTACAGACATTACTCTCTGAAAACATCTGCTACTTTGTCATTCCTCAAGGAAAAGAAAGACCAGAATTTGTCCGTAAAAAAAAAAGAAAATATTTCACAAAAGCCTGAAATAACACAATAGCCAAATCAGCTTTTTTTTTTTTTTTTTTTAAATGGGCGTAAGAATGTCATATATACTCAATTGATTCCCAATTGAAAATGAGTAACAGCAATCATGACAGATATTTTGCAGGTAATATTTAAATAGCTATATTTAGTGGTAAACTTGTGGCATTCTGGCTATTCAGTGATGGCATTCAACATTAGATCCTAACACGATGCAATGGACAGAACATTAAATGAGAGCAAACAAATTGAGACAAAGTTCAAGCTGGAATAGTTAATGTAATTCAAAGAGCAAACTACAGTATTAAAATGGTACAGAAAATCAGAGAAGAGTTTAAAATTATGTAAGGTGTGAATCCAGTTTAAGTTAGACTTTCAGGAAACCCTACTTAGACTTGGCTTGAGTCTATTTACATCAAATTTGAATTTTTAAAATCCCTTTATTTGCCACACAAGATGTGTCACACACTATGACAAAGATAGGAAAGGATCTTAATTGTGTGAAAGCAGCCAGCAGTACTTGCAGACAGTGTAATTATTGCACTGTTATGACAGCAGTTTAAAGTATCTCACTGTTTATTTTGATATGAAAGTAACTGTCAATGTTATCATTACCTAAACTTCCTTGACCAAAGCAAAAGCATGCAGGAGTGTTTTTATGTTAGGTCAGGATAGCAGACCTGAAACTGGGGGCTAAATCCTGCCACAGCATTGAAACATGTGATTGTAAAGGTGGGAACACTTGCAAATGGTTAATGTGATTGTTGGCATCAACCAGTGCAGAAACATCGATGTGCATGGCACTGTGGTAGAGGAAAGGATGGGATTCCATACACTGTCAATGTAATGATTGAACTTAAATAAACGAGAGAAAATTTCAGCAAGGGGAATGCAAGGAAAATGTTAGATTCAGAAACTAGACTTTAAAGCATTTTTTAAAAGCTTTATATTGAATGCTTTTTCTTTGTAAACTTTTTGCTTTGTCTTTCAAAAGGAAGTAGAGGAGAAGAGAACCAAGAAAGGAGATCCATACCTAAGGACAACAATGCATGTGAGTTTTGAGATGGATATAGGAGAAGAGATCCCCTTGGATGCAAGTAAAGACGATTTTAGGAGGAAAGATAATAGCACAGCTGACACATAGGTGAGGGGTGCTTTGTGGATTCTTAAAGCAATCAAGACAAAAATTCCTTATTTAAGAGCCAGTGGAGACTCAAGGTTTAAGATGGAGCTACGTACAATCACTAGTATTTTTTCAACAGAATTTGGCAAGGGACCAAAGAAAGAACAGGGAACTGCCATAGCAAAAGTGATAGTACAAGCTACACAAGTAGGCTAGAAACTAGTTTTCTAGAAGAAAATAATGAACATGAATATATTTCATATATATTACAGATAATATATTCTAGAATAATAATTATTCTAATTATTGTTAATATTACTTTAATTAATTATAACATTCTAATATAGAATATTCTATTCTATTTGATTTTAATAGGATTCTAACTCATATCCTTCTCTGAATAATCATTTGTCCCTTTAAATTCATTTTTAAGCATTTAAAATAATTTTTAGGTTGGATGAAAAGTCTTTCTGATGTTTTCTTTGTTCAGACTTAGATGACTTTTCACTTACCGTGCTCTTTGTTTTTTTCAGTCCTCAAGGTCCATATGACATCCTTAGATTTCAGTGAAGCATTCTTCATTTACTTCAGTAAGGAATTAGGGGATAGAAAGATTTATAAAAGGTTGAAAGTGATATTCCTTCTTCCCACCATTTTAAGTCTCCTGAGAAAGAGAATTGTACTATAAAAATAAATGAATAAATAAGCACACCTAATATTTCCTAATATTCCTAATATTCCTTGACACTAAATATAAAATTGTCTATAAGGAAATTCATAAAAACTGTGTGGAGCTTCAGGCTTGTAAATGTATTTACCAGGTAAGCCTCTGCTTGTTATTTTATTACTGGGAGTAGAAAGCGTTCCTGCTTTATAGCTCTATTGAAGGTTCAGAAATTTAAACAAATTGTATTTTTTCCCTTCTATGACCATGTAATTTATCAAGCCAGGGCCTTGCTCAGTTTATTACATTATTTTTCCATGCATGAAAATCCATTTGCTGCTCTGCTTCTTATTGAAAATGGTAATTTCCTGGGTGGATGCACATCTGTTATCATATCGGAGTCCAGTATGATGAGCCTGAGTGCAAAACAGTAACACACCCACCTCTTTTCAATGACAGTAGAGCAATGGTAATACCCTCTTTGTTTTTAGTTTAATGAAACAAAACCAAGAAAATAAATTAAAAAAAAATTAAAACCTTTCAACACTGGATGACATTGAAAATCATTTTTCATTCTTTTCATGTCTTTAAGTCTCTTTTCTAAGTCCTATAGTCTTCAAAAGTTATACCTACTTCTATATAGGAAAACACCTGATAAAATCTCAGTAGCAAGTACTTGTAATAGTGCAAATACCATGGGGAATAGATTCTGCTTGGCTAATAGAATCACAGAGTAATTTAGGTTGGAAGGGACCTCTGGAGATCATCCTGTCCAGCCTCCTGCTCAAACAGTACCAACTCAAGCAGGCTGCCCAGGGCCTTCTCCTGTTGAGTTTTGAACATCTGCAAGAACAGAGATTTCACAGCCTCTTTTGGCAACCTTTTGCCATGTCTAACAAAATCATTAAACAAAATCCATAATGCACTTAAAAAGAAAGTCCTAAATATCCAGAGAAAATAAAAATGGCAATACTTACAGAAAGATTCAATTCTCCTAAGTGCAACCATCTAAAAGAAACTAAGTGTACTGTGATAATTGTCTAGACTACCTTAATAGCAAAGAAAAGGAAAGGAGAGTGGTACTGAGTAGATATTTCTTCCTGCCTGCATTTTAGCTGCATTCAAGGACAGTATGGCATAAAGAGTGTTCCTGTCCCTATTCCTATCACATCGCTTACCGAGTAAATGAAAAAAACTGCCATTAACTTCCTTTTTTCTCTCTGCCATCATAGCACACTGTCACAATACTGTTTCAGATTCATCACAGATCCTTTAACAGGGAGGGCTCTATAAACAGGAACCTTGAATCTCAAACACGGAAAAAATAAATTAATGAGCGAGATATAAACACGCCAATAGCAGGGTAATACACCAACAAAATACCAGAAACTTGATCAGATTTTTGCTGTTGACCTCATGGGCAGAAATTCCCTAGCACCAGGGAGAACATGAAAAAGAAAACTAAATTTTTGCATTGAAAATTTGTGTCTGTACATATATGTTAGGTGGACAAGGTCAAACAAAACTTTTAAAAGAAGTTATACCTTTAATGAAATATTTGTGTGAGCACTTTTCAAAGCAGAAATATTAGAAAAGTTTATTCTTTCTGAAGTCAAGAGAACTTCCAGACTACTGAAAATAAATGCATTTATATTTGTAGCACTGCATGAAGTGTTAATCCAATTTAAAGTTTATTCTCACAGACTTTATTATTTAGTGAGAAATGATACATTCAAAAGCAAAGTCACCTTCAGTAATTTCCAGGGAATTTTTAAAGGAGAACACTGACACCAAAAAGAATTTTCATTCTGTTGAATTTCCTTCCATTCCTTCAGAAAGTCAGAATGACAGGAGAGCCACTTCAGGAGGTTTCCGTGCAAAGCCATATTTTGTACAGAACATGGAGCACACAGGTATATAAGAAGTCATGGGGATTGGTGAAAATGTCTAGAAAACAGAAGGTTAACTATCTTAGCTCAAGATTTTGAAGCCATGCTGTTGCTTTCAGCAACCCACCAATTAGTCTTAACAAGACAGCAAGCATCCCATGGGGAAATATAGACAAGAATAATTGACAGCATGCACCTGCTTCGGTAGGAAAGAAGAACACTTAGCCATATCAAGGAGAACATTAGAAAGCGTGCAAGCTGGACTACTGTATCCCCAGAGCCCACATGTGGGCTTTTGCACTTTTTGAATCTGTACTACCTTTAATGGCTCTTTTGTGCAAATTAACGTCTTTCATTTGCTGTTTCGTATCAGGTAGAAGTAATTTCCTGTGTGAACGTAGAATACATTTTTAATTACTGCAAACATTGTTTAAACTAGGCTAGAAAACATTAGCTTGCTAACAAGTACAGTTTTGTCAATAGTTTTGAACATAGTATGTATTCTAATCCTGATCTCTTTAACAGTCAGTTTTATTCAGAACAAGGTAAACTCGTCCTATGTGGTAATGCTGTTTTTCCTCTGATGGCAGAAGTACAGGGAAGCCATAAAGAGCATTGGAGAAGTTTATTTTAGACTATATTAGGAAACTATAAACAACCTCTTCCAAAGTGTGCGAATTTGCAAACCAACTGCTCCACAGGAAACCAAGAAACAAGAAGTTGCTCTGGGGATTGTAATGCTAACATGATGCAGAGCATCCTCTGTGAAGTTAACTGCTCCTAGTTTGATCATGGTGAGTATCTGAAAAGCTGCTTCCAATACATATTCTGTGTTCTTTGTGAGATGGACTCTGAAATCAGATTCTTCATAAGAAATAACCCTAATAAGAGAATCACAATGCCTCTTACATGCTGTGACAATGGTTTCAGTTATGATAAAAAATTAAATTCTTCAACATAGTGTTTCCAAGTAAAGACAGAATAGCATCTACTATTCAACAGTTGGAGACACATGACTTTGTTCTTTCTATGTTCTCTGGTTGAAATTGTAACTTTATTCTGACAAACTGATGGGTCTTTAGCATTACACTGAAGTGGTGTGAAGTAAAACCTGGCAGCAAAAAGGTATTTTGATAGTATGCTTGAAAAGATTTTAAATTGTGTAAGTAGCTAGGGCAGCTAGGGCAGCACTCCTTCTTTTATTGGTTTGCATTTCCTCATACCCCTGCAATTCACTTTTATTTCACTGTCTGTAAATACACTCCTGCAAATCCTTAGATGTTTCTACTGAAAGACGTTAATTCAGGTCATTTTTTATTGTAATATCATTTATTATTCTTATTGTAGCTAGAAAAGCACAGAACTTAGCACAGCTTCTTTTATCCTGTTTTTCAACACTTTGTCCCCTTTGTGAAGAAAAGTACAGCTGACAATAGTATCTGAAGACTTTATCGAAAGATTAATGGGCCCATCTGTCAGTACACTTGTTCCCTAGTCACATACTACCTTGAGTACTGGTATCTACAAAGTGTCTCAATACATCAAAGTTTATCTCCACTGTACACCAAAAACTGTCAGAGAAACTGAGGCAGGTTGAAGGTCCTAAAGTTTCAGAGGTGTAAGGAAGGGGATCTTGCCATCATGCAACCAATACTTATAAAAAAAAATTAATTTCCAGCATTCTTTATTAAATCCAGAAGAAAATAGTAGAAGAAATCTGAGCAAATTAAAACATACTATTAAGACCTTCTCTTTCAGGAGTGTTTGAATTGCAGGAATGGACTTTCAGGAAGAGAGAGAGGAAACTAGAAAAGCTGATGCAGTGACCTCTCTGATGCACAGATACAGCTGAGGTCATATGGCTGCACAGCCCCTCACAGCCAGCCCCACGTACAGAGGAGGTCGGCTGAGACCTGCTCTATTCCATTCATCAGGGGCCAGAGGCAGCAGGAAGACAGAGAGCATTTTAGAAATTGGCATCTTCAAACAAACCTGAGGCAACAAAGAGTGAAGTATTTTCTCTGCTGCCACGTGATTGTTCAGTGATTTCCCTGCCGATCCTCTGAAAGTCAGTGGGAACGAGGAGCTTAATTCCCTCTTTTGCCCTCCAAAAGCTCCCTGTCTTGGGCCATATTGTGCAACTATTACACAAAAAATCAATTTCAAGTCTTTTGATACAAATAGGACAGACTAAAAAGTTAGAGAAAAGTTTGGTCTTTTTTTGCTACTAGAATTAGAAAATAATTTTACTATGCTCTATTATGCCATATTTCAGTGAGTTCCTAACACAATTAATAATGAAGTCAAACCATTTTGCAGATATTGCTTGTATTTTCTTTATGGTAAAATATTTGAAGAGGAAATACTCTAAGAACCCCTTAAACATGATTAGTCAAAAAGAATTATAATAAAACATAAATATCTGTACAGAGAAAAGAGAAAGCTTTTAGTACAGGGAAAAAAAAACAAACTAAAAAACTGCATTGGCTGAGGTTTATATTGCTGCAGAATGTGCTGAAAAATAAACTTTTGAACATTTGACCTTTCACTCTGAAAAAGCAACAGCTGTAATCCCCTGTTACATATGGCTTTCCGTTGCTCTTAAGCCAAGCTTTTCAGTGACTGGAATTAGGTGTCCGGTTTGATAGCCTTTGTTAAATCCAATACTATGTGTTCATGATCTAAAAGGCATACGCTTTAATATCTGATGTTGGGTATTTAAATATCTAGCTGCATTTCATAAAATCATAGGGCTAAAGAAAATACCAAGAGGTCAAAGTCCATTCCTCACTAGGTGGCAGGATCACGACACTCACATGAACCTTAACCAATGCTTTTCTAATTTGCTCTTAAAGACTATTAGCTCTCAAGATTCCTCTGTCTCCTCAGTCAGTTTCTTCCAGTTTTTCATCAACTCAAAAAGGTGCCAGGGTGAGAAACCCTTAGAGATTTTCAAAATCTGCCTGGACAGCTACTTGAACAACTGTAATTAAACTAATCAAAGATTTCCCTGTAACTATGTAAATCATTTCAGGATAAAAGGCTATATATTTTTGTAATTAAATTTAGGCATGTATATCATGCTAATCATCTGAATGTTTCATGAGATTCAAGATTTTTTTTTTTATTTAGAAGATAAACTTTATTTTTTTTTAATGAAAGATGCTTTTAGTGATATCTCTGTGCAATAAAGAAAAACAAATATTAGGAAGTCCATATGGCCAGAAGACAAGAAGAAATCAAGCAATTTTAATGTGTTTAACTGGTGCAGCATCCTGAAAAGGTAATTAACAACACTGAAACTCTAATACTTAAATTCCACGTAATTTCAAGACAAAAATAGTGAGGAAATAACATAGAATGATTATCAACAAGTTGTTTCTACCACTGGAGATTTCTGAAGTCTTATTCTCCCTTTCCAAAGCCTGATTCCATCTCATTTCTAATGGAAATATCTAGAAATTTCCTTCTTTCAGCATAAGACTATGATATATTAAATATTGAGTTAAAGTGGGGAGAGCATGGATACTATAATTATGTCAAAGCAAGTTTCATAAGTCAAGGAAATACTGAACTCTTTCAATGTACAATCATGATGATAACAAATGTCAAGGTGCAAAGAACTTGAGTGTGAAAACACTCTAGTCTAATTCTGTGCAATATTGGTGATACCAATATGTATACTGTATAATTTACAAGGCATATATTTGAACATGCCAGCTCTGATTAGAGGAAATTATTTTTTAAAGCGTTTTAGTAAGGAGAGAGGGGAAAATAAAGGGTTATTTTACATTTTCTCTTATAATATCCATGCTACACTTTGAATGTAATACCTTTAATTTCCAGCCTCTCTTCAGGCCAAGTCATTTGTGATTGAAAAGACCAGAGTTCTTGCTGAATCAGCAGGTCCATTGCCCAACTCCTGACACAAAAGTCTGATCAGCTGCTCTTGATCAGACAATGCATGCATAGTGGCTACTGAGAAAGGTCAATGGTTGACTGAATTACCTGTTCTGGCACAAAAAGTCTCCAGTAAATAGTATACAACAGAGCTGAGACAAGGAGAAAGATATCTATCATTCCAGTGTTCGATTTGGGCTATTAATTTATATACTCTGTCTCCATAACTCTTAATTTATTGTCAGTGGAAAGTGGTAGGGTTCCCCAGAGACATATTCAAGTCTGGCTGCTGCTCCAATGTGCTGCCTAGAGGAGCTTCTCTCTCTCTTCATTGACAGCAGGGGGAAATGAGGCAACCTAACCTCCAAGCTTAGGTGCCTACAATAGATACTGAAAAAACCTCCTCAAAACCATAAAAATGAAAAATTAAGGTACTTTGTTCTCTCCTATTTGTAGATATATTTCACTCTTACCATCAATGAACTCTCTCCCCCTTTGAACTGACTTCCTTCCAAAGTTCTACTGTCACAATATTTTTTTTCCATAAAATGTCCTGCCCAGAGAAAGCCATTTATGGGAACATTGCCAGCAGAAATACCTTTACAATTTGGCAAGCAGCAGAGCATCTACTGAAAAACTCTGCAAGAAAATTCCTTCATATCCACAAGACATATATACAGAAAAATATCTGGGTGTAACATCTAAAGCTCTGAAATGTAGGCAGACTGATTACTTTTGTTTAGGCAGCTACAAACCGTTTAACATCTTTACCTCTTCCATGTTACAATTCTTAGCTAATTCCAGATGCCTGGATAAAAACTATGACAACAAGAAACAACAGTCCTCAATACATTAGTTTAATTACTACCATACTTCCTTGATATAACCTATACAGGGGAAATAAATGAGTTTTTATTCACTTTTCAGATTTACAGCAAATAACTGCCTGGCAGCTTATCATCGAATGAAATCCAGAAGTCTTGAGCTAGCCACTCAGCTCCCCACAGAGATCATGAGAGCAGCAGTAGCTAAACAGAGATGTTCACAAGCTGATCATTTCACACAAGAAAGATATGAAATATCAAAGACAGACTCTGAGAAAGGATTGAGGCTTAAGCACCTAATCCTGCTGTGCCTGTCTGACAAAGCAGCTACACACCAGAGCTACACACCTCTGCCTGTTCAAGGCCGTCTCCTTGAGTAATATTTGTTTCTTATTTAGGAATCTTAATTTGGGAGTCCCAGGGGCTCGGGTTTGGTAGGTTTTGATACAAACAGTGGGAACTGAAACTAGGGTTTTCTGAGCTTCTGCAAGGCATCTTAACAGAAATACCTAAAAGACTTAGGCACCTCCAAGTTTTTGCCAACAGAGGAACACCGGCTTTAGAGTATTAGAGGTGTTTGATGCAGACACCAGAATGCTTCTGAGCAGCCATCTCCACTATACAGCTTGTTCCACTCTGAGACAAGGGTATTCCACATGTGAGACAGGGAAACTTCTCTTTTCAGTGTCTGAATAAGCAATTTAATATATCTGGTAAGTCACATACCAACATTAGTCTTGTCATACAGTAACAAAATGAAAGCAAGCAACACAGCTGTGGACCCTATGACAGAAGCTGTATCCAGAATCCAGATTTTAAGTAAGATTTATTTTTTTTCTAACAGCAGTTCTAGAATCTAAATAAAGTTGGTGTCTGTCATGGAAAGAAAATGGCAGTCGTAAGCAGATCTGTTGCAGCTCTTGGCTCATCCAAGATGGTACAGCAAGAACAAAAATATCCCTCAGAAAGTATATCTGTGAAATCTCTGAAAAGTCATTCTAGAATCAAAAAGTAACTTCATTGTATCCTTTACATGTAACTATTGTGGTGAATTATTGTTTTGAGAATAAAACTCAACATTGCTATAGAATGATAAATGGCACTTAATGTACTTTAGAAAATGTTAATTAAGGGGTATTCTATCAGAGAAGTAGATTTAGAAAATAGCCAGTTTTGAAAGAAATGATGTTCACAGTGTCTCTCTAATACAACATTGTTAATCCTGAAACAGTGCAAGTTATAAGGCAAAAATAACCAATTAACATAGTTCTTGTGAGGGGAAGTTACATTAAACTATTGGACAGCTTGCAAACACCAGACCACACTAATCATGCCTTCAGCTAAAGATAACAAAAACAGAAGAAGCAAAGTTCTTGGAAGAGCTGCGGGACATATATATGAGAGATGTTAATAATATCACTAGTTATTAGTTCATACAGAGAAAGTCCAAGCAGCATTTACCTAAGGATCACTTATCTTGTTACTCTGATAACTGTGTCAAATAAAACATAACGTGCCTTCATTTACTACTTTACCACAGTTGCTATATCTATGCAGCTAGTTTTCAACTTACAATTTTATGAACTGTAAAAAACCCGAGGCTCCAAAAAGGTTATTTTTTCATCATCATACTTATTATAAGGTTTAAACTTCAAAGGCATGTCATCACAAGCGTTTAATTTTGATCAAGTACTCTTGATGTGTGGTTTTCTCTTTCACTCAGTTGTTTAGCATCAAAAACACAGTGACTCTGCAAGTTGAGAATTTAATGCCAGTGAGATTTATGTAATGCATAGGTATAGAAATGAGTCCAATCAAACTATTTGCAGTTTAGACAATGAACAGCTTTCAGTGAAGTACTTTGTCCTTAAAGAAATTTAATTGCTTGAAATACAACTGGTTTTATGCATTAGTCCCCAGATTCTCAGCTTTTTCTGGAATGTTTCAGTGGATTCAAGAAAGTTCATAATTTCAAAGATTTGTCATTACTAGGTTGGAGCTTTTAATGTAATTTTGGGACTATGCGCCCTACCTGCATGGCTTTGGGTATTTATTAAGGTTGTGTTCAAGACTCTGTCCAAGAGACTGAAGGCATTCACTGGAGTGTTATTTTCATACTGCCAGCATTTATCATTTGTCACTGAACTAGCACAGTAATCCACCTCCAAAAGTAGCACTCTCCTACATTTCACAGAAATCAAACATTTTTTCAATATCTTACACTAAAATCTCGCCAAAGGTACTGTAAAACCAGTCTGGAGTTTTCCAGTCAAAATGTTATGAAACCCCAGAACAGCAAGTTTGCTAATTATGTGGTATATTACTATGAAAGAAGTGAAAATTGTTAGGAATAAATTGGATCACATTTTGTTTCTCTGCTCTGTTGGAATTCTCTTGGGGTTCATTAGCAGATAGTTACAGAAAACAGGCATCCCAGAGAATGTACTGGAGAACATAATTTTCCTTAATTATTCCCTAACTAGCCTGCACAGGTTGATCTTGAGGCGAAGGCAGTAGACTTCCACAGCCTCATATTTGCTTTCAATTGTACTTATGTCCTGCTGGCACTAATAAGTATAGTGTATTATTCATAAAATGCACTTGCATTTTGTATTAGGAGGCAACAGGCCCTTTCAGACCATCCTGTCATGGTCTGGAATTTCCAAATATTCCCTTTAAGCTCTGTTCATTTATATTTCCAGGAAGCAGCAAGTAATAACTTGAGAAAATTACAAAAGAAATAAGAGAGGACCTCAAACCTGCCTATCTGTTCTTCTGAGAAAGATTTTGGTTTAGCCGTTATGAAAGAGCCTGAGTATTCATGTATCAAAGCAACAGCAATAACAACTTTCTTAGGGCGGTGCAAGGAACCCGTGATAGCTCTTTGAACTACTAAAATACATAAGTATAAGCTTTTGAAGCTTACAGTTCAGCACTTGGAAAAAAATTGTAAAGAGAAAACAATACAAGATCAAAATAATCGTTATGACTGAACTATTTTTTTTTTTTAATAAGGCAATTTTATCACATAGGAAGTGTTTTGAATACCAAAATCTGTCGAGCAAGGACCGTAGTTGTCAACAGGTTGCTCCTGTGAAATGGAAAAGTTATTTAAGACATAAATTAAATATGAAACTGCTTTTGTTTTCACTGATGATGCCGTTCTTTTCAGATTATGAATGAAGCTGAAACAGAGACCATTCTTTCGCTGCAACAACAACATCTAATTCCATAATGTCCATTATGCCAAACCAAGGGCAGCAGTACCCACATACACGCTCAACATACGTTAAGGAACACATTGCAAACAGTTTTTACACAGGCAGCAGGTGGAGAACAGCTTTATTCCCTTACAGTTCGTCTGCCTCCTCTTTTTGTCCATGAATTTACAGTTTTGAATCCATTAGCTGATATTATAGCCCTTTTGAAATTAATCTATTTGGCATTGTTGGTAAAAGTCTGTGAAAATTTTCATTTGATGCAGCTCAGTATCTATTATAGGAAAATAATTTTACTTACCCTGGTGTTACCATGAAGGTAATTTTCTTAAGTTTAGATCTTATATGGCAGCATTATAGCAGTCTGACCATAGAATTACAATTTAATAGCAAGTTCTACTAGAAGATGGAACTCTGTGATAGACAATCTCAGTTCAACATGTACTGTACAAGCCCCCTCGATCAGCTCTGGGTGCTGTACTGTGCCATGGTACAGACTATGAATTTGTTCCATGGAAAGTCATCCTGTGTATCAAAGTGAAGTAGCTTCTTTTGCATGGCATGTATAATCCTGAACTAATTCAAAGTGTTAAGGCAAAGCTGCCTCCAGAGTCCCTGTGCTACTACATCACACAAGTTACCTCAATCTTAAACAAATGCAGTTCCAAAGCACGCTTAGTCAAAGTCACATGTGAAACAGAAAGGATCAGTTCAGAGAACAGCTGAATAATTGACTCATCTGGATGCTTATGAAACGTTGGCACAAGCGTTTAAAGCAAAGCCTAGAAGGCAGGCAAAGGCAGGATCTTGCGGGAAGAGGGAGAGCTGCTGTGGTGACATATGAAACTGTGACCCAGGCTACATACACCTGTTTTTTGCATGTCCTGCAGCACGAGAAGTAGCACTAGTACTCTTCCTTCAGCGGACCTTGTGCAAGGGTGGGCTATGCTGAGTATCCTGTTGCAGCAGAAGAATTAAAAGTATTACAGAAGTATTGCCCAGAATACCCTGGCTATTATACAGCTGCCGTATGATCAGCATAGGAGCTTGTCCTCATGCAGGTCAACAGTGGAGAGTCCAACATTTAACGTTTACGCTGGCAATTTCACAGACAAAAAACTGTTTATCTTATATGACTGTCCTGGGGCTGCAAAGCTTCACATTATGGTGCAGTGGCTAATCTGCCCCTGCTCAGAGCATTCAAAATGACGTGAAGTTTATTCCAAACTACAAGGAATGTAAGTGGCTCAGAATATCTGAAAAATATAAGAGAGGCACAGAATAACTCAGATTCCCTGTCTCTTCCACTGATAAAGGCAGGAAGGGAAGGGATGCCTGTAGTCTCCTCAGCCTTGCCTCCCTGCTCTTCCTCACCAGTCCCAAGTCTCCCATTCAAGACACATAGGTGGAAAAGCAGCACTGAAAAAGGCTTACACAGACAAAACAATAAACAAGAAGTAAAATAGTCTTATGCTTTGTGCATAACTATTAAGCAAATTGCTTGTCATAATTTTGTTCATACAAAAGATCAGAAGAATATGTGCTAAAATACCAACACTGTTACACTATGTTTAAAGCTCAACATTTTACCTCTCACACATCTGTAAGCACAATAGTTGAAGACAGAGATGAAAGACCATATTGTGCACCTGACAATTCTATTGTCTTACTCATAACAAGTTACAATGATCTATTTAAATTAACATTTAGTTTAAAAGCCCATCTATTAAAGACAGAGAAATCAGAGTTTCCTGAACACAGGTTTGCAAAGCTTCCTCCTCTCCAAAACCTCCCATTCAGGATCAGTCAGCCAAGATCCCAGCTTCTCTGGGCCTACGTGGCAGCACCTTTTCATGCCAATACGCACAAGACAGACACTAATTAGGGCCTGTCCATTTTGGTCTACAGAGATTACTTTATTTTCTGTTGTATCTCTGTAAATGGTGACACACCTGGATAGTTACACAGATACTGGAAATAACTGATTAATCTATTGATCAGTGTTCAAAAGCAGGCAAAGAACATCTGAAACATTAGCTGTGAAATCTTTTATTGTGTGTTAACAAAAGATTTAATCACTCTGAGAACAATAATTTTGGCATGAAGTATGATCTAATGGGCAAAACAAACCTAATAACAAGTAATGAGGCTCACTTCCAGGGATTCAATCAATTATCAAAATGCCCTCAAAAGAAGACCACAAAGAAAACATCTGAAAGAGAAAAGATAAAATGTTTTTGGTAGCAAACAAGTATGCATCCTTATAAAAAAAAGAAAAACCAACCACAGTTGTTTTTATTTATTTAAAGGAAAGTATGTCAGTAGAACAGAAGCTGGAGAACTTCTGATATTTAGAAAAGGATCAACAGCACTTCTCAGGAGCTATGCTTTTTGGATATTACCATACCCCTTTCTACAACGTACAATGTGGATGCTCTCTACTCAGTACTGACTGTGTCCGTCTTAAATACTCCTTCCCCAGATCTCAGACAAGAATGTTATGGACATTGCTCTCCTTAGTGGTTTCAGTACTTTTTCATTTCCCCTTTCACTGCTTTGCCATGTTGCCTGCCTCAGCCATTCATTCCTGCATCACTCTCTCAGAAAAGGCAGAGCTGCTTTATAACCACTAATAAGCAAGACACAACAGATCCAGAATTAAAATAACCACACAAAACCAGAATGAACAAATTCCAAACTGCCACCAAAAAGAATATCCAGAAAACCCCAGCTTTAGGTCTCCAGCACCCCACTCTCTCTTTATCCCTTTCTTCACTGCCCTTTTCCTGTTGTCTTTCAGTCTAGCTGTCCTTCTCCCTTAATAGGCCTTGTCCAGAATATCATAATAAAAATAAAACAAGACATTCTAATGTTGAGAGCCATCTCTCTGTGTATATGAAGCGTACAGGGTTTTCTTCCCAGGTTCACTGTGGGGTAAAATATGCAGAGTACTCTTGTCCCTTACACAAGAAGACATGAAGTCTTCAGGGCAGGAGTGTTATCTTATTCATTTTGGCACTTCTGTGCTCCTGAATTGGATAGCACCAGGTTTGAAAACCCTGCAAGCTGAGCATCAACCTGGCAGATAGGAGGGAATAGCAAAGAACAGCACAGATATGATATGCTATGGTTTTCTTTATTCTCTGAGCAACCCAAACAAAGCACCTGCCCGCTTCACAGAGCACTTCATAGGTGAGCCTCACTCCTTTTAAGGTAATCATCAGCTCTATCTGCATTTTCTTGCTGTAAGGATATTGGACTGTTATTAAGGAGCTTATTACCAGTTACTGCTATTCTAAAGTGGACTCCATTTGAGGCAATATTCTGTCTTCCATCAGGACTACTTATCCTATGAAAAGTATGGTTGAATATGCTCATTAGTATTAAAGCTATCACATTCATCAGCTGGAAACAATACCCAAAGTCCCAATGTTGGTATTACCAAGCCATGATTTGGGGTAGGTAAGGATATAAAAAATGTGCTCCCTGATTAATTCATAAATGAAGTTGGATTACTGAAGAGAAGTTGACATTAAACAAAGCAATCTTTAGGGATCATCTTGAGCTCTTTCCTGCTCTACTGGGAAATATTCTGCAGGACTCAAAAAAGCTTGTTTATCAAGGTAAATATGTCAAGAAGAAGTTACTCAGACATAGCCTGAAAATAATATGGCTTTTAAAAACAACCTACTTAAGGTATTGTGAGGACTCTTCCCCAGAGAAAAGCATTCAGGATGTCATACAAACAACAAATAGAAGTAATCAAGTTGTAAAACAATAGAAGACCAAAAAAAAAAAAAAAAAAGGAAAAAGAAAAAGACATGGACAGATACACAGTTATGTTTAGAAACAAAAATATCAGTAAAGACTGGGTCCAGCTGGCCTACCCTGGGACTTTCCTACCTATCTTCCTATCCCCTTTCTGTCTTGGCAATTCCATCCCTACCTCTATCATCATTTTGCAGCTCCTCCTCCCCCTCCCCACACATAAAGGACCTTCCTTTCCTTGCACCAGTCTTACACCTCCTCCTACACCATGGCTGCTGTCATCTGAGGAGGGAGAGGAAGAACGACCTGAGAACAGAAATAGTCTAGAAAGTCAGGGAGGTATTTGGAAGGTTCTGGAAAATGATGCTTGCTTCTGTCAGGCTAGGGGCTGGCGAGGCAGAGCGAGATGATGTTAGCAGCAGTCACAGCCCCACCTATTCCTCCATGGCAGGAGCACTTAAACTTGCCCACTCATGTGCATACTATCTGATAGGTAGCAAGGGCTCTCAGCACTCTCTGAATCAGCCAGCCTAAAACAGAGGCAACAATCAATCATTTCCAGCAACATCTCTTAGACTCTAAGCAGTGGGCTACTTCACCTAATAGCTAAAGCTACATGCCTTATCTGGATGTTGTAAATTCCTGGATGAACTTCAACACCCACAGCCTCATACTTGTTACTTTACCAGGAAACCACAACATAGAAGATACTTTTTGTTTGTTTGTTTGTTTAATTAGAAGATACCATTTTAAATTTTATGTCAACAACTGTACAAAGTTACAACACAATCAACTGTCAAGATTGAATAGAAGCAATGTACAAGCACATGCAGAGATTCTTGCATCTGATTTGATATGCAGCAAGTCTAGAAAATCAAAGCACTAGCATTTGATTCAACAGCAAGAGTAAAAAAATGCTTTCAATTCAATATTAATTTCCCTAGTTTTTATATAACACAAGCTGAAACAAACATAGGTCAGGCCAGAACCTTAAATTGAAGCTAACAGGCTTTTACTCAAACTTATGTTAATTATCATATTACTTTCCTTAGTCAAATCATCAGCTATGGCTTTCCCAAAGCAGATTTTTGGCTAGTCAGAGCTGAGTGTTTTTTAAATACCTGCTTCTTGATACTTCCATCTTCTTCACTTTAGATAGTCCTATTAGGCCAGCTCAGAAGTTTGAGATAAGTAATACAGGGTAATCAGATACGACATATACAAAGCAAACACTTACTTCTATTAGTGAATGCTTTCATCAGTCAAATTCTGATAAAAGTTTTCAACCCAACCCCTCAGAAATCATCACTTTTAATTCCAACAATAAGAGAGAAAGCATGCCATGCACATCACTAGATTTAGTATTATGATAGGATTATTCTCCAGGAAAATCCTTGCAGAAAAATTATTGGCATAGAAAACCCTCTATAGAAAGCTTGAGAACTAATTGATTGTAACCAGGATAATGCAATATGCCCCACTACTTTCTCAGAGAATGTATAGGATTTGGGACAACTTGGAGTAGGATGGCTGTGAATTTCAAAGCTACCCAAAGGACATGCATCTGTGCAGTGGTTCATTAAACCTTTTTACAGTGATAAGAAAAAGACTTTGGATTTGGCTTGAAGGAAGTGTGGGAGCCTTTTTAATACAAGGCTCCTCCAACTCGTCCACCCAAATAAAAGGATCACTAAGGCTACAAAGGCAAATCTGATTTTTAAGCTGCAGAACAATTCTTACTTCTGCTACATGAGCTACAGCATGGTTATGAAGATGGTTTCCTTTCATCATCACTTCTGTAGTTCAGATTTAGACTTGTAAGAATGATCTTCAAGAGTATTTCTTTGCCTTTGAGTTCTTCCTTTCTTCCTCTCAAACATCACATTTTAGAAGCAGTCTCATCATCTCAAATTCAATCCGTCCAAATGTGACCTTTTCTAACTTAACATTCCTCTCTTCTGTTTACCTTTTCTAAAACATTTAACAACTCCACTGCCCTTTCTGTCTCTCAAGATTTCCCATAAAAACAAGCAACTAAAAACTATATTAAAACTCTCAAGAAAATTACTTGGAAACATGACAAAACAGAATTCTTTTGGTTTTCCACCATTATCTGAATAACATCAGAAAATATGTCACGCTCTTTGTGTCCTTAAGTCAGAGTGACATATTCTGGAATTTGGAAAGGTTTGCACCAAGAAACTAATATTGAAGTGCCATCGTTAGCACTTACCCTAATTTAGCAAGCCAAAAAGATCAGGTCATAAAGGAATTTTGTCATTCTTCTGACAAAAAAACAATGCAAAACTCATTCGCCTAATTAAAAAGTATCTAGCTGTCGTTTCTCACTCACAATAGTTTCCGCAGAGAAGAAACTGTTTCTTCTTCATCAGGACTTAAAGGAATATCTGGCCTCCACCCACAAACATTGAACAGTAATAGCTATTGAAAAAAAATCTGTATTTGGTTGCTACTATGGAGATTTCCACAACTTGCAGCTACCAGTGGAATCAAATGGATAGATAGGGTTGCTATTATTCTTTAGAAAGTAAGATATCAGCCTTTGCTTCACTGGTCACTAATTTTTTTCTAGTTTGTCTCTGGCATTTTTCCTCCAAATCCTAGCTTCTACATGAAATTACCAGTTTATGATAATACTGGTTCTTACCAAGTTACCCTCTCTTCCACCTCTTTTTCTTCCTTTTCCCTGGGATTTGTTTTATAAATAAGGTTTATTCCCTATATAAACTAGTTTCTTTTTTAAACAGCATGGCTTTCCCTTCCGATTATGGAATTGGGGCTTTGGGGGCATCTAATTAAATGCTCTTAAACTGCTCCCAATTAATATAACCCTATTTCAGTTTAAATTGTCTTCCACCTGAATGGGCTTATAATTGCTTTCTAATTGCTAAGTTAGTCCTTTCAAAACACAGAGTAGATATTCATTAATGATCCGAACTGTAGTGTATGTAACTCAAGTTAAAACATCACCTTCATAACTTACGTTTTCCATGTTTCATACATTATATAGAGATGGTTAATTAATTTTCTAGTTTGCCTCAATGTTTTGCTGCAGAAATCAGCTTGCACACTACATTCATTATACTGCAGCTTTTATAATACTGATCAATGAACATTAACATAAATGAACACAGTGAATGTTATTTTCCTACTTCCTTTAAACACTCATGAAACTGTGGGTTGAATAGCAATATAGTCTGTGTTAATAAGAAAGGAGAAATTATAGTTGTTACCAGTTTGTTTTCCAGCTTCTTTAGAAGGAGAAAGGGAATTTAATAGCATATTGTGACACAGGAAGAGCACCGTTTTAGGGCCATTCAATCTCTGTTCTAATATTTTCATTTCAGAATAGACACTGCCTCTTCAAATCCTGACTTCATTAATATTCATTTTTGTGTAAGTGACTTTTATTTTGAATGACACACAAAACCACATCATGCATTTTTATCTGCGTGCAAGTGAGGAATGTAACTGGAATGCTTACTGCCCGGAATGATTTTGGTTAATTTTTTTCTGCAGAATAGTACTGCATTTGAAGCTCTCTTTAGAATCAAGAGCAAGAAGTCATCCTATACTTTCCACAGTTTTCACTGATGATGTAGAGAAGTTCTCTCATTTCTTTCTGCAGTTCCATGACAAAATTCTAATGGAGAGGTATGAAAAGTTAGTATGAAAAGATATGAAAAGAGTTCTTCAGCCTTCCTCCAGTTAAGAAGCTTAATGAGTTCACATTATTTAATACACTCTTACCAGTAATTCTTGACACTGAAATAATTCATAATTTGGACTAATATTAGAAATGGGCACACTTCAAAGGAATAGAAGATTAGTTCAGATAAGCACACAAAATCTGAAAGCTCAAGTAGCCATCTTAGTGCTGGAAAACCCTCAAATATGCTGCCTGACACTAAAAAGCAGGTGTTACAGTGATACTGAAAAGGCTTAGCAGGACGAGGCATCTCTGTCACAAAAGAACACAGACTGTGGCAAAGGATAGTCCTGGTCCCCAGATGCTTAAGATCTAAAATAGATGGGAAACCTCAAGAAAATAATGAAAGAAGGTTTAAAGGAAGAAAAGGCAAAACCTGACATGCAAGTTAAGAACCCAAGCTGAGCTCAATATTACTACAGCTAACTTCCTTTCAATACCATAGGTAACTCAGGTATTTCATTCTGCAACATACGTATATGTCCACTGATTTATTTTGTATTATAGTCTTAGCTGGCCAATAGGAATAAATTTAGTCAACAGCTGAGCTTTTACCTGGTAGCAGTTTTCAAGGAGCATCATGGACGAATTTGATCATAAAGGAGGGTATCTGTACATGTCCAGTGAAAAATATACAAGTTCAAGGTATGGACCTACTGGAAAGAGTCCTGCGAAGGGTCACTTAGATGAAGGCACTGGAGCATCTCTCATATGAGGAAAGATCGAGAGAGCTGAGACTGTTTAGCATGGAGAAAAGAAGGTTCAGGAGAATCTTATCAATGTATATAAAAACCTGATGGGAGGATGCAAAGAAGACAGAGCCAGGCTCTTTTCAGTGGTGTCCAGTGACAGGACGAGAGACAATGGGCACCAACAGAAACACAGAAGGTTCCCTCTGAACATGAGGAAACACTTTTTCACTGTGAGTGTCACTGAGCACTGGCACAAGTTGCCATTCATGTACGCTTCATAATTTGAAAAAAAGGAGTCTATAATTCAAGAAAAAATAAAACATTTTGTTCATCATATAAGCTATTAACAGTTTCTAATTTAATATAGTGATTGTCTCAGTGTAGAAGAGATGTTTACCAAAACAGCTGAAAGATGATTTTTTTTAAAAAAAAAAAAACACCAATCAAACAAAACACCCTCTCTAAATTAAGTTTCTTAGTCCAGACTCGTAATCTGAAGTAGTTTTATTTTCAGCACTAACACTTGCATGTCTAACATCAAGCATGTGCCTATGTGCATTGCAGAACTACATGGTTTCTGCATTATTATTAGCACAAAAGCTTCCATCACTTGTGATACAGATTTTCAGTTTGCAACCCTTTTCTGATAACTGTGCTAATTTCCTGAAGCACCAAGAAATTCTTGATGCTCTCAGCATTTGAAAGTGCATCTGTCAGCACTGAAGTTAGTTGTAGAATTGGTATAAAAGATGTACCTTGCATGCTGTTGAGCAAGACCACATAAATCTAACCTGGCATTTCACAATTTCTTTAACCTTCTCTCTGACAAGACAGACATAAAAAGAATGACTATTATAGCTAAAGAGGTGAAGGCAGAATTGCACTCTCAAAGTTTAGCAGAAATTTAGGTGGTTATTCACTTCTGTGGAAAGTCTTATCCCAAGACTGATCTACTGAGGAATGTTTCTTTAGTCACGTTCACTTCACATAGTGCAGTAGCCAGTTTTACTCCTTGCTCAAGGAACCTTTCTCTCATTAAGCACAAGAACATAAATTCTGTTTAAAGTATGTCCTAAGGCCTCTCTTTTGGATTGACTTTATTTCAACATATTACTAATATTTCTTCTGTTTGTTTGGGGTTTTTTTACGTTTTCCGATCATGAGTTTTCCTTCACCCAAATGTTATTAGCTTGTGACCTATGTCCTCCTAAAAATGTTTCAGATAAATTATTGTGTGAGGAAAGAAGAATGGTTGAGTCCCAATAAACAATGATTACATATTCATGTTTATTTCAGATTTCATTAGAGATAGATAGGTGTATTAATGTGAACACAAGTAGGATTTTCCAGTAACTAACTAGCACTTACAGAAACTTTGGCATTTATCATCAAATTCTTCTTACTATAGAAATATTTCAGACTAATTTCTACAGAATGATTTCTTTTACATTTTTTTTCAGTCTTTGTCTTTCCGAACACTACAGTGTTGATATACCTGTGTGTCTGCTACAGTTAGGAAAGACCTTCAGCCTTTCTAGTTATGCAGCATTCACTAAAAATATTATTCAGGATTCTCTTGACTTGTACACTCTGGTATTAAATAATCATTTCTACCTGAAAACTGAATGAAGTCATGGACCTATTTGCAGTCAACAGTTCAAAAAATCTAATTCACTTGGAAGCAGTAAATCATCAATATAAGCTAATAGAGGGAAATTTTGCTTGCAAACTAGATCCTTCATTTTTCCATATGGGAACAATTTTAAAGAAATCTTGGAATTAGAAATAACTAACAGTTTTATTCATAATTGTATTCCTCTAGAGACTCTTAATTTGACAGAGAGATGTGCTTTAAATACAATAGGAAAAAACAAAAATCTGTGTATTAGAAAAGTTCTAAATCTGTTCATTTGAAGTCTAAATTCTGACCTGGATTCAAGAAATATAAATTTGCTCTGTTATGCACCGGTTTCAACAAAATTCTGGTAGGAAAAATTTGCAACTTTTGAGTGTATCTTAATCACCTTTTATTTAAAATCTGTTTAATCATAATATGCATTTTTTTCATGCTCATTCATTTTCATTATTCACTATTTTTAATAAGAAATTTAAAATACAAAAAAAAACCAAACCAAACAAACAGAACCCTCCCCCAAGCCTTAAAACATCACAATTATGTATGGAACAAAGTAAACCTATTCCAAGTATTTTTCTCTCTTCATCTTTAAAATTTTACTCTCTTCAAATATTGAAACTGTATTATTAATTTGACTAACGCACATGCACAAACATACCGACATGATGGAGTATATCACCTAGCTAGCCAGACTTAACTACACCAAGCCTTTGCTGAGGAAAGTCTTTGTAAAACATTTGTAAAATGACTGAGAATCTGAATAACAATTCACTGGTGTGATTTGGGGCTGTACATTAAGGCACCAGTAAGGAGAATTGTGGTTCCAGGAAACGAGAGCTGACATAAATCGTAAGCCATCTCTATTATTCCTAACATCCTCTCTTTGCTCAAAGATCAACGTTATTCCTCATGAATTCAGAGGCAGGCAAAAAGGGGGGAGCTGGAGATGGTTTTTTCCATCTTCCTTTGTTACGGGTTTCTTTGCCGTTCTTTTGTATCACTAGATGGTAGAAGGCAGCAGAGATTTCTGTTGGCCACATGCAGCAGGTTGCAGGTGGAGTCTGGGAGAGGAAGATGCAAGCAGGAACGCCATGAGGTTCCCACCTCCACCTCCCTGCTCTCTGCTACTATCCCAAAGACAGAGACTCCTTCCCTAGAGTAAGCAGGAGAGGTAAGTCCTTGCTCTGCTCAACTGATGTTACTCCCAAAAGCAAAATATGCCAGTCAGGCTAACTGGGCTCACATATCTCATTTTTGAGGAGGAAAGGAGAAAGGAGTGCTATATTACTGACTCAGGATGTCAAGGAATGGCTCCTTCCAGTAAAGGAAGATATTTGAGTCAAGAAGATTGCAATGGTGGTTCAAAAGCAACTATAAGTACAGGATTTCTCCAGTACGTTTCCCTTCTTGTTACTCACAAAAAACAAATTGAAACTGTCACCCACTTTGCATTCAACTGCAGTGAATATTCAACAAATAGGTTTTGAATGTTAAGAAATTTTGATGTAAAGAATTCTCCTGGGAAGGAGAGATAAACCCATGCACTGACTGGTGAGTGCAATCCCAACAGGTAGGTTTTCAGATATTGGATACAAACAACAAGGTTTTTTACATATAATTTGCATCCTGGAATGATTGACAGGATGATTCAGGAAACAACTTGAGATAGCCAATCTATTTGAAAACAAAACAAACCAAACAGCCATCTCACGCACAAATAAAATGACAATATAAATAAGTATGAATTTTATGTCCAGACACTTCAAGGACATATTTAGGCCATTAACTGGTTCACTTTCAGTGTTAATAAATGCTACTTTTACTTTGAAACTAATTATTAATTTTCACAGACAGAAATTAAGCATATGCTTAAATATAAACATTAAATTCCCAGCTACTGAGCAAAGCTTGAATTACCTTAGCCTTCAGCTGTCAAAATCTATGATGCCAAAATATACTGCTAGAATTGAATGCAAGAATTGATCAGAAAAACATTTTAAAGCCTTGCAGACCAGTACAGAATATACTCTACAGTAACATGCAAACATTATGTTATAAATGTTAAAAGACTTTAAAAGTTACATTCAATTTGAAGGTATTTTTCAATGAAACTTCAAATATGAAATTTTTGTTTCATTAAAAAATTGAAAAAATGAAAATTTTGAATTTTTTAAAAATGAAATTTTGTTTCATTTTTTTTCAATATGAAATTTTGAAGTTTCATTGAAAACCCTAAACCAAAGTTTTCTACTGGAAATCTGAAGTTCCCAAATTACCCTAGTAATTCTAGCTTTACAAATTGTAGTTACTACACGAACTATGCTTTTCTCAATAAAATTTTTCAATCTCCTCTTCAGGAAGAACAAAGATGAAAGGTCATGTGGGAACAAAACCTACATTTCTAGTCAAAACATTTTTGGATTACAGCTAAAATATTTGAGTCAAACAACCTGTTGAAACAAACAAACAACAACAAAAACCCGAGCTCACAATACCTTTACAACATTCCCACCTCACTGAAGATGGAAAAAAAAAGTTTCAACAGAAAAATCTGTATCACTCCTGACTGGTATACATTGTATGTAATTATTTTACACAACTTGCACTCTTGATGGGTAGGTGAAGGGACATTTGAGCATCCTAAAAAGTTAAACGTAAGGAGAACTGGCCCATAAATTACTTCAAATCACACTCTGCCAGCTTGTGTTGATAGCTCTTGGTCAGTCATTTGCTCACACCATGCCAGGAGGCGACACTAGTCATTGCAGTAGGATGCATTATGGAAACTACAAAGGAAAGTATCTTCACTCACTTTTCATGAAATTTATCTTTCACACATTTTTACATAATTACATTGTATTTGAAAAAAACCACACACCTTGTTGTGGGATTCTGCAAAATTTTAGGTTTTCCTACAAACTACATGAGAAGACTTATCGCATAGTTTCACATCTTATTACATATTAGCTCATATTTTCTAATGAACAATATTCATATGCTCTTGATATAGAAAAATAAGAAGTATATTTAATATCAGAAAAAACAAATGTGCCTTTAAAGAAGGATCCATCAGAAAACCTGTGACTATTTATTTAATTAGACATACTTTTATGTATTAACTATGACCCTTACAATAACACAAATTATGGGAAGGCAAATTAATCATGTGCACAAGGCACTTGATAATTAAACATTTAATAACTATTTGCAAAGATTGCAACAGCAGTATGCCAAATTTGTCAACTCTAGCTATTAATTGTAAATTGCTCCTTAACCTGCAAGATGCTGAGAGCCATCTGTGTGGGACTGTTTAAGTCTTACTTGTGAGATCCTAAGTCTGATAGCCTCCAGTTTGAGCCTCAGTATGAAGCTAGGGGGCTGGGATGGAAAGGGTCTTGTTTTCTTGAGGGACTCCTCTAACAATTTGATGGTCTTAACGGACCTCATGTTTCAATGAAAATCTATTCTTTGTGATATACAGAATATTCATCCCCACTGTTTTAAAATGCATTGAAGTTATACAGATTTACTTAGGGGAAAAATTTCATTAACATGTTTCATTTCCACTCCAGCAGAGCAATATATTAACGTATCTTACAGATATCAAATGTCTTCATTCAGGTCTATGCAATAATTTCAAAAATAGATGAAAAACATTCCAAAGATTTCTAGCAACCACTTTTATTTGTGGATGATGAACAATGAGAGTAAATATATACTAAGACAGAACTACAACATTTTCTGTATATAGAGAATGTGAAGTTTATTTATTTACTATAAAGTAGACAGTTACGAAGTAGACCAAATTTCTGGTAATATCAGGGTTTCAGAATACTCTCTGCCATTTCTGACAAGTGAATGTGCAGATCACTAATTTTTTTTTTTTTTTTCAAAGAAGTAACAATTTTCCTTTGCACAGATTCGCTTCAAATATGTATACACACGTACTCACAAAACAAAAGAACTCCAAGAATCATAAGGCTAGTTCTAGTGCGTTTCTCCCTTATGGCGTTGAAGGATAAACAGAAAACCTCAAACAAACAATGCCACATACTAGGGAATGAGTAACTGCAATATTTGCAAATGGTGAGACTGGTATTTATTCCTTACTTTTTGTCAACAGCCTAGCCTGACAAACATTGATTTCACGGTAAACTCCAATTCCTGCTGATGACCACCTGAGATGATACCAAAAAAATTTTTGAAAGTAAGATGGATCTCAAAGCCTTCCTGCTTGCTCTTCAGATAAACATTTCGGATAAGTGTTGAGTTTTGGAATCCACAGTGATATGTGAATGTTGGACACGTTGCGTGGACACATTTCAAAATTTCCTAGGGTGTCTGCAGCAGACGAAAGTGTATTTTTAACTGATGCATGCAACAAAATATATATGAATATAGCATGATGCATTCTCCTAAGGTGCACTTTTACTTCAATAGTCAAAATATATTTGGTATGGATGAATAGAGGCAATAATTCTTGACTCCTGACAAAGGGCATTGTGTAAAACCTTGAACCTCCACATTCACTCTACAACCAGTGGTGCTTAGTGTGTGTTTCATGGAAAAGATTGATCTTTTGCTTGATCATCTAAAGGACAAAAAACTTTTCCTCCCATAACAAAAACATGAGGGCCAGTCTGAAACCCGCCAGAAGAATGACTGAAGTCACAAGTGACACATATTAGGTAAGGTCAACAGGTGGAATACTTTTCCTGAAATCAAACTGGAGTACTGCTAGATAGAGAGTCTTGACTTCAAATGGAAAGTAAGTAAGAACAAACCCATTGTGCTGGCTAGAGCACACAGGAAGCATAACTCAGATTTCAGAGCTAGCTTTGAGTGTACTTGGTTACATTACAGGAAATTCTAGTAGCACTGAAAGGCAAAAAAGGTAATGTCTAAAAATTTTCATTGAAAGACATTTGAATTTTGACTACCCCTGTGTTAGATGCTGGGTTTCAGAATCTTAGTAAGCTGCAGAATAGAGTTTCTTTTATTCATTTTTCTGAGGAATTATTTCTCCTGTTTGGTTATTTGAGAGACTATATAGTTCAGGCTTTCTTGACCTAATATTTCTGTTGCCATTTCTTAAGCTATACGGGCTAAAAGTGTGTGCTACTTCTATGCTCATGTCAGGTGAGCTTTTCACACAACTTTGATTTATATCAGACACCTATTTGTGGTCTTTGTCACAACACACTCCTGAGCTGAAGTTAAACATTTCTATTTAACTGAGTGCTCCTCAATGTTTTTGTGAATGTTATTTTTTGTTTGTTTTGCTCTTCCTCTCCACAATCACTTTGCATAATGAGATGTGGCACTACCACAAGTTCAAACCCCAGCTTATGGGCTGCATGAAAGAATCTGTCACTTGTAATCATTATGAGTAGGGCTTTTTTTTCTGTGTTATGTGTAGTGATAGCGTTTTATTTGCCTGCTTCTGTTATTCACAGAGATGGTAACTTAAGGTTGTGATAGTGCAATTCATGATAATGCCTAGAGGCATTTAGAGAATTCCATTCAAGGAAAAGTCCATGATTATTTATTTGTCATTAATTCACTCAGGTACAGAGGCAAAGAGCATGCTCAAGGAGAAAAAGAAATTGCCCTTTTTTTTCACAGGGCTGTAATAAGTCTCTTAGATCAAATACTATCCTCATAACCATATAACTTGGGCTTTATGTTGCTAACTAGACTATAACTTGAGATCATTAGGATATTGAAGCCATAATAAAAAGAGGAAATATACAGCTTTCAGCTCATCATGAAGTTTTTCAATATCCTAGCTTTGTCTAGAACAATTGCTTAAGTACGTACTTAGGACCGGCAGCAATCCAACTATTTGTCCCTTAAGCTGAGTAGGCACTTTGGCAAACTCCACCCCTCAGAGCAAATGAGTTTTCAGAAATAGCCATTCTTCTCTGAGCAGACCAACCGGAACATGTACCAAACTTGATACATCCTGAAAGAGGCTGGGGGCTGGGGCAGGGGGGGCGGGGAAGTGCAGGGAGGAGAAAACCAGCAAGAAAGTTATGTAAAGGAGAGCAAGCATTTAAAAAAATCTTGAGAGAAAGTCAGAAGATAACATGCCAAATAAAGGAGGCAGCGAGACAGTAGAATAGTGTAGTGTGGTGTTGTGCAGTGCAGTGTAGTGTAGCACAAAAAAATGCTCAGTTTATGTGTTGCCCATCAGGTAGAGTGCTTGCACCACAATGCCTGTCTACTTCCACTTTGAGACTGGGTTTGCAGTTTCCTATACCTCTGGCAACTTTTTACTCTTCAGACTGAAATACTCCACTCTGAACTCTTCTTTTTGAGTCTCAATCCATTCTTTTACTGGGCCTCTGTTTTCTATCTTGTTGACTATCAGAAGAATAACAGGAAGACAATATAACAGTATGAGCCTTATTACATTCAGAAACTGGGTTAAAATTAGGCTCTGAATAAAATAAGCTTCTAACTTCTTTGCTATGAAGATTTTAGTCTTCGACTGAGTGGACAAAATGCCAGACATTTTGCAAGTAGGGAATGGAGATATATTTGTGCCTTTATCCCTCCTTATAAGACAGTAACTTACAAGCAACTTTTAAGAAGTTTTACATCCAAATGTGCACAGCACACACTTCTTAATTTTAAGAGACCTCTGATTTTATTCCTACACAGTATGCTCCGGCTCCTCTACATATTACTAGAGGTGCCCACTCCATCTTATGAATGTTCCAGCCCAGGTTTGTGGAGACCAAAGAGACCCTTGTCAATGGCCTGCCTTGGATCCGTGGAGACCCTCGTCAATGGTCTCTCTCTGCTGATGCCAAGCACTGAACTCTAGCACTGGACATCAGAAAAAGGATGCACCTTCCATACTTTCCCTTCATGATGCTCAAGCTAAACACAAGAGGAGTCTGTCTAAAGGGTGAGATGGAAGAACGCAGAAGGATTACGAGTTGCAGGCATTAAAGAGCAAGGGCTATAGAGACAGCAACTTGTGAACTCGGAGAGAAGGAAAAGAGAGAAAATGAGGCATGTACAAAAGAGCAGAAGGAAGATGAGACAAATGAGCGCACAACAGTAAAACCATCTCTAGCTACATAATCAGTTCCAACTTCTAACAGGGTTTGCATTCGAAATTCCTAAGAAAGCCTATTTGTCAACTGATAGTAAACAGCTGAAGAATATGTTACATCTCCTCTAGGGGCTTGCTCCTTTTTTTGTTCTTCTCTAAATGAAAGTAACATCTATGTGCCAGGGATCTAAATATCTGAATTTGGTTTGCATTATATAATTCCATGGAAATATTTCTCCTTTTGGCTCTCCCTACTCTTTTCTACCACCTCATACATTATTTTTAAAGCAGCCTAAAGATGAAATCCTAAAACCTATGTCTAGCAGGAAAAAATACTGCATCATTTAGTAGCTTTTGCAAAGACATTGCAATGAATCTTATTTGGCCCATCTTAGCAACTAAACCAAAAGAAGTTTGCATAAACAATTTTTCTCTTGTCATTTTCCAAAGTTTGGCTGCTTAAGTTTTTGATTTTAACAAGTTGCATATGTCATTTCTTAGTCTATGAAGGTGAACTGCGTGATTTGACTACAGATTCCTTTTCAACTTTCTGTTTAGGGTCCACAAAGCACAATGTCTTTGGCTCACAGTCAAACAGGCAGTCTGGAAATTGCATTAAATACTCAGCTTTCTGAAATCTGGGTTCATCCAAATTCAATTTCTGAAATCTAATATGGCCTTGTCTCTCAATTTCTTTTAAAAAAACTAATGAAACCTTGCAGTAGAAGCAGTAGGGTGCTGTAGAATGAAGTCATTACAATATTCAAGCTAAGATGCAGATTAAAAAGGTTCATTCACAATGCAGATTAAATCCGTGCATCATTTTTACACTACACTTAGATATTATTACACAAAAAATGTAATATATCAGCTGCTGTTTTTTCTTTTTTTTTTTCCTCTGAGGGCATAGAGGAAGCGGAGCTGTACTTGATGCCCAATCCTGTATATTTTTACTGTTCAGTGGATCAATATTCCCACTCTGCTTTCATGCCCCCTTTTCTTCCTTCATTAGCAAAACAGACCTTAAAAATTGGCAGATACTTATGCAAGTTATTTGGATAGAAGGAAGGAGCCATGAAAAAACTACCTACTAATTCACATTGCTGGAATAGTGAAGTAGGGTTACCAATCTCAAGAGGAAAACGGTAGCAGAAAGGAAGTAGGGTGGTCTTGATCACTGCTGGTTCATGGCAGGGTAGACACTAGGCAGGCTCCACTGTGCTGCAGCAAAATCAGACCCAGCCCTGGGAGACATCTGTTGCAGAAGGAGGAATGAAACTGCACATTTCCCAAGTGAAAGAGAAAATGAACGGTGAAGCTGATGGCCATGTCCTTTCCCTTCCACAGGTCTATACTTAGACCTCAGCATTTTCCCTCTATGATAAAGCACACAAAATCCTCAGAGAACTATGCTGGACAATTACATACATGATCAAAAGTCTTATGGATGGCCCTCCAAATTAATGAAAGGTAGGAAAGAATCCCTGTGGATGACTGAAACAGATAGTTATTTAAGTTAAGCACAGCACTGAGGCTAATTAGGAAGAAACTCAAAGGGACAGGTCAGTTGAGCTTGATAGACCAATGGTGTTTTTTGTTGGCTTACGTTTCTCAATCACAGTCTTCGGGTTTCCAGGCAGCAAAATCTGGTCACATATAACAGCCATTTCCCTAGCATCTAGTCAGCTAGAAAAGACAGGTAACAGGTATAGGCAGAAATTTGCTTATGAAAGACAATTTCAGCTGCAATGCAGAGCTAGTACAGTTTATAGTTTCAAATCTGTGTCTGTTCAGGCTGGTGATCTCTTTGCTAGTTTTTCATACAGTATCCTTTATTTTGTTCCATTACTGTTATAACATCCTTTCAAAATGCTTTAAACAATCATTTAACATCAACAAGGTATATTTATCAGCCTACCAGCTTACCTGCAGAGCATCTCCCAAAGCTATTTGTAGATGAATTTCATGTCACTGAATTGTCTGAATAACTAGTAATAACATGGCATAACTAGTAATAACATGCCAATCTACGATATAGCCAGAAAGAAACCACTGAAATGACATGTTATAAATGTACTCTCTAATAAAAAAAGTGGAAAGTCAAATAGCTAAAGACATAAAAAACAAACTAAAATGTGACTGGCAGCACAGTTCAAATATTAGAGGGTATGCTGCAAAATAAAACAAAATTAAAAATAAAAGAAAAAATACTGTAATAGCAGAAAAAGAAATCATTGCCATAATAAAATTTACATGCATATAAAATTCACATTCAAACTGAACATGAGAGTTTTAAATTCCTTGTACAATATCGCACAAGAGATGCTCT
Source organism: Platalea leucorodia (assembly GCF_965183815.1). Lineage (NCBI taxonomy): Eukaryota > Metazoa > Chordata > Aves > Pelecaniformes > Threskiornithidae > Platalea > Platalea leucorodia. The sequence goes on along the minus strand of NC_138828.1, from coordinate 61,889,383 downwards.
TCAGGCTCCTGCTCTTTCTGGTACCATGAGGCAAAGATCTCCATAGTTGGAAGCTGTGATCAGGGGCAAATCAAGAGAATAAAGCTGTTTTGCTTTCAGCTAGTAACAAGGTTTACTAAACATGCCTGGCTAATTCTAATCTAAAACATGCCATTCCTTGGCGTCCCAGAGAAAAGTACAGAATTTAACAATGATGACTCAGAGGCAGAGAGACAGTAGTGGTGCTGGTTCAGCTACAATGATTGCTGAGAGCCCTGCTAGTGCCAGTGGATGTGCTCCATCTTTAGAAAACAACAACAAAAACATCAGCAGCAACCGAGGCACTCAGCAAGCAATCCAGCCATTTAAGAGACTAACTGTCCTGCAAAGTGTTGTGGGGAGAGTCTGAATTCAGCAGTCAGTGATATTTTTCATCCTGCAGAAAGCCAAATCCAGAGGCAGTGAGAGGGCTTAAACTGCAACTTCATTTTCCATTAAGATCAGCTTTTGGTGGTTGTTATTCCAGCTGTTTTGTCATTTGTGTTAGTGTATTCAGACTTCTTTCCCCCAACAAAAGGTAACAAGTTTCTTCATCTAATGCAGAGAGCCCTGGCTGTTAGCAATACTCCAGAGCAGAACAACGTGAAGCTCCAACCTAATACTACTCTGCAACAGAGTAACAGAGCAGCATCCAGTCTATCGCTCCACCTTCAGTGTAAACTGAATTTAGCTATGCCCTTTGCGTAGTCACAGGTCTCCATCATACCTCAAAACCGTGAAAGTGTTTCTTAAATGCAGCCCATAAATAGAACAGCTAATGCAGATTCAGATTTTAATTATGTAATTCCCTAATAAAAGCCAGTATCTTGTTTAGAACAACATAGTGTACCAAGCACTGTAGCATAAAAACTAAACTAGATTGGCACACTATAACAGGGTATAATCCACAAAACATTATACTGCTGAAGAGAGCTCACCTCCCAGTGCCCTTCACAACACACACTGTACACACCAGTCACTACTGGAGTACAACCAGGTCACCTCAGAGAACCAGGCAACCTTCTACTAGCCACTAAAACACAAAAACATATAAACAGCATCCACAATTAAAAATTCCCATGTGACAGTTAATCATTCAAAATGACAATGAAAAGATGCAGAATAAGCATTGCCCCCAGCTGCTACTATAAACTGCCGAAAGAAATACAGATGGACAGTTGAATAACCTGACAGCTTGTTTCTAAAAACCAGCGATATTTGGGAGAAGTTGTTGCAGGAATATACTTCTCAAACTGAATTATAGAGATACTAACTATACTAACAATATCTTCAGTGACCTAACTGACAGAAGTTGTTTTACAATGGCCATAATACATTGAATACTGGGATTCATTTCTCTTCCCTTCTGTTCTTAGAACCTTTACAGATCTGCACCATCAGCAAGACCCAGCCATTAAAATCTACCTGAGGAAAAAGTGAAAAAACCCACTAATTTGTTATTCTGCTATTGATGTAGGATGTAGAGAGTGACCAGCAGACATTTGTCACATGCATTTTTAACTCGTCTACCTCACAACAGCATCTTTATAGGCTGCCAAGACAAGAACATTTGAAGATGCATTTCAGGAGTGTGACAATAGCTTGCCAGGCAGTAAACTGAGAATCCTTTTTATCAGGTAAAGTGTCCTTAATATGTACCTTAAACCCCTGGTTCTACAGCCTTTGCTCTTTTCGCTCTGCTAAATTTGAGTAAGGATCAGCACCCATAACAAGCTCTGGGCTTGCCCTGTCTATGGTCTCAGAGTACTGAGATCTAGTGTGGTGCTCTGCTATCTGAGCATTTATATAGTAAATGGAAATAGGATCTTAATGTTGATAAAAAAGACTCATCATTAGTGTAATACTAAGTATGCATAATATAGCAATGTGCATAAGTAGACTTAAAATATATTAAAAAAATAAGAACATTTTTCCTTAAATAGTCACAAGAATAAAAATTTTAAACAATAGATTGGATGTTTTAGTTGATGTCTCAAGAATCATTTCGAGAGAGATTTTCAGAAAAACAACTTTCTTCAGAACCCATCATTCAAAATCTGTAAACAAAAATATTGACAGATATAAAAGGTCAAAATGTTTTTTTCTGAAAACAGTTAGAAAGAAAAGTTACAACTGATGAAGACACAAGATTAAATTGCAGAGACACCCTAGTGCAAGCAGAGATCAATCCACCCTTTCAGAGCATATTGCTAAATTTCTGCTTTTCATATTTGAGAGCCCAAAATCCAGCATATTTTAATTAAATTGCATTTAGCCTCAGAAAGGGAGTGAAATAAATGTAATAACAGCTCCAAAGGATCAGTTTTATATATGTGAAAATTTTCACAAGCAAGTAGGCTGAGGTGGGCAAGAAGTTAGGAAGGGACACAGCTCAGCTGATTTGGCCAAAGAGATGTTCTATACCATGTAACATCATGCTCAGCTGGGGTAAAGGAAGAAGGGGGGGGGGGGGGGGGGGGGGGGGCTGGGCTTCAAGGTGGCCATTGCTCAGAGACTGGCAGGGCATTACTCATTTTATGGGAGGTGGTGAGTGATTGCCTTTGCATCCTTTGGTTATTTTCCTCTTTCCTTCACTTTATTAAACTGTCCTTATCTTGACCTACAGTTTTATCACTTTCACTGTTTCTATTCTCTCCACTGTCCTGGTGGGAATGTGGGGTAGGGAGGAGCAAATGGCTCTGTGGGTGCGTAGCTGCTAGCTATGGTCAATCCACAACATTGCTGAACACAGATACACCTTGTTTGACCTGTACAGAAAGTCACTGAAATAAATTTTTTTACTATGTAGTCATGCAGGAAACACAAACATCCCAAACATCCTTTACCATTTAGGAGCTGGAAGCCATTGCACGGCAGGAAAACTAGGATGTGGTCGCCATCACGGAAACACGGTGGGATGACTTGCAAAACTGGAGTGCTGCAATGGATGGCTACAAGCTCTTCAGAAGCGATAGGCAAGGAAGGAGAGGTGGTGGGGTAGCCTTGTACATTAGAAAGTGTTTTGATTGTCTAGAGCTCAACAAAGTTAATAAGGTTGAGTGCTTATGGGTAAAGATCAGGGGGAAGGCTAACAAGGCAAATATCCTGGTGGGAGTCTGTTATAGACCACCCAACCAGGATGAAGAAACAGATGAAGTATTCTAGCGGTTGGCTGAAATCTCACAATCTCTAGCCCTTGTTCTCATGGGAGACTTCAACTTACCAGATATCTGCTGGAAATACAACACAGCAGAGAGGAAACAGTCTAGGAGGTTCCTGGAGTGTGTGGAAGAGAACTTCCTGACACAGCTGGTGAGGGAGACAACCAGGGGAGGTGCCCCGCTGGACCTGCTGTTTACGAACAGAGAAGGCCTGGTGGGTGATGTGGTGGTCAGAGGCTGTCTTGGGCTCAGCGACCATGAAAGGATAGAGATTTCAATTCTAGGAGAAGTAAGGAAGGGGGTCAGCAAAACCGCTACCCTGAACTTTAGAAGGGCAGACTTTGGATTGTTTAGGAGTCTGGTTAACAGGGTCCCTTGGGAGGCAGTCCTGAAGGGCAAAGGAGTCCAGGAAGGCTGGATGTTATTCAAGAAGGAAGTCTTAAAGGTGCAGGAGCAGCCCATCCCCACGTGCCGGAAGATGAGCAGGCAGGGGAGAAGACCAGAGTGGCTGAAGAGAGAGCTTGGGCTGGAACTCAGGAAAAAAATGGAGAGCTTACCACCTTTGGAAGAAGGGGCAGGTGACTCAGGAGGACTACAAGGATGTTGTGAGGTTATGCAGGAAGAAAATCAGAAAGGCAAAGACCCAGCTAGAACTTAAATTGGCCACTACAGTTAAAGATAACAAAAAATGGTTTTACAAATATATCAGCAACAAAAGGAGGGCCAAGGAGAATCTCCATCCTTTGTTGGATGCAGAGGGAAACATTGCCACAAAGGATGAGGAGAAGGCTGAGGTACTTAATGCCTTCTTTGCCTCAATCTTTAATAGTCAGACTGGTCATCCTCGGGGTTTTCAGGCCCCTGAGCTGGGAGATGGAGATAGGATGCAGAATGAAGCCCCAGTTGTCGAAGAGGTGGCAGTCACCGACCTGCTCCTCCACCTCAATGCTCACAAGTCTATGGGGCCAAATGGGATCCACGTGAGGATACTGAGGGAGCCGGCAGAGGAGCTTGCCAAGCCACTCTCCATCATTTATCAGCAGTCCTGGTCAACCGGGGAGGTCCCAGATGACTGGAAGTTAGCAAATATGATGCCCCTCTACAAGAAGGGTCAGAAGGAGGATCCAGGGAACTACAGGCCTGTCAGCCTGACCTCAGTGCTGGGGAAGGTCATGGAGCAGATCGTCTTGAGTGCCATTACACAGCACGTGCGGGACAACCCAGGGATCAGGCCCAGCCAGCATGGGTTTATGAAAGGGAGGTCCTGCTTCACTAACCTGGTCTCCTTCTATGACAAGGTGACCCGCTTAGTGGATGAGGGGAAGGCTGTGGATGTTGTCTACTTGGACTTTAGTAAGGCCTTTGACACTGTCTTCCACAGCATTCTCCTGGAGAAGCTGGCTGCTCATGGCTTGGATGGATGCACTCTGCGCTGGGTTAAAAACTGGCTGGATGGCCGAGCCCAGAGAGTGGTGGTGAATGGAGTCAAATCCAGTTGGTGGACGGTCACGAGTGGTGTTCCCCAAGGCCCAGTGTTGGGGCCGGTCCTGTTCAATATCTTCATTGATGATCTGGATGAGGGGATTGAGTGCACCTTCAGTAAGTTTGCAGATGACACCAAGTTGGGTGGAAGTGTCGATCTGCTGGAGGGTAGGAAGGCCCTACAGAGGGACCTGGACAGGCTGGATCACTGGGCCAAGGCCAACTGTATGAGATTCAAGAAGGCTAAGTGCTGGGTCCTGCACTTGGGTCACAACAACCCCATGCAACGCTACAGGCTTGGGGAGGAGTGGCCGGAGAGCTGCCTGGCGGAAAAGGACCTGGGGGTGTTGGTTGACAGCCGCCTGAACATGAGCCAGCAGTGTGCTCAGGTGGCCAAGAGGGCCAATGGCATCCTGGCTTGTATCAGGAATAGTGGGACCAGCAGGACCAGGGAGGTGATAGTGCCCCTGTACTCAGCACTGGTGAGGCCGCACCTCGAGTACTGTGTTCAGTTTTGGGCCCCTCACTACAAGAAGGACATCGAGGTGCTGGAGTGTGTCCAGAGGAGGGCAACGAAGTTGGTGAAGGGTCTGGAGCACAAGTCTTTTGAGGAGTGGCTGAGGGAGCTGGGGTGGTTTAGTCTGGAGAAGAGGAGGCTGCGGGGAGACCTTATTGTTCTCTACAACTACCTGAAGGGAGGTTGTAGCGAGGTGGGGGTCGGTCTCTTCTGCCAAGAAACAAGCAATAGGACGAGAGGAAACGGCCTCAAGCTGCGCCAGAGGAGGTTTAGGTTGGATATTAGGAAAAACTTCTTCACCGAAAGGGTGGTCAGGCATTGGAACAGGCTGCCCAGGGAAGTGGTTGAGTCTCCATCCCTGGAGGTATTTAAAAGACTGTTAGACGTGGTGCTTGAGGACATGGTTTAGTGGTAGTCTTGGCCGTACTAGGTTACCGGTTGGACTCGATAATCTTAAGGGTCTTTTCCAACCAGACTGGAAACTCACAGGCAGCTGATGAGTTAAATTGATTTGTTTTCTGGTTTAATTGTGCTAATAGCACAAAGTTGAAATTTAGCTAAGCAACTGTGGGATTTTGTGAGACATTTTATTTTGAAACAGTAAATCCTCACATTCCCCTGATGAGACCGTCAGAATTTTCAGTTTCTGTGAGTGGGTAGGTAGAAATGACCTATAAACGAGTTAGGATTGAAACCAAGATTTCATTAAAAGAAAATAAAAATTCCCATGAACTAGAAAAATACTTTTACTCACCCATCTTTACAATTAAAGTGCCAAAATTCAAAATTCAGGCCCCTTCTGTGCGTATAGCACAATACAGCCTTTTCTTACGTGTGCTTACAGCAGTGTCAAATAAGAATCAAGCTTAATTTCTGTATGAAGGATGAACAGCTTTACAGTTCCTATACCTTTTTTTGAAATCAGGATTAAAAAAAATATCTGAGATTGGATCTGACTTTGGAAGAAACTGACTTTCCTTAGGAAGTAGCTGATGACTTATGCAGCCTTAACACCTATTTTGTGTGGTGTAAAGGAGTCTAACTGCTACTCTGCTGACTTCATTAGGAGCAGGGAACATTCTCCTGCAGGATCAGAGGCTGAGTGGCAAATGGCCAAAAATGCAAGCCCTGGTCATCAGCCTTTTCGCAGAAAAAGGAGAAACAGAAAAGCTTCCAGGAGTACAATAGCATTGTTTCAGCTTGAACCACGCACTGCAAGAAATGATTGGAACACTCTTTTTATATATGTACCCTCATTAAATTGAAAGCATTAGTTCTGTATAGCTTAGCTCATAATACCAATCATTTCATTGGCAGGCTTTTTCATTCTCACAGAGAGTGAAGATGTCCCCAGGTGTTAACTGTATTCATAGGTTAAGATGCAGTAATTTAAAAGGTAATCTTTTGTACCTTATCAGTGCTCCACAATAGACACTTAATAACATGCCTGATCAGAAATGGATTTTAACCTCAGAATTAGTCAGGTTCTAAAATTCTTCAGTGAATAATTTAGGATTTTCAATTCCCTTCTTACAGCGTAACAGCTATTCATTAAATAGTTGTATTTTTCACAAATAGACATAGTATATAATGGGGTTAGGGACTCAGGGACAAAGCAAGAAAAAACATTTGGGAGTCTAAATCTCGCTGAACTCACTCTTGAAACCAAAACTGCAGTCCTCCACTATCTCAGTTGTTTCCTAACCCCAAAGGCATCCCACCCCCATAGGCATTTAATATTTCAGCATAAAATTTCCACCAGTGCTTACAATTTCACTGATGGGCAGGCCAGAATCACCTCCATCTTGCAAGTACCAAGCAGCTTGGTACTCAACCGTTGGCTCAGTTCTGTCAGGACCCACGAGCACAATGAGGCTATCACCTGGAGGGTTTTTTCTGGTGGGTGTTTCCCTCACACAAGTGAGAAGTTGGTCTGCTGGTGCGAGGTGAAGAATGATTGCCTTTGCATCACTTGAGGGTTTTTTTTTCTTTACGTATTAAACTGTCCTAGTCTTGACCCATGAGTATTTCTTGCTTGTGCCCTTCCATTTCTCTCCCCGCATCCCACTGTGGGGAGGGAGCAAGTAACTGGATGGGGGCTTAGCTGCTGGCTGGGTTCAACCCACCCTCAGCAAGGGATATTTAACATTTTAAAGTGTAATACTACAATTCTCAAGTCACCAAAGTGAATGACGGGGACTTTATTCTGACTTCAGAACTTCTGACTGGTAGGTAACAGACTAAATGTCTTCAGTGCTTACCCAAGTGTATATACTATAGCAAAATGGCATTTTAAAAAAAAAAATAATTTCACCAACACTGAAGCTAGCTTCCAGCTGCCTCACATCACAGTTATTCTATCTATCCTTGGGATACGATTTCCAATAATGCATCTGACTGCAGCATTTGAAGCTCAGATGCTCACAAATAACCAGGGCCCAGGAAAGATTCCAGACCTTAAACCAAAAACCGCAGTCCTCAAACTGCTGCCAAGCTTGTCACCACATGCTTTTTTGCCATCTGAATTGTACTTCAGGGCAAGTCCACAACTGCAGCCACAAAGGAAAGCCAAACTTGATTCCCATCTAAGGCTGAGGACTAAAGGACACTATTCACAGCCAGCAGTTGCCCAGCCTGTATCTCCTGAGGAGTCCAGTCTGAGAGGGAATCTCTTTAATCATGCTGGGTAGAGCATGTTCAGCACAAAACACAGCAGCTACAGTGATCTTCACAGAAACTCGAGCTCAGCCTGAGGACATTCAGAGCCTCTTTTCCAGCCTTTCAAATAGCACCTTAACCTGAGCTCCCTGGGAAGGAGAAAAACCTTGTCTCCTGCACTGCCCTGCAGCAGAGACCTCTCTTTTGGCCTCGCATATCAGCTGTGCTCAGTTCTGCGCTACTCACTGTTGTCACAGGGCTCTGATGGCTCAGGACGTGGGGACAGCAGTTCTTCTTGCTGCAAAATACTTACTAACACACGTGATGGTTTTAAAGATCCATGGCTCTGGTCTGTTACCAAATACTAAGCTGTGTTTACTGTACAGTATGAGCTTCACAAGCACAGTACTAAATTTTGCATATTACTGTTCTTTTTTCTCTCGCAAGTTATTAATATTCATAATAAACGTCAGTAACATGATTAGTTCAGTTGGAAGGTCCCATTGGTTTAGCTAGGACCCCAAAAAATCTGCAACGAGTATTCAAACTCATCACGCAGTTACGTGACTACCAAATAATTTCAGTATATGAGAGCAACTTTGCATTGGGTGTAACTTTGGGTTATACACAATGACTTGTTCTAGCACTTGCACAGCATGAAAAGCCGTACCGTTCAATCACTATAATTTCTTGAGAATTCTCTGTTCCAACATCCATGTTCTATAAGCCCCAGCTGCAATTTGGTAACTGTCTCACGCTTCAAATAATGCCTTACTTTTAGGTTTTGAAATCCGTTTAGTTTAATGTTTTGTTTGTAGTAGGATCACATTCTCACAATTCACAAAAGACAAACATTTTTATCAGGAATCTTTAAATGCATTCTAGAAAGTCATACTCACTGTGGATTAAAGCTGACCTCTGGAGTTACCATTTGCATAATTTATATTTCTGAAACAAAAATCTTGATGACAGAGTGACACTTGCAAAAAGAAATACACTAAAAAAAATGCTAGGAAGTTCAGTTATGCTCATAAATAAACATAACTTAATCATTTTCAGACTGATGCTGTCCAAAAGACCTGAGTCTGAGATTCCAAGATAATATTACATCCAACTTTGCACAAGTAGATTTCAGTTCCTGAAATAGTTTCCACCTGGAGACACTAGAGTATGTGCTATTTTCCTTTTATCAGTTAATCTCCTAGTTTCACTTCATTCTCATAAATAAAATTCTGGGATAACAGCAAGACAGTTTAAATGACTGGGATTTATTCTGTTGCACTGACATAATGCATATACTAGAGATGTAGGAGCTGTCTTTTTGTGGTTTTGTATACTGAAAGAGATTGTCAAACATATCTAGAGCTGTAAGTTATTTTAGACTGTATACTAGAATAAGCTCAGAGGCAGAATCAAAAATCTGTCTTGTATCACATACTCTAAGGTCTTCTGAGGTGTAACTGCACGTTCATTTGTTGTAGCCTATCTCTAACAAAATTATCTGGTGATTCCTAGTATCACTATCCAAAGATAAAAGAAAAGCAGAGTAGTTTTCAGCAGTTCCTATAAGAAATCTTTACTGTGAATCATGTGAAGTTGGGTGATTTTCAGCTAAAGAAATTCCTGAACTCCACTAATTCCCAAAGTACTCACTAGGCTATCTGCTATAACTGCTGCTGAAGCTTGCGAATACTGTATGCAAATATGATACTCTCAACACATTTATACAAAATCAGGTCAAATATATGTGACTCATGATGTTTACACTTTAATTATTTCCTTGCAGACAGAAATAAACTGGGAAAATGTACAGCATCCTTGAAGCTGATAGACAACAAACAGAAGATAAGAAATGACGGAGGCATATGACAACTAAAGCACCTGATTAAGAGAGATTTCTGCTACTCTAAAGAGCCAGGTATAAAGCAGCAGAGCAGTTTTCTAAATATTTATATCATGTGTTATAGTAACCACACAAAGCATAGTAAGTAAGAATAAATACAGTAATCTTCCTTCCAGCTAAGTTTTCAGACAGTCATTTAATTCTGCAACAGTTGAGACACTAGAAAACCATATACGTAATTATCCTTATCCTTTGTGTCATGAAACAAAATGCCAACAAGCAAGTTCAGACTTGTTGACTGCCAAGAGATTTATTATAATCAAAGTAAACATGGAAAAACATTGTTAATCCTTGTGTTTTATACATGACATTTCAGTCCCTTTATTTCATGGGGGCACTATTATGATCATGCAACAGAAATATTTAATTGCTAACTCGTAACTAAATATAGAGTTTAAAAGGGCAAAGTTTAATAATATATTTGGTATGTGTAACAAGATGTCTAAGGCTGTAAGGATACTTCAGCATGCATGCAGTGTCAGCTGAATTACCATAGATTAACAGGTATCATAATTAGAGTTGTAATCTGAGCAAGTCTAGCATAAAATGAGACTTTTTTTGAAAGGTGATGCACATTTAAGATTAAGAGGCCAAGAATGAGGGGCAATGCATATCTTAAATTATTGTTCATACCATAGAGGACCTCAAAATCACTTCAAGGGCGATAAAAACAAAAAATAAAAGTTGAAGAATTTGAAGTCATATTTTTGAATTTGTCTTTAAAAATGTTTTGTGTTTGTATTTCAGTTTATCCAATGTTTTTATCACATCTTATAAGATACACTGGGGAGGCTGAAACAAAGTTTCTCGAATCTGAGGGAAGTACTCTAACCTTAGGACTATTGTATAAAAGGCAAGTACTGCCATCATTTACAGACAGCGATAACTTCTAATCACCTCCTGAAAGCCGAACTGGAGAGGTACCATACTGCAGTTTTTGGATGGGCTTAATTCAGGGCTGCAAGCAGGTGCCTAAGCTCTCAAAAGTGGTGGAACGTTAGTGACATCCTGTTCTTCTATATTTCACCTTTATCCAAATCTATACGGCCCTCTTAGTCAAGAGTATTGAATTCTAGGACCACTTTATCATACATCCCAAAGCACTATCTTAGGAGCCTGAGCACAGCACCTTCACTCCAGCATCTGACATCAGCAACCAGGTGCCTAAAAGCTCAGCATTCCTAAATTACCCAAACCCAAATCCTCCTGAAACAGAACAAGGTCTTCCATTATCATTACATAAATTAATTTATAACAGACTACACTACAGAAGATACCTTTTAGGTGTACAATCAGACCTCTATTTTTTTTCACGGCATTCTTTTCTTCTCTTTGTTTGTTACCACAGAAAGGAAGGATCATTTCCCTCAACCCACTGGCAATGCTCTTCCCAATGCAGTCCAGGAGGCTGTTGGCCACCTTTGCCACTGGAACACATTGATGGTTCACATTCAGTTTGTTGACTGGGACCCCCATGTCCTTTTCTGCAAAGGTGTTTTCCATTCATTTGGTCCCGAACATGTATTGGTGCCTGGGGTTATTCCTCCCCAGGTGCAGGACTTAGCATCTCCTTTTGCTGAACTTTGTGAAATACCTATTGGCCCATTTTTCCAGCCTGTTGAGGTCCATCTGAACAGGACCACGACCCGCTGATCTATCAGCTGCTCCTCCAAGTTTTGCATCATCTCCAGACTTGTTGAGGGTGCACTCTGACTCATCATCCAAGTCATTAATGAAGATATTAAACAGCACAGGACCCAGTATCAACCCTGGGGTATACCACCATTCAGCTGGACTTCATGTCACTGATCACAATCCCTTGAACCCTGCAGTTCAGCCACTTTTCAAGCCACCTCAGTGTCTACTTATCTAGTCCATACTTCTTCAGCTTGTCTATGAGGATGTAACATATTGGAAAGCATTACTAAGGTCAAACCAAACAATATCCGCTACATTCCCTTCATCCACCAAACCAGTCCTCTCATCACAGAAGGCTGATACTTGCTCTCTTCCAGCCCTCACAAACCTCTCCCAGTAACTGCAACCTTTCAAATATAATCAAGAGTGGCCTCTTGATGACATTGGACAGCTTCCTCAGCACTAGTGAGTCCATCAGACTTATATACAATCAATGTGTTTAAATGTTCTCTAACTTGATCCCCCTTTACCAAGGGTAAGTCTTTCTTGCTCTAGACTTCCTCACTGATCTCGGGGACTTGGGATTCCCAAAGGCCAGTCCTGTGAAAAAGACTGAGGCAAAGAAGATGTTGAGTACCTCAGCCCTTTCCATATCATCACCATGCCCCCAGATACATTCAGCAGGAGGCCCACGTTTTCCCTGATATTCCTTCTGCTGCTGATAAACCTGTAGAAGCCTTTCTTGTTGCTCCTCCCATCCCTTGCCAGGTTTGACTCCAGGTGGACTTTGACTTTCCTAAACCCTGCCCCCATGCATGCCTGGGCAGTGTCTCCATATTCCTCCCAGGTCACCTATCCCTGCTTCTACCTTTTGCATGCTTCTTTTTTATGTTTTAATTTTTAAAAGCCTCCTTATGAATATATATATGTACAATGGAATTAAAACAAATTACTTTATTTACAATTATGCGTGTGTGTGTGTATATAGCTTCAGTACCACAAAAAATTCCCAGTGTTAATCAACCCAGAAGTCATATCCCATACACTAAATGCATCTTTTTTTATGTTCCTGTAGCTGTATTCAACCACTAACGTCAAATTAATCATGTTCTGTGGTGAAGCAATTATGCAGTTCCCCATTTAATCAATAATCATTGCAATCATTTGCAACCCTAACTTCTGAAGTAGTTCTGATTCCCCTGGCACAAAAATCTGCACTGCAAAAACTAGCCTGACTCATATACCAGGGCCTTCACTTGCGCCACTAGAATTGTTGGTTGCCTCACTGAGGTTATATGACCATATACATGTTTGAGTACGTACACTGTTCCAGAACACTGGAACATCTAAAAGGTGCAAATCCAGTTGTTTTCAGAGAAGAGCCCCAGGGTTCAGCACTTGTGATGATTTTTCCTTACTCATTTTAGGTAACATCTACTTAGCACTATTGAGAAATACTCACAAATGTTATCCTGTCAAAGCAGCTATTGCATCTTTTTCTTAGACAACAGTTGTAATAACTCTGTTCATAGAATCACAGATAGGTCTCAGAATGGGCCTCTGGAGAGCACCTACTCCAATCCTTGATTCGTATCAGTTCCAGTTAGATCAGTTTCTTCAGAGACTTGTCTATTTGAGTTTTAAGTATCTCCAAGGAGGGACATTCCACATGAAGCCTCTCTGGGAAACATGTTCCCACATTTGATCACTATCATGGTGAAAAAATATTTAATGTCCAATTGTATTTTCTTCTGTTGTACCTTGTGTCCTCTTCTTTCTGTAAATTGTGCACCTCCAGGAAGGGTCCAGCTCCATCTTCTCTATAGTTTTCCATAGGTAGCTGACAACAAGAGTAAGATCCCTGTTCAGATTTCTTATGACTGAACAAGCCCATCTCTCCCTGTTTCCCCTTGTACATTATATACTCCATTCATCTTGGTGCCATCTAGTAGACTCGCTCCACTACGTTAACACCTTCCTTACACTGGGAATCCAAAACTGGAGATAGTACTCCAGATGCAGCCTCACAACTGATGAATCAAGGGGATGAAATGCTTTCTTACCCTGCTAGTTACACTCATGTTACATTCTAGTTAGTCACCTTTGCCAAAGTGGCACTGGACTGGGTCTTCCTGCTTCATTTGTCCTTACACCTTAGATGGAAACACAACAGGATGTAAAGCTAGCTCAGTAACCTTAAATTCCATCCTGAGGACAGGAGAACTATTTGTTGCAGGATTTGTTTATTGTTGGGTTTTTTTGGGGGGCAGGGAGAGGAGTTGTTTTTTAATTCTGTACTTGCTATAGAGCAATCAGGCTATTTAGACTCATGCCGCAATCTGGACTACTTTCCAGTTCTAAACATTTAAATTATCAACTCTCTTTGTCTTAATTTATTTTTATTACATAATATTTTCCACTACTGGCAAAGAGCTGCAAGAGGTTTGAGATAGCTACAATGGCAGACACCCTGTAAAACATAAGTCATGTGGATTGTCAAAGGATGAAATGGTAAATGAGTTTGCTTTTCTTGGCACCTAGCTGACGAGTAACTAATGCTGCTATTGTGATATTAAAAGCTGTGGAAGAATAAGAACTTGCAGTAAAAGTCTGTGTTTAGTAGATGTAGTCAGAAGCCTCAATTTTGCAGAAAATGCACACAGTAGAAGACATGGAACAAGCATGCTCAATTCTATATATAGTCCAATATGACATGGAGAAACCTGAGACACAAATATAAAGTATGTGTCATACAAATAACCTAATTTACCTTTGCTTAAATTTAAGTTGAAGGATTCTTTGAATGGTTTGGTGTTTTAATTTTAAAATTTTTATCAGTCTATCACAGACTTTCTGAATGCCCCCTGAGGTCTCTCAGACTCAGTGGAGGAAGATCATGTACAAGAGGTTCAAGATAGACCTCCTAGAAAGCCACTATAGTGGTATGAGGTGGATTAAGAAATTTTTTGCCTATTGCCTCAGTGCATCCACCACACTCAACTTATTTTTTAATGTCTCAGTGAAACAGTATATGACTTAAACAGAAAAACAGCAGTCACCAGAAATAGAAAAAAGAAGTTTTTGGAGTACAGATTGGATGGATGCTAGCAGTTGAACTTGAAAGCTCGCAAGCACTGTTTCACACTACTGGAGTGCCCTACTTCAGTAAATGTTTTGGTGAAAGAAAGCAGCAGTATGCTCTGTCGGTAAGTAGAACAGGATACACTGGAATACTGTGGTGCTTTGATGGTGGCTGGATACCAGGTACCCCCAAAGCTGCTCTATCATTCCCCTCCTCAGCTGGACAGGGGAGAGAAAATATAACGAAAAGCTCGTGGGTCGAGATAAGGACAGGGAAAGATCATTCACCAATTACTGTCATGGGCAAAACCTGACACAACTTGGGGAAAATTAATTTAATTTATTGCCAATCAAATCAGAGTAAGGTAATGAGAAAATGAAAACTACATCTTAAAACACCTTGCCCCCACCCTTCCCTTCTTCCCAGGTTTAACTTCACTCCTGAGTTCTCTGCCTCCTCCCCCCCAGCAGCGCAGGGGGACAGGGAATGGGGGTTGTGGTCAGTTCATCACACGTTGTCTCTGCCGCTCCTTCCTCCTCAGGGGGAGGACTCCTCACAGCTTCCCCTGCTCCAGTGCAGGGTCCCTCCCACAGGAGACAGTCCTCCACGAGCTTCTCCAACGTGGGTCCTTCCCACTGGCTGCAGTTCTTCATGAACTGCTCCAGCATGGGTCCCCCACAGGGTCACAAGTCCTGCCAGCAAACTGGCTCCAGCGTCGGCTCCTCTCTCCATGGGTCCACAGGTCCTGCCAGGAGCCTGCTCCAGCAGGGGCTTCCCGCAGGGTCACAGCCTCCTTCAGGCATCCACGTGCTCCAGCTCTACAGGCTACAGGTGGATATCTGCTCCAGCATTAACCTCCATGGGCTGCAGGGGGACAGCCTGCCTCACCATGGTCTTCACCACGGGCTGCAGGGGAATCTCTGCTCCAGTGCCTGGAGCACCTCCTCCCCCTCCTTCTTCAGTGACCTTGGTGTCTGCAGAGTTGTTCCTCTCACATATTCTCACTCCTCTCTCCCGCTGCAGTTGCTGTTGCGCAGTAACTTTTTCCCCCTTCTTCAATATGTTATCGCAGAGGCAGTACCACCGTCGCCGATTGGCTCAGCCTTGGCCAGCAGCAGGTCCATCTTGGAGCCGGCTGGCATTGGCTCTATCACACGTAGGGGGAGCTTCTAGCAGCTTCTCACAAAAGCCCCCCTGCTACCAAAACCTTGCCATGCAAACCCAACACAAATATATACATAACTCTCACACAGTAGCTGCTTATATTATTTTACAGTTGAAAGAAACTAACCCTTCAACTAGGTTTTACCCTGAAGAAATAAAAGCTACCCAAGGAAGAGCCATTTTGGCCTAAGTCCAGCACAGCCCTTGGTGAGGCACCAGAGAGAATCACAGCGCTATATCTGCAAGTGGGCAGGACAAACTGCTGAAGGCCAGGAGTGAGATCCTGAACGTTATCCCTGTTCCTACCCCCAATCGGTTACTGCCTGGCCATAAAGAAATTAAATTCAGGAACCGCTTTGATATCCAAAAGGCACAGAGAGTTGCAGTTATGGACGAGGCCAGATGTCCCCTAGTCAGATGTGACTGCGTGTGTATGGCTCCCCTACACGACAGCACCTCTCATATCCACAAACCTGGGCTTTCCACCATCTCTGGCTCCAGAGGACCTCCACACCGTGCAAATTGCATTGCTGGTGACGACTTTCTTGTAAAAGATGGATCCCAATAGCAAATTCCCTTCATTCTGTCCAAAATTTACTGCTCTGGGACTTGGCCCTTCCCTGTCCTCCACAGCCTGAGGGGGTTCAGCTTCCTCTCTCCACTGCACAGTGCTCAAATGACTGCCTGCAGGGCTGTTTATAGGAGGCTGATGCTTTCCCCCAGCCAGGGCAGGCAGTCCATGGTTGCCCATCATACAACCTGAAATGGAGAGTAGCTGGAGGGGAGAGGAAAGGTAGGGAACCTTGCCTCCTTTCACTAGCTCTCCATAACACAGCCAGTGCCGCCTAGTGTAAAACACAGCCCTGGCCTTTAGAAAGCTACCAGGAAGAAAGGAGTAGAAATCCCCTCTGGCCAAGGAACTGCTCCAGCCACTCCTGTACTGCATGTAAAAAGACACTTTCTTCACTCTTTTAATCACCTCTTTCACACTATTTAACCAAAAAAACCCCAAAGTATCCATGCTATTTTGGGGGAAAAAGAAATAGGGAGAGAGAGATGCACTCCCACCTTCACGAGATTTTCTGTTCCACTTTTTACAGTCTTGATAAAACCCTGATGACTCCAGCCTGGTGACTGAGCAGAGGCTAACTGGATGCTGACTGGACTCATCTGTCTCAGCTCCCTGCCTCAGCATGGTGGTAATCTTGGACGCCATTCCCTTTGCTGTATTACCTCTTACTGAAATTGTATCAGATTAGTTGCTGCATACTTCTACATTGCAGTCCTAAAAGGTCAGCAATTCTGCACCAAATGTGCACGAACCAAGTTCTCCACCTCTATTCCATATGCTTAATACAAACCTTCTATACTGGGATAAATGTTTGTTTGCCTAGGGATAGCAGTCAGCAAAATGTTTATTCCTATTCAAATTTCAGCAAAAATCCAGATGAAAGAATTCCTCATCTTTCCTTTTTTTTAGATTCCTGTTTTATCCTTCTGTATTGTCTATCAATGTTTTTATCAACAGCTATTCAGAAATCTTTGCAACTAAGTCAGACTGTCAAAATTCTCAGACAATATCATAATGGAAACACTAATAGAAATGGATTTATCATTTCCAGCAGTGCTGCGTGGGAGCGGCTTCTACTGCATATGACAAAGAGCTCTGAAATATTTAACACAATCTTAAGAATTAAGTAACACAGTCTCAGAAGCCTTTGTTATGTGACAGAAATGACTGCAAGCAGACTTCAACTATTCAGAAAAATGAGTACAAGAAGAATATAACTTTTTTTCCTGCTGTTTTGACCCATCTGCAAGATAAAAACTTTGTTCTTTTAAATATTTTGTATGGAGAGAAACTGTGCAGTAAGAGCAAATATACTGGAAGCTAGCAATACCTGCTAGTTAGTATGCAATGGTATCAGGCACAACATGAACCAATTTGGAGAATTTGAGCAATCTATGTGTCAGATAATAAGTAATTTTGTGCTGCCAATAGAATAAATATTTTTGTTATCTGTAATTTGTGTCTATATCTTTCTATAAAACTCGTGTGTTTAGAGTAGTAAGTGGGTACATTTTGACAGTCTCTTTACTTGTATTAAACTCTCATTACTAGAAATTGCTATTCTTGTCACAAAATGCATTAGTGTTTTCTCTTAAGTCCTTTATGACTCATTACACTTACAGATAGGACAGTCATAGTATTCTAGCTCTGACAATCTCTAAATATTCTGTATATCTTTCTCAAAACGTTGAAGTGTTCACTTGCATTTATTAAAAAATGCTTCACAGAAAAAGGTTTTGCTACACAAATAGTCAGTAGATATGTCAGCTATCTGGTGTGACCTTTCAGTACCTGCTTCATTTAACCCAGTGACTCTCTCCTGGCTGGGGGATTCAAAATGGTAACATCTGTTAAGGATCCGAAGCACAAATATGTGCTTTTATTCTGCAAAATTCCAAAAAGAAGGCAAATATGTCACAGGTATGGCAATCTGACTAAAAGCATCTGAATACCATGCTTTTTCTAAAAATTCAGAGAGGAAAATAAAATAAAAATTGGTATTGATACACATTTCAGGACACCAAATGAGGCCCAGTTTTTGAAAACAGAAAAACGAATTTAGGTATAAGGATCCATGTGCAGGGATCATATTCCTACAGATTAAGTTAGACACAGTTTAAATGCTGCTTTTACTGCAGACTTGATAGTTCTTAAGATTGACGGAATTCTTCCCACTAGCAGAAATTGCTTCTTGGTTTATCTCAGAAAAACATACATTGAAAATTCTGCAGAATTTTAATTAATAAGTAAAAATCAGTTAAAAAATATTTTTTCCCCCCAGAATTTCTATACTAACTCAAAAACATGAAATAGAATATTCTTATCCCCTGCAAGGAAGCATACGCTATGAGTTAAGCCTAATTCAAAAAAAGTCCTTAAGAACATGCTAAAGTTTTATTCATTGCATAAGGTTAAGTTCCAGCTGCTAGAAAAAAAGCATTAGCAGTAAGAAAAATACACTGAGCATTTATCACTTGCCAGCCAGAATTCAGCATCAACTGGCATTTCTGAAAACACTTTGCATTTATGAGAACATACACACCAAAGAAATTATAGCACTCCCTGCTCTCTGTAATCCTTCCTCACCAGATACACGCACAATTTGAGTTGTAATAGCCAATTCCTAATTATTCTGTAACTCCGTTTCTATTTAGAGCTCTTTGAGATGCTTTGCTCTTGCTATAAAAAACACACACAAGCCATCTCATCACATTTACTGAGAGCTACTGTTGCCAAGAACTAGGCACGTAAAGCTCTTTCCTATACAGTCAAGAAGAGGGATCTACATTTTTAGAACTCGCGTATCTCAGTCTGTCTGAAGCTATAGAAAAAAGAAATGAGGAAACACAACAGTAGCCAGAGATAAGAAATTAAGTGAGTCAACACAATGGTGGCTAAAATAGTAATTACCGCTCAGAAAGTCTGTGGGTGATTTCCTAAATCTTTAGGAAAAAGAAAAAAAGCTTTAGATTGAAAAGATTCTAACCATTTTCTGAGAAGACAGAGATTCAGTCCTCAAAGTACTTTTCACAAAGAGCAGTCTAAGGCCGTGAGAGTTACATTTAGGCAAGAAAAACATATCCAACATTTGAGAGAATAAAAGGGACTCAGGTAAAGAGACTGGACATTGTTTCCCTGGGATGTAACACCTCCAAGTGAATAAACAGGGTTTGTTTAATATTCTGTTTTGAGTTAGCCATTGGTCCCACAGCCTTAGAGAGAGGCTTCCGCCAGATATCTAATTCTGTTTTCAGGCTCCAGCACAGGAGCAAGTCAGGGGTCCCCAAAAGTTCAAGTGCAGGATGGTGCAGGATTTAGGCATAACACTGCAGTTTGCAGATGTGGTGAAAGGCTGCCTAGTTACATAGAACATTTGCAGCCAAAGATAAAGTCACCACTGTGTGTTAAATAATTAAGTATCTTTAAGGTACAGCACAGACAGGAGGCGGAGGCTGATGTAGCTAATGTCATGGTTTGTCATTACAAGAACAAGTAGTAGAAACAGAAAAATCAGCAAGGGAAGTTGCAATGCATAAGTTTTCCAAGAACACAAGATATTATGCATTCATGCATATAAGTGTGAGGAAAAAAAATCAAAGGGAAAAAAAGACAGATATGAGGTAACAAGGTGGGGGGGAAGAGAATGATGGAGTGAAAAACTGAAATAAGCATGAAATCAGAAAGCCTAAGCAATGGAGAAGTGGAATACAAAAATACATATCTACATAGATATATACATATAATGTATACCTAAAGTGATCAGCAAAAACCCTACTGGAAATGAAAGAAATCTGCACATAACTAAAGACCACTCATGAAAGGTTTGCAAGTAGACGTCAAAGATGGAGACAGAATGACAAATCCCTGTTTGTAAGGTGACATAAGAGGTCAGAGCTGACTGCCTTCCCCATGTTAATATTTATCAGTGTAGGAAAAAATGAAAAAGAAATGCAGAAGTTGAGAGTGAAATAAGAAAAACATGAACAAATGAGAAGAAATCCATACTAAAAGTCTGGAAATAGGTCTAAAAAAACAGAAACAGACTAAAATAGAAAAAGAAATATGAACCCAAGTATAGTAATGTGCTAATCTAATATGCTACTAATAATATGGAAAAGGAAGAAGAAATATTCTTAAGTGTATGTATACACATATATACACATTTATCATACATATAAATGATCACTTTGCAATAGAAACATTGTTTATTTGATATATTTGAAATATAAAACTATAAAGGTAGAAGAACTTGTATTTATGACTTCATGTTTACTGTTAGGTATTACTTAGGATACTTGAGCAAGACTTCAGAAAGGCTTAATTTTACTACATGCTTTAAAGAAACCACAGAAGGCCAAGCAGGCTGATCAAAACTCATTTCCTTAACAGAAGTCAAAGTAAAAAATACTTTGATTTGAGATTGCTAGTGCTTTCTGCAACAAGGTCTTGCTTGCATGAACATATGAATTTAACAAGCCTGTAATAATTTACAAGCATGGTCCTGGATTCAGCGTTTCACAATCGTGCTCTAAAAAGCAGATATTTGCAGTTAATAATATTGCCAGTACCACTCTTAGGAGTGATTTTAACACATAGGGGCTTTCATATTGCCCTCCATGAGATAAGGGTCTTGGTCATTCTGGTAAGAAAAACCTTAGGAGTTTAGAGAACACAGAAAATAATACAAGTCTGCCCAGAGTGCCAAAGTCAGCGTGATAAAACACCTGAGACTGAATGTTGTTTGGAAACACTTGTCTGCAAAGGTGCATGCCAGCCTCACAAAGATCTACTGTACTGATCACCACAGGGAAATTTCTGTTAGTTGTAAGGTGCTAAATGCCTTTCAAATATGTGAAAGAGAAAGCACGATTGCCCTTCATTGGTATCTTGAGCAAGAATATTTGCAATAATTGGTGGGATTTTTCTAGCTAGAAATAGCTACACATGTCCAATACAATCAACTTACACTTCTTCGATACTTACACTTCTTAGACAGTCAACAGAGAAAAAGAGTAATTATAGTAACATACTGTGCTGGTTTTGGCTGGGGTAGAGTTAATTTTCTTCATTGTAGCTAGTATGGGGCTATGTTTTGGATTTGTGCTGGAAACAGTGTTGACAGCACAGGGGTGTTTTCATTATTGCTGAGCACTGCTTACAGAGTCAAGGCCTTTTCTGCTTCTCACACCACCCCACCAGCGAGGAGGCTGGGGGTGCACAAGAAGCTGGGAGGGGGCACAGCTGGGACAGCTGACCCCAGCTGACCAAAGGGATATCCCACACCATATGGCATCATGCTCAGCATATAAAGCTGGGGGAAGAAGGAGGAAGGGGGGCGCTTGGCGTGATGGCATTTGGTCTTCCCAAGTAACCGTTACGTGTGATGGAGCCCTGCTTTCCTGGAGATGGCCGAACACCTGCCTGCCGATGGGAAGTAGTGAATGAATTCCTTGTTTTCCTTTGCTTGTGTGCACAGCTGTTGTTTTACTTATTAAACTGTCTTTATCTCAACCCATGAGTTTTCTCACTTCTACTTTTCTGATTCTCTGCCCCATCCCACTGGGGAGGCAGTAAGTGAGCGGCTGTGTGGTGCTTAGTTGCTGGCTGGGGTTAAACCATGACAATCCTTTTTGGCTCATAGCATTCGAAATAGTGACAAACTTGGTTGGAATATGCTAGATCAAATTTATAACTGTGTTTGCTTGCCTTACTGTGAATTAGAGTCTACTGCTCATTAGTGGCTGCTTTTTGCTTTTGCTGCTTGCTGTACTGCTTATCATCTTACTCTGCCATGCCTGGGAACATTTTGGTAACAGCAATGGCCATGCACCTGGACTGGCAGACGGCCAGGGCATCACTGCTGTTTCTGTACTGCTGTACTGGCCAGGCTGGAACTCCAGTGTGAACTCGAGTCAAAGGGACTGTGACCTGTGGATGAGTCCATGCAGGAGCAGGACAACCCAAAGCATCTGTGGACATGGATTAGTTCACACCAGAGCAGGTACATCTCAAAGCATCTGTGGTCGTGGTTATGTCTGTGCCGCAGCAGGTATACCTCTGAAAAGATTGCAGACAAGGATAAGTCCATGCTGGAGAAGGTACACCTCGAAGCGTCTGTGGTTGTAAATAAGACCATGCTGCAGCAGGTACACCTTGAAGCATCAGTGGCTGTTCATGAGGTCATGCTAGAGCAACTCAAAGTGTGTGGCCATGGATAAGCCCATGCCAGAGCAGGTACACCCCTGGAGGGGCTGCAGGCATGGGTAAGGCCACATTGGAGCAGGTTTCTGAAGGGACTGTGGTTAAGGGTAAGGCCACGCTGGAGCAGATATATCTCTGAAGGCGGCGTGGCCCATGGAGAAGGCCACACCGGAACAGGTGCACCTCAAAGCGACTGTGGCTATGGATAAGTCTATGCCATACCAGGTATACCCTTGAAGAGACTGTGGCTCATAGATAAGGCTCTGCTTGGAGCAGGTACTCCCCTAAGGGACTGCAGTCTGTGGATAAGTCCAAGCCAGAGCAGGGGCAAGGGAAGGAGTTCATTGCAATATTAAACACTATGGTCTAGTCTAAAGGGGCCAGGGGTGGAGATTGTAATGGAAATACATTTAAATTGTTGTAACCCAAGATTTGAGTAGCATGTTATAGGAATTACTATAGCAGGAACCACCTGAACCAATGAAGGACAAGCCTTACAAGAAGTAGTGCAAATGCAGCAGCAACCTGACCTAAGCTGGCTTTGGTGCCCAATAAATCCATGCGACACACCACCTCTCCTGTCCTGAGTGACAACCATAACAGATAGAGCCCAAAGTCATGGACTAAATGAACTTAATGGGCATTCTGTAGACATTTGTGGACATTTTAAAGACATTTTACAGGGGTGGTCCATAGACTAAGGGAATGATATCTGTGTAGTATATCAAAGGATGGGAAAGGGGGTGGTGGTTAATGAGAACGTATTGGATAGTGTGAGACCTGAGCATGACATAAATGGTATGGAATAAGGGGTGGAGAATGTGCCAATTTTGGCTGGGTGGTGTAGTCAGCAGGATGGCAAGTAGTGCCACCAATTACTTAAGAGAGCCTAATATTAATCTGAACCCTGGCTTCTCAAGAGAATGGACCCATGATAATTGGTATAATTGGGAAGCAGTACAGAAGCAGCTAAATGCAACGGGTTCAACTATAGATAGGAAAGATAAAAGCATAATCTACAAAATGTTGGTAACGTGCTTAGAAGCTGCTTGTAGAGAAAGAGGGGAAACAACCTATAAAAATGCAAGGTCTGCAGGATGAAATAGAGGGATGTAAAACTATCGAACTGCTACTATCAGTAAAAATAGAACTACAAAAACAACTTAAGGAAGATCAATTGAAAGAACAAAAATTAGGAGAACATGTTGAAATGATGCTAATGCAAGCTCTGAAACCTACTGACATAGTTCAAATCAGAAAATTGATAATATCCCCTGAGAACTGAGATGGCAGTATTTGGAATAATTCTGATAATACTAGCTGAGATGAGGATGACCCTCTATATCTTCCTGAACCTCCTCAGTTTACAGCCAGGCCCATTATAAAAACTGAACTGCAAATGGATCCACAGGGAGGGTGAGGTCCTAGTACTCGCAAAACAATCCTGTTCGACCCAATTCAGATGGCTAATTTGAAGAACATTACGGCCATAAGCCATGAAAAACTGAAACTGAAAACTTATGGAGAGCGTGTCTTACTGAGGGAGACAGAATTTTACTGAACGCTGATGAGGCTAATGACTACTGGGGCCCTGGTGTCTTTTTGAATGCTGGTCCTGACCCCCCAAATGATCCCCATTCAATAACAAGCAGGGTGGCATACTAGGCTAGTAGAATAGATATACTGGAGAGAGGAGAGCCTTTGTTGATACCCATTAGATCTTTGGATGATCTCTCCACAGCTATTACAAAAGCTGCCTGTATTCAGGCCGTGCATGAGTGTAGTTGCCTTGATGTTCCCATTTCGGCAACTGTAGACCACGCTATGTTAAAGCCGTTAATAAAAGGAGTCCCTGCCACGCTCAAAGCTTATCTTATTGCAAAATGAGATGAGATCAAGAGGGTCATAGATTTTAATGCTCTGTTAGCCATAAGGGATGTTGTCAGTGATGAAGATGACCAGGAAGCAACCTTACTCTGAAGAAACCTCCCTACTTGGACAGGATTAATGCATGACACCATAAATCATGGACAAGGAATGGGATAGGATGGTATATCCAGTGGAACAAAAAATGTAGGTCAAAAGGTTAGACAGGTTAAGCAAATACCTCACAGTAACTCTCAAGAACTGGGACCCATTAATCAGCAATCGAGGGCCCAGGAAGAGAGGAATGAATTACAGAAACAAGCCCTGGCACTGAGGATTCTCAGAGCTGCTATTCATAGACAACTGGCTAGAGTTATTCTAAGCTTGACAGAAGCTTTTTGAAAGCAAGTCATAGCACTGTCACCTGCTACTGCCCCCCACAACCAGCTTCTGCGAGACCTCCTAATCCTTTCTCCCCTCTGGGAAGGGAGTTGAAGGAATAACAGAAACAGGAATCAAAAAGCAGGTAAACCTTGGACAGTTACTGGGTCTGCCTGTCTGGAAAATCGATATTCATCAATAGATAAGCAATGATAGCCCTTATATTTTGCTTCCTGTAGGTCCTCACCAAAAACCAACTAAATTTCTAATAGACGCAGGAACACAAATATCTATGCTTACCCAAACCGACATGATCACCTTAGGATTACAACCAGGCCGACCTAAAGTTAAATTAATCGACATTAATGGTGGCAGTAAACTATACCCCACTGTTAAAGTAATAATTTGTCTTCCTGGTGAAAAATAAATAACCTAAGACCTCTTTGCAGTAAATGATCTACGAAAACATATTAGGGTTTGACATTTTAATGAGATGAACCTGGCAGCTACCAAACAGTAGTATATGGTCATTCGGATCTGGAAGTCTCAGGGTGGAATCTGCTTACATCCGCCTTTTGCATGTGGCACCTGCACTCCCCGACTCCAGTGTCACTAGTGTTCCCCAGTATTCGGTGTTGGCTGCCGCCAAAGATGGAAATTCAGCTGTTACTGCGGACTTGGAGTCTTGACAAATTATTTTTAGGATGCATTTTCCATATAATTTTCCTTTGTGGCCTGTTCGCAAACCTGATGGTAGATGGTGCCTTACGATTCATTATCGGTGACTTAATGCCAACACTGCACTCTTAACAGCAGCAGTCCCTAATATTGCAAACTTAACTGGCACTCTACAAGCAGCTACCCATAAATGGATAGCTGGTTTAGATATCAAGGATATGTTCTTTATGATCCCCTTACAAGAACGGAGTAAACCCTGTTTTGCATTTACTTAGGAAGGAGTACAGTATACCTTTAACAGGCTTCCCCAAGGTTACAAACTCTCCTCTACTATTGCTTATGAAGCACTAGCAGAACTTTTACAGCAAGTATCAATTCCACCAGAAACCTGTCTCTATCAATACATGGATGACGCTCTGATTAGGGGCGATTCCCCAGAGGCAGTAAGAACAGCAGCTGCCTCTGTATGGGAAACCTTAAATAATGCTGGAGTAGCCATACCACTAGACAAGTATCAGGGACCCAACCTAAGTGAAGTTTCTAGGAACCTGGTGGATTGCCAGCAGTGCTTCAATTCCACCTGATACCTTGGAAAAGATAGAAGCTTTACAGCCTCCCTGATCCAAAAAGGAACTCTAACAAACATTGGGAACGTTGGGATATTAGAGGAAACACATATCTGGATTCTCAATTATAGCCAGACCCCTCTACTCCTTCCTACAGAAAGGAAAGGTATGAGAACGGACTGAAGAGCATAATGAAGCTATGAAAACCTTAATGAATGAACGGCGGACATACCAATCCCTTGGAACTGTACACACCTCTGATCTATAGATCCCAATTGGTACCAGCTAGGAGAATGGTTACATCTCAAGTTAGGATGTAGCGGAAAGGATACCCTTTACTTTGTGGCACAAAGCCGAGGCTAGCCCATTAACAGAAAAGCATGCGAAACCATACTTACTGGGTGCCCTCAATGCAGACTCAGATTGCAAACTGATCATCCTGATAAAGCACCACTTCTGCACATTAAAAAAGGGAAAACATTATGGTCTACCTGGCAAATCGATTATATTGGTCCTTTAAAATCATCCACTGGGTATAGGTATATTCTGACAGGCGTGGAAGTGGTGTCTCGACTTTTTGTGGCCACAAAGTGCTGAAAGGCCCATGGGCAAAACACCATCCGAGGCCTTTCCTCATGGTTCTCCATTTTCCCTGTTCCTAACTCTATTCAGAGTGATAATGGCTAGCATTTTACTAACAAAGAAGTACAAGAATGGGCAAAACAAGAAGGAATAAACACTCCATACTATCCACCATCTAGTAGTATGGTTGAACAGGCCAATAGGCTACTGAAAAGATACCTTAAGCCACATGAAGGACAATGGGATGCCTGCTTCTCAAAAACCCTACACCAGCTGAATAATAGATATGGTCCCTATGGAAGCCCACTTACTCAAGCTTTCTTAATGGCTCTTTTAGATAAACCTCTAGATAACAAGCATATCTAGCCTTCAACAAAACCAGGACAACCCATCATGGTAAAACTACTGTATATCAGAACAGTACCAATGACTCTAACTAAACCACGAGGAACAACGGTGTGGGAAGCTATTGACAATAGTAGAGCAGAACATAAAGTCAGTGCTAGAGGGGTAACCTGTTCGGCATTCCCCACCAAGACTCTTCCTTTTTTTCTTTACAGAAAACATTGAATCCCACTAATGACACTATGGCAGCAACTATTATACTAGACATCAGTGTCTTCACATCATCATGTATACTCCTTTGCCCCCTCTTCGCATTAATCTGCTAGGGTCAATATCGACGGTAATGACAGCAATAGTTATATGCCCCTACCGCAACATCTCTTTTCCTGTTAATCAGAGCTATATCATGAGCTGCAACCAACATCTATTGGAATGAAACAGACTTTAGTCAAGCAACTCCTCCATCATCCTGATTTGATAAACCTCCTGCAACAGGCAAAGAAAATGGGACAAAAACCTCTTCATTACAGTCCATCATGATGGGGAAGAAATACATCAAGTATTGGAAAGAGTTAAAACGGATGGAAAATATCAATGGTGGGAAGTCCTAGATGGTCTCCAATGGCAACTGGAGCACTGAACGTGATGCTGCACCCCATCGTGATTTTACTGACTCTTGCTATATTATGCTTAATGTTAAACATTGTTTTATACATCAGAGTTTGGAGAACGGCTAAACAAGTTATACTACTGCAAGGACACACACCCCCCCCCCATATAACGTTGTCTAACCACATTTAATGAAGCTTTAATAGTTATGAAGATTGACGAAACGTGAAAAAAAATTTCCTCAAATCATAATTAGAATATGGCGTTGTCCGTTTATAGGCACAGAGGCAAGAGGTGACCACACCACCACTTTGTGGGGAGATAGATTGACTTTGGTCACGGGGTGTAATGTGGTGGTGCAGCCCCCCCGGGCCACCCTGAGATCTCAGGATAAACCCTAATGTTCTGTTGTCTTGGTCACAAGTGCAGTTGGGCATAAGGCACTCTCTGGCCACACCTGGGCCATCTGCTGCCTGAACTGTATACAAGAATGACTCAGCACAAACGGCCAGAATGGAAAATACTGACCAAAGCCAATCATCTCAAGATTCTATAAATAGCGATGCAAAAGTAAGACCTTTCAAGCTCTCCATGACCGCAGTGAGCTGTGTGACCCAGTACCTCTCCCTGAGCTAGGACGCCTCTCACAGTGGATTTCGCAGGGATTGAAAGATCGTCCATCAACGATTTCGCGAGGTTCACCAACCGTCCATCGATGAATGCTGGCACGTAACAGAAAGTAATTCGTGAAACTCACGAAAAGGGAAATTTTAATCACAGGTTAACTTCTGTGCGCATGTGTGCAGTTTGATTCAGAACTGTTTGTCTGTATGATTTGATTTAAACCCCATCTGTGCGTACAACCCTGCTGTAAGTTTCAGGTGACAATTGCCATTCTTGAATCTTTAACTAAGTCACTATTTTGATTGTAACAAACTCCATTGAACAAATTCCACTGTTAAACTGGCTGATACTTAAGTGCTGTTAAGAATTATCCAACTTAATTTTGTGATCTACGTCAAAAATATTAACAAATCCTAAATTGCCGCTAAACCAAAGCTGTGTAAAAAATCATATTCTCAACAGTGATATAAAGAATTGATTGCACACACATAATCCTTTAGACATAAACTGTTTACCAAGTCTGGGACTAGGATTGGATCCAGCTGCACCTAGGCTTCTCTCTGAGGAAGGAATTTAGAAAGCAAGGGGGTCCTTTCTGAACCTCATGAATCAACAGGAGGGTCTCCCTGACAGTTTTGTCTAACCCTGTCCTCTATGCAGTAAATTATCAAGTGTCCCTTACCATTGAATCTTGTTAAACCACTGTCACATCTACCATTGAGCCTTGTTAACTCACTGGTTTATATCAATAAAGGATGTTTTTGCTTCTCTCTCACTCCATCTACAACACTGGGATAGAGTTAATTTTCTTCTTTGTAGTAGTAGTGGGCTATGTTTTTGATTTGTGCTGGAAACAGTGTTGACAGCACAGGGGTGTTTTCATTATTGCTGAGCACTGCTTACAGAGTCAGGGCCTTTTCTGCTTCTCACACCACCCCACCAGCGAGGAGGCTGGGGGTGCACAAGAAGCTGGGAGGGGACAGAGCTGGGACAGCTGACCCCAGCTGACCAAAGGGATATCCCACACCATATGACATCATACTCAGCATGTAAAGCTGGGGGAAGAAGGAGGAAGGGGGGCGCTCGGCGTGATGGCATTTGGTCTTCCCAAGTAACCGTTACGTGTGATGGAGCCCTGCTTTCCTGGAGATGGCCGAACACCTGCCTGCCGATGGGAAGTAGTGAATGAATTCCTTGTTTTCCTTTGCTTGTGTGCACAGCTGTTGCTTTACTTATTAAACTGTCTTTATCTCAACCCATGAGTTTTCTCACTTCTACTTTTCTGATTCTCTGCCCCATCCCACCAGGGTGGGAGTGAGCAAGTGGCTGTGTAGGGCTTAGTTGCCAGCTGGGGTTAAACCACAACATGTACTAACTTCTTCCTAAAGCCAACAACTGAAACAGATTAAAATCATGCCCTAAAAGTAAAAATGCCTCTAAAAGGGCGACTGACACAGTTGCAGAGGTCTGCATTGCAAACATCCAAATTCAAATAAAGATGAAGATGCGCATGGCTCTTTCTTTAGATCTTGAGTAAGCTGCAGAAAGTCCCACAGATTAATCAGCTACGTTAAGTAGTTTAATTAATTACTTTCTCTAGAGCTCATAACACATGAAATATGGCTAACTCCTATCTTATTTCATCTATATCCAACCTGTCCTCTAAGAAAAAGCAGTCCTAACTTTTCGCCCTGGTTTCTTTTTATGTGAAAGTCTTTTCATGCTTTTCATACCTCCTATTATTTTTCCTATCCAATTCAGATTTGTATTACAAACCATTTGACTTGATATTTCACCTACATGATTAATTGCTTACAGTAGAGCTAAAAGTCTAGGCAGAGATAAATAGGTGAATGTAATGTACCTCTGTTGGTTTGACGGGAAAAAGATTTATTTTGCATACATATCTATGTGCGAGTGGATTAAAGTATGTTGTTTTGGTAAGTTTATTGATTTCATCGTTTCCAACAACCCACACTTTAAAATGCAACTAGTAATTTTCAGGGCCTAATTTCAGGCTTCATAAATGGCCAAAACCTCAGCCTATATGTCCCCCCCTAATAAAACAATCAAGTTATTTTGGGGAGTCCTAGACAAAGTATTCAGAATGTACATTTAAATTACAACTTAAATTACAGAAACATAGGTTACAGCAAACTTGAAGGATAAGGTTCATAACAGATCAGCAAGCATGGGTAGTACAAATTGTATTATTGTGAGGAGATATTGAGGCAACCAAGGAACTGAGGCCACTGAGTTGTCACCACCTGCCCATTATCACTGTCCATCATGGCTTATGCTTTGCCACACAACCAGGTGGCACCAGTGCCCCTACCCAACCCCTCACTGGAACAGGACTCCATACCACCTTGTGAGAAAATCTAAATCACAGTAATTGCAGCTGGCTTTCACAAATCTACAATTCGCTTCTTAGTTTCATTTTACAATTGTTCTTTCTTCTCTCTCAGCAACTTCCCTGTTCTCAGTCAGATGCTTTTACATATCATTTTAGAAAAGACAGAAAAAAAAAAAAAATCTGTATTTTTCACAAGACTTTTCACGTTCAAGTAAAAGAGCACAGAAACGAAAGCAAAAAAAATTATATTACCCTACAAAGAAATGAGAAGTGTTTGTCTTCAGAAAAGGCAAGGGATGTATGCCATGGAACATGGAAGCAAAATGTAGGTAAAACACATGCAGGGGGCAGGGAGAAAGAATCAGTGGCAAAAATGTTTGTAGGGAACAAAAATTCTCCAGAACAGTTTGCTATGAAGTAAAATATCACTTAAATACCTTCTGTTTCCAAATACAATAATTTCCCCAGATACTCTAGCAAGCTTAGACTGTCTTTCTTATTATGTAAAATCTCCCATCACCATCTTTTATCTCATATTTTAAGTTGTAATACAGAAAGACACATTGAATTGTCACCATGACTCACCTAAGAGCCCTTCAACTCATTCTTTTATTAATATCACTTTTTCATCTCATGAAGCACACAGAAAAGGCAACATGCAGGCTACAGGAATATTTTACCTCTATCTGCATTTAAGTCTTATTAGGATTCATGTTTTTTCAGGGCTGTATTTTTGGGGGGGGGGGTCACCATTTAATGACTCTTTCTTAAGAAACGTCCAACTGCTTCAGATTTGAAGGCTGCTTTCTTTTACCTTATCTGCCTCATTTTCAGCACTTCCCAATGGTCAAAATCAAGTTTGGCTAAGCATGTTTCCTGCAGTCGTCTTCTAGCTTTGGAGATTGTTTTCTGACAGATGTAATAATCCTTTGACCTTTTAGCTTTAGAATACTTCAGGATGAGTGATTCAAACATTCTTTTCTGACCTTCCTTATACAAATACATCAAAGTTACTACCTGATGGTGAGAGTTTTATCTACAATGAAAATAAATCATTTATTCTATTCATTGCTATTTCAAGTTTGCTACACTATTCTTTGTGGGGAAAAAAGAAAAGATCAGCTATGACCTGGTTGCCAGTAGCTACCTATCCTCAATACACCTGTATAAAAGCTCTAGCTGTTCCTGACAAGCAGGGTTTCTGAAAGTTTTAGTAAAAAGGAATATGAAAAAAATGAGAACACTAGAAAGCTGATTCTGCTCTGATTTACACTAGAGGCAGAGCTACCATAATATATAATGCTGGAAGATGAGGGCATATGAGTCCCTCGGACTCATGACCCAAGCTGAACTGAGTCTCTTTTAGCAATTTGTAGGCACATTTAAAAGGCTTCATCGAGGCCAGATAGCAATTTCTTGATAAGGCAGCAAGTTGCAATGATTCTCCTGTGGTGTTCTCCACTGGGTCATGCTCTGCCTTGGAATAAATCCCTGACCTTCTTGGAATATATTTAGAACTTGTTTTGCATTGGACATTTCACAGTTTTGGTTAAAGAAGCAATGGATTCAAGGCAACACAAAGACACAAGCTGAAAACAGGAGGACTGAATTTACTTTCCTTATTTTTGCATGCTGCCTCAAAGGAAATCATACATTAGCCAAAGTTGTTTTGTTTTGTTTTGTTTTTTTGTTTTTTGTTTTTTGTTTTTTTTTTTTTTTTTCCCCCTTAATCCATAGCTGTGTTGCTTTAAACTAGTCCAGAAGAGAATGACTTTTCAAATTTTACATCTACAGGCAGTCTTCTCACATAGTGCTTCATCTTGCGGTTCACAGATGATCTTCCATTTCCAGAAGCATCATCCCGTGGCCTGTGCACCAGCTAAATACTGAAACAGAGACAGTGCTCATTTTATCTCTTCATGGGCTACTGGGAATCAGTTTAATTCTTTACCAAGACTTAGAGAAACAAGAATTGTCCTAACTGCATCTTTCATTAATTATAGCCCCTAAGGACCATTAAAGTGGTAAGGAATTAATGGACTGCAAAATCATCAACAGAGTGTTGTAGTAGAAGTACAAAGCCAGTAGGCCGTTGTGCTTTTGCAGCCAGTCACCATGGAGAAAACGCTGAGGCTCCCATACAGGTTGTCTCTCACTCTTGCTGCTTTGGTGTAGCACACAAAAGAAGTGGAGTAAGGGAGGTGCTAGTATATAGCATGTCATTTTAGTCTCTTTCCTCTTCTATAACGTTTATCTCTTTTTCTAGCAAATATCCATGCATAGTCTAAGACATGAGAATTTTTAGATTTTGACATAGAACAGAGAACTGACATGAAGAAACTGGCAGCTGTGACCTGTAATGATTCTCATTGTATTAATTGTTAAAACCATAACATTAGTTTCATGAGGTTTACAAGTCAGAAGATTTTATATATTTTACTTGTCTGCCAGTTGCAGCAGAAACAGCTCCTGCTGGACATCAAAGGAAATTTATAGCGCAGGTGCAAAACGAGTTGCAAATCACACCATCATAGAAAAAGTTTAGGTTGGAAAACAGCTCTAGAGGTCAAGTTGTTCAACTTCCTGCTCAAAGTAGGGCTAACTTCAAAGCAAAATCAGGTTGCTTAGGCCTTGCCTACAGGCCCTTTGTACCTACACACAAGTTGGTAGGTACCTTTTGATTCAGGTCTGAAAGCCTTCAAGGATGGAGAACCCACAACCTGAGAAACCTATTCCATTGCTTAACCCACTATCATTATAAAATTCAGTCTCATTAGATGACGAAGTAGAGCTTTCTCTGCACATTATTTCCATTGTTACAGTAACAAAGGAAGGGAAAGACATTCGAGAAAATGATAGTAAGGAAAAATAAATTAATTTGCTAACTATCGAAATACTATGTACCTTGGGTCTATTGCGCAAGGTCAAAATTGTTGCCCCAATGTACTCTTAAGTTTGCCTGATGAGGGAACATGTACACCATACAAATGCCAGTAGAACCGGGTGTCAGCCACCTTGTGCTGAAAAAGCAGACAGATAATTTGAAATTTCCTGAAGGGAAAAAAAAGTCTAATACTTTTGGAAACATCAGTGGGAACCTCCACTATGGATGATCAGCCTTTCCTCAGCTGTTTTTTGGGGCTGAAGGAAGTCTTTCTTATTCATATGCTTTCATTTTATAGACAGAAGATTCACTGAATAGCAATGAAAGGAAAGCCTCTTTCTCTAATCAGTTCCTCTGGTTCACTCTAGGTAGAAGCAAGACAGATATGTCCAGTGTCTAGTACTACATTTCCCTTTGCATTCCATTTTCTTCCAACTATTCCTTAGTATCTTACAGCCTTTTGACTGTCTCATAGTTGTTTTATTAAACAAAGTACCCCCAGGATCTGATCTTTAGCAGTTATAAACGATCTGGGAAAGACAGTGAGTAACGTTTTAAAAAACCTTGCAAATAATAAAATATATTTTATAACGATGCCTGGAAAGAACTGCAATAGCATCTGGCAATCCTGAGTACCTGCATAAGAAACAGCACACAGAAAATCTTACATCAAGGAAAAGGAATATGTCTAACTATACCTATTATTATCTCTCAAAAAGGAGACATGTAAAACATTGGTGATAATTCTCTGAAAGCATTAGCGCAAGGTCCAGCAGTAGTTAATAAATACATTTCCAACATACTAACTGCTTATGTCTGGGAAAACATGTTAAGAATCTTCCCCCCCCCGCATTATCAACCGCTTCTTGAGACAAGACAATATCTAATTGGGTTTTGGCCTGGTCTCATTCTCAGGGGAAGATCCAAACCCAGATTAAATGGGATATGTGAGTGAAGAGGAACTGGGACTATTTGATGAGGCAGGAATGACAACAGTACCAATGAATATTATTGGGGAAAAAAAAAAAAAAAAAAAAGAGACAGACATCATCTTTATCTCCTCAGCAGAAATTGCAATGTTGCAATGTTCTGCCCACTTCCTCAAGAGGTCCTTTACCAACCACCCCAATAGTTCCTGTTATACCTCTTCTGAGAGGTTGAAAAAAGAAAAAGTAGCTGGGAAAAGCAAGTGAATCCAATTTCTCCTTCTGCCAAGTCTGCTTATTTTCTTTTCCTTCGTATCTCTCAACTTCAACCCCTACCTATAACACAGTCCTTCAAAGGACTTCAAAGTAATACAAGCAAGGCAGGCAACCTTGGGTAGGTCACAGAGGTTATCTACACTATGGGGTTGGTACAGTGTCGTGGTTTAACCCCAGCTAGCAACTAAGCACCACACAGCCACTCGCTCACTCCCCACCAGTGGGATGGGGGAGAGAATCGGAAGAGTAAAAGTGAGAAAACTCATGGGTTGAGATAAAGACAGTTTAACAGGTAAAGCAAAAGCTGTGCGCACAGGCAAAGCAAAGCAAGGAATTCATTCACTGCTTCCCATCGGCAGGCAGGTGTTCGGCCATCTCCAGGAAAGCAGGGCTCCATCACGCGTAACGGTTACTTGGGAAGACAAACGCCATCACGCCCAATATCCCCCCCTTCCTTCTTCTTCCCCCAGCTTATATACTGAGCATGATGTCATATGGTATGGAACAGCCCTTTGGCCAGTCTGGGTCAGCTGTCCTAGCTATGCTCCCTTCCAGCCTCTTGTGCACCTGGCAGAGCATGGGAAGCTGAAAAGTCCTTGACTAGTGTAAACTCTGCTCAGCAAGATCCAAAACATCAGTGTGTTATCAACATTATTCTCATCCTAAATCCAAAACACAGCACTCTACCAGCTACTAAGAAGAAAACTAACTCTATCCCAGCTGAAACCAGGACATACAGTCTGCAGCAGGCCCCATAGTCTGGTCTTCTGACTATCCAGAGCAGAGACTGTTCTCAGTCTCTGAGCTTCTTCCCGGGCTGCGTAACTCCATTCCCTTTGCACGGGGTAGCCTAAGAGGCTATTAGGACATAGAAAAGATAAAACTCCATTATGATCTTCTCCTTGAGACTAGAAGAAAACAGGACAAGCAGAAACCATGTAGGTGACATTTTTGCCAATAAATTCAATGGTTAAACCATTATGCTCTTCAGTCAAAAAAGGGCTTGATTAGCTAAGGCAATCACTTGGCTTCCTGGCCTTCATCTTCTACCTGAAAAAATATGAGAGAAAATTTTCCTGTGAGAGAAATAGTCTTTCACAGGCTGACAACTGACCTATTCACATGCCTTTAAATCTCCATGCCCTTTTTAATTACCTCATGTCCCATTTATGGCCATGTTGAGGCCATGTAACTGAAGAAGCAGCTGAAGAAATAAAAGTAGAAATGCAGGACACCAAATAAGTGTGGCTGAATTAAAACTTGATAAAAAGCCCAACTTGTGTTGATGAAAAAAAAAAAAAAATCAAAAATCATGCCTCTTATAACCTTCATATTGGAAATTGCACTGAAGCTTCAGCTGTATAAAGGTTACTGACAATTCTTCCATTGGTAATAGTGAAAAAGAGTTAAACTTCAGATTCCTGGCTGCAACTGCCTTTTTATGCCTTTGGTGCTTTTAGTCTACTTTAAGTGTTTTACATGATATGCAACACAAGGGACTCCACAAAATGTGTCTGGAATTTGATTTGCATTGGTTTGTGTCATTTAAAAGTTGAAAGAATTAAATGCTTGCAGCTTATTTAGAACTAAAGCTCCTCTATTGTAAAATGTTTAATTAAATTGCTGCCATTATTTCCTCTGTATTCATTGGTTACTACTTTTCTACAGCATAATCCATCAGGTAACACCATTATTCTTTTTCAGTGACTTTTCTGCTACATTAGACCTGTTGTGATATCGTTTTCTCAGTATATTTCTCACATGTACAGTGCTTAGCTTTGTTTCACTGTGCTGAAATATGAAAGTCAAGATAATAATCAAGTGCACAAAAGGTGTGTTGGATCTTTTTAGGCCCTGACTTTCAGCTGGTTTAAATTAATACAGTTCTGTGGCAGTTCATACAACCATAATGATTTAAATTAGCTACTAGATTTCATAAAAGTTTTCTTAAACATCCAAAATATTTTACAGACTAAAAAAAAAAAAAAAAGAGTAAAATTCTAGGCTCCTTCCAGAATTACACTTGTCAAGTCTCATCAGACTCTTGCAGAAGTGCTCAGAGCACAATTCCGACAAGCAAAGCAGGGTATTTCTTACAGATGATGGGCCATGCTCCACTTTTCAGTCAGTTTTTTAGTTTTCTTGTAAGTATGGTTTTTTGTTCTACTAAGTCCCTGGTTAAATCTCTGTGAAGGTCACCTTCAAAATTACTGGAAAGCTGAAGGGGGATTTTCCACACAGTACTGTAGAGACTTCTGAATGTTGTTCCTGGTGTGAATGGGTTCTGTCTGACCACAATTTTTGTTCCAAGTTTATTTAATGAAAGCATACAAGCGCCCAAGGAAAATAAACTGTGGACCAATGGCCAAAATCCTGACAATACAAATTAATAATCTGGTGAACGGCATTTTAAACTCTGGCAATCAACATCAAATTGGGTGGCTGCAGATATGCCTAATTTCTCAAAGTTCTGAAAAGGAAGGGGAAAACAGATTATCATATTTTTCATAAATCGCAGAGTTCACTCTGATTTACAGAAGCAATTTTCTCCTGAGCACTAGTAATTTTTGAGGAAGTACTGTTAAGTAATTATTCAAAGATATTTTAGGAAAACAAAATATACAAAAGTAACTGTAATTTTTTTAATGAAGCTAGAACATTCTTAAGGAAGCATGATCTAATAGTTCTAAACGCTACTTAAAATAAGTCAACTACTTTGAATACGGCTTTTGTACTAACTTCCACAGAAGAAAATAAGATGCAGTGACTTTTGAATACATATGAAAATAATGGGGAAAGAATTACAATTATAATTTAAATATTTCTATAGTAGGGAAACCCTAGTTTTAATCATAATCAGCAAAGAAGATGGATCTACAGGCTTGATTCTTCAACAGAGAACTTGCAAGTCTTCTCTCAGTGTATGGATATAAGTGCAAAATAAAACTAATGCATTGTACAATTCTATGAGCAAGAAAAGTTCTATGAACTTTGAATTGTACTTTCTAGAACCATGGCTACAAGGAGTCATTCTGTGGATATGTGCAGCTAAAAATATTCTTCATTAAAAGCTGAGACAAGGAAAAGGCTGATTAATAACAAAAGCTTCTTCCAGAACTGTTCAGCATGCAAGTTATACCCTAGACACTATTACTTCCTCTATACTTACCTGAGTACAAAGTCAGATTGTAAATCCTAGGTACAAGATAATATTACATTTTACACAAGAGGTAGTAAATGATTCTGCCAATATATAATCAGTGTAGCTAGGCTAAAAATAAGCAAACGTAATAACAGTATAAGGTTATATCCACACAATATAAAGCCTATCTACATTTCACTCCCATGCTTCAAAAGCCAATCAGGTGAGTTTACTACCTTTTATTTACACATACACACACAGTTTATTTTATCCATTTTTTTAGATTCACCCCTGCCTTGTGCTGGAGTATCAGTGCAGATAAAGCAGAGCAATAGCTTTCTGCAGAGAGGCAGTGGGGAAGTAAGCAGATTGTCCACCACACAGAATATCCTTGTCTACTTCAGAGGCATGAAAATGTGCAACAGTACATTCTTGAAGGAGGTCAAAGAAGGATGAAGCTAGCATAAATAGCTGTGCATCTCTCAAGGTTTTTGTCTGTAAAAACAGGCACTACAGCTGTAGTTAGGGCAGGTCTGTTATTTAATTCTTTGAGCTTCCCTGCTACATCACTTTAAACAAAATAAACAGAAAACACCAAGATCAGATGATCAGTCACATTTGCAAATGCTGTTACATTGGCACCTTCACAAAGCCAAGCGTGGTCTTAGTGGATGACCACCTCTCAAGACGTCACATGTGGCAACTGCTAGCAATGCCCATTCATATTCAAAAAGACAGATCCTGCTTACTCTGCTATTATAACATTTATCAGGCAGTACTCAAGATGTAGGTTCTTACACAACTTTAACACTGCCCTAGGCAACTGCTATAGTCCCCCAAAAAAGCACCCTGCACAGCTAAAGGTGGATTTTCTTCAGAAAGCTTATTTAAATATGCGGCAAATTATTTTAATACCTCTTTATGTCCCCCACACCCCCATTTCTGTAAAATTTGCAGAACTGCACCATCACATCTACTGCAAACCAGTTTCTCAGAGAGAAGCCCTACCAGCTTCTTGCCAGAAGGGGGAAAACAAACAAACAAAAACCCAGACTGAGACTGTATTACTTCCCCACCACCACAAGTCTTATAACTTCCTAAATGACCCTTAATGAACCATGATTTTTATCCATTTTGTTAAAATTTGTTGCTGTTATTCTTCTTGGTGCTTTAACAACCAACCAACACCACTTCCTAAAAATATCTTTGTTTCCCATCTCTATTAAGAGAAAAAAAAAAAATATGTCTAGGAGCCAGTACCTAAACTACTCAGATGAGAATATTCCTTCACAAAACATCATGGTGAGTATCCTCTCTTCTTTTCCCCTTTTTGTCTACCAAGAAGCTCCAAAGATGCCACTGACACCATGAAGTAATCGATTTCCAATGGGACTGAGAGGACATAGATGACTGCTTGTACTGTCTGTCCGAGACGCCCTGTCCACCTCACCCGCTACAGGCAACAATGGATGGCAAGCAACAAGAGGAGAACAGAAGAATTAGGGTTCACCATTCTGTTGTGGGGTTCCGCCCCCCTAACACACAGTCAACTTGAGATAAGGTTTAAGACCTCTGAATGTAACACATTGCTGCTGCAGTTACAACTCTTGCTCTTCCATTTCTGCACTACAACAAGCAAATATATTGTTAAGGGGGAAGATATTTAGTCTGACTCACGCAGCCAGAGATTGAGTTAATTTTCTTTTTGTTTCCTTACAAAGGAAAGAAACATTCCACAATGGGGGTGGAAAGTACAATTTCTATATGTAGATTTAGCCATTAAAAAAAAAGGCTGTAATATTGGAATTTAATAGCTTATGAAACATAAGGGGGGGACAACAGAAGAGCTTATGAAAGCCCTTCAGCTAATTCAGTAACACCAGTTTTTACTGTGCATAATTTAGCTCCTTCCAGCAAAGCTCTTTTTCATATATGAGATATTTTAGATACCATTCTGTATGTGTTAAATGTGCACAGATGTGTCCCATTCTGGTTGAAACCTTTCTGATGAAAAAAAAAAAAAGAGAGAGGCTAAAAATCCCATAACTAAACAAAATTGGTAACACACAAAACTGAAAAGCTAAAACAGTAAAGAAAGTTTTGTAGGTGGAAGTCTAAGATCAGGTGAGAACATCTGTATCTTCAGGCACACGAATAGGAAGTGTGGTAAGATTGTGGATTTTGTTGAGAAACGGTATTTCCAACATTTCTATCCCTAAAGAAAAATTCTCTCCTTGAGCTAATCCTCTTATATCAGCAGCATCAGGATGTAATACCATCTAAAAGATGTTAACCCTTTTAAAAAAATAGGGGGACACCGCACATGAACAAAAATGTTTTTCAAAGACTAAAATGCACCATTGGTGCAGAAATCTCCAGAGGAAGGTGGCTTTTTTAAATTAATAACTTCATACGGAGGCCTCAGTAAGCCATTTGCGAAGTGCAGTGCTCTGCCCAACTGAGAGCAACACAGAGATAAGCAAGATCACAGAGAGCTCACAGAATGCATCATGGCACAAGATTTGAAGCTCAGTTCTGGATACAGGCTAATCATGTTAATTCAGCTTTATAACTCACAGCTAACAAGTCATAACTAATCACGGTTTGTTAACTCTGGTGCAGGATCAGGGAATGCAGGTGTACTGCATGTGGACCTAGACTGGCTTGCACCCAGGTACCTCCAGCAGCTCTGTGCCTGCTGTGTGGAGGTTCTGGCAGAACAACTGCAGCTGCAGCTATGCTTGCCATGGTGCATTATCTCCATATGCTCCATAGAACAAGTGATTTCTTGTTGCATGAAAGCAGAGAGCCTCATGCAATGGAGTTCTCTGAAATGCTGATTTAATGCAGACAAAGTACTATCATTTCCCTGAACACCATATCTAAGCTTACCAATGCCTTTCTCTTCACTTCTTCAATTTGTCTCATGGGTCTGAATACTTAAACCTGCCTCTACAAGGAAGTTGCTAAGTAAAACTAACTATATGAGACGCCCAGTCAAAGAAAGTAACAGAACAGAAAAACACACTTTCTTTGAATGTGGAGAAAGAGGTTATAGAATCATAAAATGGCTTGGGTTGGAAAGGACCTTTAAAGATTATCTAGTCCAAACCCCCCTGTCATGGGCAGCAATACCTTCCACTAGATCAGGTTGCTCAAAGCCCCATCCAACTTGACCTTGAATACTTCAAGGGATGGGGCATCCACAACTTCTCTGGGCAACCTGTTCCAGTGTCCCACTGCCCTCACAGTAAAAAATTTCTTCCTTATGTCCAATCTAAATCTCCCCTTGTCCTTGTCACTACAGGCCCTGGTATAAAGTCTCGCTACATCTTTCTTATAAGCCCCTTTTATATATTGAAAGGATGAAATAAGGTCTCTTCTCCAGGCTGAACAAACCCCAGCTGTCTCAGCCTTTCCTCACAGGAGAGCTGTTGCAGCCCTCCGACCATTTTTGTGTCTCTCCTCTGAGCTCACTCTAACCATGTCTTTCTTGTACTGGGGGCCCGAGAGCTGGATGCAGTACTCCATGTAGGGTCTCACAAGAGCAGAGAGGGAGAATCGCTTCCCTTGACCTTCTGGGCACACTTCTTTTTATGCAGCCCAGGATACGGTTGGTTTTCTGGGCTGCAAACACACACTGCTCGCTCATGTCCAATTTTTCATCTACCAGTATCCCCAGGTCCTTCTCTGTCAGGCTGCTCTCAATCCATTCATCACCCAGTCTGTACTGATACTGGGAATGGCCCCAACCAAGGTGCAGGACCTTGCACTTGATCTTGTTGAACGTCATGATTTTTTTCTCATGGACCCACTTCTTAAGCCTGTCAAGGTCTCTTCTGGATGGCATCCCTTCCCTCTAATGTATCAACTGCACCACTCAGCTTGGTGTCAGGTTGTGTATTCACGTTCTGAAAAATACACAAGTTACACTAAACATTGCTTTTGTACCTGTGTGGTTCCAAATTGCTCTGGCTATGCCTTCAGCAGGTGCAAGCAGGCTATTTTATAAGCTTACAGGTATAGATGCAATTAAGCGGACTATGGACTAAGCCTAGTCATCAGGCCT
The DNA here is from genome assembly GCF_965183815.1 of Platalea leucorodia. Taxonomy (NCBI): domain Eukaryota; kingdom Metazoa; phylum Chordata; class Aves; order Pelecaniformes; family Threskiornithidae; genus Platalea; species Platalea leucorodia. The sequence continues at coordinate 61,847,684 of NC_138828.1, read as the reverse complement.
CAGCAGCAGTTATGCATGGATTGTCAACCTTAATTTAATGTCCTGGGGGAATAAGAGAAGGCTGATTGCTCTCCTGTATGAACAGCCCAGGTAGCTCATTAACAGAGCTGCACTGCCTGTTTTGTCACTCTGCTCACAGTGCCTTAGGCAATAGTGACAAGAATAAAACTTAAGAAAAACAAACAATTCAGAGAACCTGCCAAAAAGCATTACCGTGACTTGTGCAGGGCTGTATCTCATCACTATGAGCCACCAGAGCTCACATTTGACATAAAAAAGGCCAGTAAGTTGGCATGTATCTCAGCCTGGTGAGCAGTCGAGGGCATCAAAATCTCTCTGGTTCCTCACAATGCAGGTGACCCTGAGAGGAGAAAAAGGGAAATTGGATAACTAATGGTAGAGGAATAAATCTTAAAACATAAAACAAAAATAAATGTAAAACTGTAGGTGGAATTGAGGGGATACTTCTAGAATCTTAATACTTATGTTTCCCACACTGCAACATTTATTATAGCTGAACTGGGGGGGGGGCGGAAATCAATGAGACCACACTGCTAGCAGCTGTTAAGCTGCTGCACCAAGTCTATAATCATAATCCATCAAGTAATATAAGGTAATTTATTGTACACTCAGTGCTTAGTGTTGCTACATTTTCTTCTAGAAATAGCTTTGGCTCATTTGGGCAACATATTCTACTTTTTATTAAATTAACTGCTTGGGACCTGATTGATGTGAGAGTTTGAAAAGACAGCAGTTGCCAACCTGGGTTGCTCATCAAAAGCTGGCATTTAGAAAAAAGTTTATTCATTGTATGAGAAGCTTTTTGCTCTGTGAAGATCTGTGGTACATAAGACTGTGACTAGCCACAACCATTAGGCAAAGACACAAGGATAATGTGCTAAGACAGAGGAATTTTAATTACACTGAACTCAGCTCTAAGGTATCTGTTTCTTTTATTTTCATCCAGGAGAGAAAGAAAGAGCAAGTACTGTAAACAATGACAAAACTCTCGTAATAAAACTTCTGAGGAACTTTGAAGGCCAACATTTTGTAAATTATGGCTGCTCAGAAGCAGGCCACCCCCTGACATTAATTATTTCTTTTTATTGTTCACTGATACACTTGGAGAATGATTAGACCTTCTAATCAATTTGGTAATCAGTAGGATTAATTTCTCTCTTGCCCCATGAACTGCTTTTGTAGAAATATTAATGACTGCCAGTGGTGGAGGCCTTCTGCTCTCATATTAAAAACTCAGGTTATAGGGTAGCAGCTGAGGTAGACCAGAACAGGTACATGTAATTTCATAATAATTATAGATTATAATTACAGCGCTATTATTGCACAGTTCTATAAATTTCCAGAGAGCTAAACGTGATTGCAGATTACACTGCAATCTCTGCAGGTATGCTCATGGAAGTAACTTTACTCATTCAAGTATTTTAATGTGAGCAGTTCAAAAACTTAAATACATGCAAGCCATTGCAGGACTGAGATGCAAGAGGCTTATCTTATACCTACTATGAGCTTGGAAAAGAATCTTTATCTGGAGCTTAGGGAATAGCAATAGATCTGTCAATAATAAACAGGTTGTCCTTTTGAGAAGTGTAAATACAACAATTATAAACTGAAAGACAAAACAATGAGAGAAATGAACTCCTAAATGTGCTGCGGCAAAGGTTATTTCATCATTTTACTTCTATGTATTCTGACCTGAGGGTGTTTGTGTTACATATACATAATTTAAATTAGAGTAAGACAATATTGCAAGTATCTACTGCAACTAAATTAAGGTAAGAATTTCATTCACATTTCACCACCATTCACACAAAAATCTAGCATAGCACTGAAGTCATCTGAGTTATGGTGTTAAGTACTGGATTTCAGTTCGTATCTCTTCTAAGAAGGGCAATGAACTTTCTCAGTATCCCCTGTACAATACTCCAATCTCAGTTACCTGTGTTAATCCCATTAAGTGAAACCTGCAAACTTCATCAGTTAGCATATAGACTTACAAAGGTTTAAATCAGATGAGAGTATTGATTTCTAATTTTTCCACTAAGGGTTCACTGAAAAAAGGGTTATCTATGTTTACAGAAAGAAATGGTTGGAGCAAGTCCTTATATGTCAGGAAGGTAACATATGCTCTCCTATAGTAGGAATCTCTTCACAAGGAACAATTGCAAATTACTGAAAAATATGTACAAAAAAAAAATCTCAGTGTCATGTTGCTATCCTTACAATAGCTGCAAGTATAGCCAATGGAAACAGGTATGGCTCAGCCTACCTCAAAGACAGCATTTGCTTTAGGACCTATTAACAAAAGAGCTAGAAAACTAACAAAAAAGGAACCACTGCCTGGCTTACTGCCATGTATGTCAATGACTTTTACAGAAACCAGCAGCTGTGAGAAAAAGAATCCCATATCCAACTCATCACGAGGAAGAAATGCAAGAGAACAGAATACATTTTAAAAGATTCATTCAACCAGCATCACGTTTTAATTAAAGAAAATAAGACAGACCATAGCAACGTACAGCACTCCTTACATACCGCATAGCTCAGAGGAGTTACTGAATGTGCGAATCAATATCTGTCTGCCTTCTCAGAACAAAGCAGGTGGTTTGTCAGGGAGTTAAAATGCTTTTCATAATGAGCACAGTAGAGCCATTGACACTTTACTTTGAGAGTTAAAGCTATTTCAGGAATTCCAACCAGAAACTTCTTTGCAGCAGTGAAGAAAAAAAGAAAAAAAAATAAATAAATTGTTCATCTCTCCATTCAATAAGGATGAGGTGTAAAGTTTTCCTTATCAGCCCTACAACCCCCAACTTTCCCAACAAAATCTGGAAGAACAACTAACCCCATTCTCAATACTTGCTTTAGTTTTCTGTACTCATTTCGGGAAACCTGACACAATCAAGATGCATCGGATTACTGCGCAACAGCTGTTACTCATATGCTATGACCCCAGTGCATCTGTGCTAATCCACCACCTGCATACCCCGTGCACTCACAACAGATCCAACCCCATTCCAGACCAGCTGGATTCATTGTCCAGTCACACTACTCATGTGTAGCACTCTGTAGCAGAGGTGGTTGTACCAGATAATCAGACAAATGCGCCATGGTAAGTCACATTAAAAGATACAGATCGGGGACAAAATCTCCCTGTAGAAGTATGAAAACCACTTTCTGAATGGGCTTCTACTACTGGCTATCTGGAGCCCTGAACTCAGAGCTTATGCATGAGTCCCTGAGAACTTAGACTATATTTCTGAACTAATCTGCCCCTACATGTTTTAAGTTACTAGGGTAAATAGGATATACTCTTCTAAATCACACTGTTTAAAAAAAGCAAGCAAGTTAGCAAAGAACTGCCCTCCATATAGGAAATAATTTCCATTTTCCACAACTGGTAACAGCAGGAACTGGGAGAACTGGACAATACACATAAGTGAATGACATAAAGGAGAGGGTAGTTTTTATTTCTTAAACCCTTGTTTATAATATAAATTAGAATTTCAGCAAATGCTCATCCATGACACTTGGATTCATAATTTGTTTTCTCCCAAGTCTCTTCTTATAGCCCTCTCTCCTTTTTTTAAGTAAACAAGGAGGTCTAACACAAATCCAAGCAAGCTACAGATTAATTATTTCAATAAAACATACAACTGGGACTGTGTGGGACTGAGATTAGAAAAAACAATGTCCCCAGCAGCCATAGTGATTATTCAGTTGTCTGTTGAATATTGTCAGGTTCTACCATCCTTAAACCTCAGTGTCAGTTGAATGATACAGGACATATCCATAGGGTGACTTGGAGAAGGACTTACATCGTTTCTGTCCAGTCCTTGAGCCCATCAGATATGTCAGCTCTAACCCAGAAGCTACGTAACCATGCCAACACAGCACTAAGGTGAAGATAACATGCCCTACTTCTTAACAAGGTGCATTATTTTTGCCTCTGGCTTTCCCCTCATGTTAACATAGCCTTTGGCTGCCTGATTTGTCTTTTTTCATTCTGCAGGGGTGAAAGACACATAACTGCTGCTCTCAGATGGACACACACTAAGATATTTCTTGTTCTTGAGTCGTTTCTTCCCATCAGTAACTAGCCCTGATCCACAGCCTGTGAACAACGTTTTCTGTTTATGGTGTCTCCTGATTTCATTGTCAGCAGCTCTAGAAACAAGCCTTAATAACGTTTGGAACATTCCCCTGGTAAGAAGAACCAACTCTGTACAAGTTTTCTTGACAAGACTACCAGATACCCTTGTAAAGAGAGAAAGCGAACGTATGTGTTCATAATCTTACCAAAGTACTGTTAATTAGAAAACTTGCAGAAGCAATATTTTAATACAGCAAAACCCATTTAATTTCACAATTTCATTTAATTTCCTAAATTTAAGATTGTCAAAGTATAGGTGGTTGTATGTGGATAGAAGCTAGTTGGTCTTTATAAAATAAAGTTTGGAAAAGCTCTTCCAATTCATTTTCATATATTGATACTCAAAAGTTAAGAAAATCATGTGCAAAAGGCATTCTAAATTATGAATTGCATATTTAAAAGAGGAATTTTTTGTTTATTAGCTACTTGAGCATTACAATAGTAAGAAAAGGTCTTTTGAAAACAGTGAAGTTTAATTTGACGCATCTGGGAAAACTATTTAATGTAAAAAATATTTTTTAAAATAATTCTCTCATTTGTGCATTCTTAATGCTAATACAAAATATCACTCCTTCCAATATCTAGAAATGTCATATATCACATTATTAACAATGAAGATACAAAATGAACAAATATTATTTAAAAATCAAAAATAAAAAGGTGAATATTTAGTGCATTTATATTGAAATTACAATATTTATTTCTGCTGCAGATTAATTTCTCTTTTTTTAACTAGACCATATTCAAGAGGGGAGGCAAATCAAAATTAAGGCAACATGTTAGGGTTCAAAAGTAACCCCTCAAATAATTTTCAGCATGAACCTCATTTGTGGGGGAACCAAATTGTCCCTACAACTGGGAAAAAGGAAAAGAGGGCTTCAAGAGAATGACAAAAAGGATGGGAAACCACAGCCACTGACTTTAGAGCAACGTTGTTCAGTTCAAAAACCTTAATATTTTCCATGACAAAATGAAAGGCACATTCCTTTGGGTTCACCTTTAAGCCTAGTACATGCCACAGCCAGTATAATCATAAACCACCAACAACATAAAACAAGTTTAAATAAAAACCTCATTTTCCCCCTAAGAAGGAAGAGTAAGCAAGAGATTTCTGAAATGTGCCTGGATAACTAGTGATAAACGCAGTACAGAATTTGGTTAGGATCGAACACAGCATTTGCTGTAAACATTCACACAGCAATGCTTCAAACTCTGCATGTTGTTAAGCTAGAAGGAATGCTGTTTGCCAAAAACAAGCGCATTTCAAAATGAGTGCGTTTAAAAGTTAGACCACAGAATCACCAGTGAATGGCTGAGGTTGGAAGAGACCACTGAGGGTCATCTGGTCCAAACCCCCTGCTCAAGCAGAGCCACCTACAGCCGGTTGCCCAGGACCATGTCCAAACAGCTTTTGAATACCTCCAAGGAGGGAGACTCCACAACCTCCCTGGGCAACCTGTGCCAGTGCTCAGTCACCCTCACAGTAAACAACGGACCAGCACCTGCACAGACAAGCAATACTTCTTTGCCCCACCATTTACAGCTGTGGTTAACAGGTGGAAAAAATTGCACCCTTGTAAAATGTATCGGTTACCCAGAACATTCCATATTACCACAAGTCCCTGTTGATCCAGTTTAACCATGTTACCACCATGGAGAACACAGTCCTTTGGGAGGCATCAGTGGGCATGCATTTGATGCCATCACTGACTTGTGCCATTTTGTTGCGTGTTTTGCCCCTCCTTTTCTCTTGGTCCTGATTTAGACCCTTTAGGTTTTCCTTGTGAGTTGTTTGAATATATTGAAGTTTTCAGGATTCCAGTACTGATCTTTGACACAAAGGTAGGATTCATCTTGCAAAATTCAGTCTTATAAAACACTAGTATCTGAATATTTTTTTTAATAGCTTATCAATTAGTAGCTGAAAAGTTTTGGTCTTTATTATTTTCTCTGTTATCATCTGTTTGTTAGATTTCTGTATCTGTATGTTTATCACTTCCTTGGTTACTTTTTATTTCTTTTATACTTTATAGTCCTTAACCAGGTAGCTTAATGAAGCAGATACTCTCACATTCCAAATATCACTACAGATTTCATCAGATTTCATCCAGCTTAAGAACAATTTCCCCAACTTTCCACCTGTTGTGACCCAAGAGACATGAGAATTGCAGCCAAAAAAACCCCCAAAACCCAAAAGTAATCAAAAGTAACCAAACCCAAGGAGTATAACATTTTTAAACCAGCAAACAGAATGGAAAGGAGGGTAAGATACTTGAAACCTGAGGTAACTTGCAATATTATTTCAGTTAGAATACTCTTTATAACACTGTTTTCTTGCTGAATTGTAACTGAATTATGTTTATTTTGATGAATCAAGGAAAAAAAAAACAAACTGTCAGACATCTTTAAAACTAGGAAACAAATTTGTCAGTATAATTTCTATTCAGTACTAATATGATAAGCAATGAAAAACCAACACACTCATTTTTGCAGAAGTAAGAAAGAGATAGTAGTTCAGCATTTACCATGCAAGAGCTTGAAAGGAATTTGGGTTACTAGAGAATATAGTTGCTAAAAAATGCAAATAAACCTTTCATTGTCTCAAAACAGATAGATGAAATTTGTCTAAATTTTATACATGGCTGTTTTAGATGAGATCTCAGAAGCATTTTATCCATTATCTATTTATGATAAAATTACACTGTTGTTTCCATAAAATATACCCATTTCTAACACACTGTTGCTCTCATTAACACCTGACTGTGAAACATTTTTCTTATTAAATTGTAAGAGACAATATTCTGCCATCATCTTCTATATGATCAAAAAACACCTTCTGTCAAACACATGGAGCATTCTTCTCTAGAGGAAAACAGTACTGCTTTTCTGGGAATATTTGTTAATCACATGAATTAATTTGGGAGGAGCTGGTTTACAGCCTCTAACATGTGAACTGACACCATTTTAAAGTACCGGCTCACATGTTAACATACCAGTTCATATCTATCTGAACTGATAAGCTGCCAGTTACTAGTTCTTTTGTGTGATTAGCTTTTTGACACTACTTTTGCCATTTTTGTCTGTTCTACAATAGATGGGATTGATAACTAAAATTTTCCCCAATCGTAGGTGATTTACGTATAAGTTCTTTCTAAAGATTAAGACAAAAAGATTTACTGGTCAGTTTGAAAGAAAAATTATGAAAAATATGACACCGATCCTAAGAAATTAAAAAAAAAAAAAAATAGCATGGGTTTAACAAATGTGTGGAGTTCCAGGTACATGGACTTCCTCAGCTACTTGGGGCTTTAATAGGGTAAAAATCTCTTCTTTTCACTGTCTACCAAATCACTTTTAAAGACTATGACACTTAACAAAAAAAAAATTTTTTTTTTTGTTTTGGTAAAATCATCAAGGGGAAAAAGAAAAAAAGCTTAAAGGCATCTGGAGGACATTCAATCTACTGTTACTCCACCTTAGCTGAACAATGATTTTGCAAGTTAATTTACATTCCAATAATTTTCACTTAGTACCAGAAAAGAGCTGGTTTTACAAGAGCATGCTCTTATTACTCCCCTCTTCTACTGATTTATAATCTTCCTTCAGCAGACAGCAACGTGCCAGATATGATCATATCCAAGAGCCTACGATGGCCAGCAGTCCATAACATACAATTTTAGAAAGACAGCTAAGTTCACAAACCAGCTCCACCTAGTAAAATCCTTCCAGATGTTTGTGTAATTTGTAGAAAACGATTCCAAATGGTCCTCCAAATTTAAGTCAATTGATCATTTCTATACTAGGATAGGAATGATTGTGATGGCCAAGAGGCCTTATGCCAAAGAAAAGCTCGGATTCAAACAGAGAAAATCACAACTCTTTAAAAGGTAATTACCAGCTACTGTGCAGTGCTAAAGCGCTTCCTTTCTATTAATATCCAGAAAAGCTTCACTTTCCCAGAAGTCTCACACAATTGCATCTTCTGTATGCTCAGTATTGATTTCAGCTGCTCTGAAATCAAACACTCCTAACAACAATAGTTTCAACACATCATAAGGATGAAACAGATCAAAATGGAACATGATAGTACTAATAAAGATGAGGAAAAAATACACGAGTGCTATGTATGGATATCCCTGTCTTTTTTCCCCATATTCTCTGAAAGACCAATCCTTAAAAGTTCTTAAAATAGCAAACCTCCTTCATAAGCTAGGAGGAGAGAGAAGCTGTTCCAAGCAAAGCAGAACATGTGGGTAAAAGTGCAGTTTGCAGTGGTTATTGCTCACTGGATTTGCATCATTTGAATCATTTGAGTTTTTTTTTTTTCACCACTGCCTAACATATTTAAAAATAAGTTTGTATTTTGCATGTGGAAAATACAAAAGCCAAATTATATTTCTGTATGCAGTTGTAGTTATTCCTAATCTCATGTACAAATCACTAGCCTTTTCTTTCCAGTTTCCTTTTTTTTTTTTTTAATAAGTATTTTCCATTCTAACTTGAAGGCTTCTAGAAGTCCTGTTCTTTTCTCTTTAGGTGTTCATTTCCTGACATCCTTGTCTTACCGATCTTCAATAAAATTTAAAAATAATGAATAGCAAACCTGTAGTAGAAAAATCTGATTTTTTTTTTCTAGCAGGTAAATAATGTTTCAGGGTGAAAGAGCAACTTTTAAAAGAGCAAGCACAGGTTTGATGAGATCCTGAGATGGACCTTCATTCATAGTTTCCTTAAATAATTTCTTTCTTCAATCCAAAAATACCAAAAGATCTCACGTTGGATCTGCTGCTGTCCTTGCTACAAGCAGGCCCTGGGTTTCTCTGTCCAAGTTGCAATTACAGTGTGCCTATTTGCTCACAGTAAAGGACCAATCCTCTGTTTTCAGAGGTTTCATTTGATGGAGCATGCAATAATCAGGGCCACATAATAAAAGAAATTACTAAAAAAGATATCACAGCAATCAAGCTAAGAAAAAAAAATCAGCTATTTTTCCCCACAGTAATTATTTTATACTTTTTATCTTTTAATACCAATACCTCCTTGCATGTCAAACAATAATCAAAACCAGTTCTCTTGCAAGCTGCTTTCTACTTTTGTAGTTTTCTCCAAATTTAAAGAAGCAAACATGACTCCTGCATTTGTTCTTAAAAACTAAAGTTTGAGAACTGCCATCATCCCTAGCTTGTGATCAACGCAATTATGTACCTACCATCACCTAGCGTAAACTGCAAGGTTATAGTGTAATCAGGCTTACAAGCATCTAGACTTACCTGACCCGCTTGATTACAAAGTACCATTTTCCTACAGCATTACAATATTTCTCCTCTCCCAAAGGAACTTTTAATTGCTAAGTGTTTTTACTGGCCTTTTCTTTTAAGGTAGCAAGATGTGGCATTTTTCTTTTGCTTCATTATTGTAATTGTATAGAGACTGAGTTAGTTCTTTTGTCTAGATCTTTGAGGAAACTGAGTTACTATCTGGCATTCTGATTTACCTGAACAACTAAGACAGATTCAATTTTTACTAAAGTGAGTTGCCTTTGTACACCACACTTCTAAGATCTTCCAGATTATGGCAACTAACAATCCTACTTTTAAAACTAAGCCAGGAAAACATATCATAAAATCTCATGTTATCTATTGTGCAATATTTACTATTATTATCTGTTTGTCTGTAGCATTTAGAAGCTCCAAACAGGGATGAGAGCTGTGCACGAAAGACAATCTGTTTTCCAAACAGCTTAAAATGCATATTTTGAATTTAATCAAATTTGGTATTTTAAACTCTTGGCACAGACCACTGAGAATTTCACAAAAGCCAGAAATAAAACATCCCAGCAGGAGAAGAAAAGCAAACAAAAGCGAAGAAGCAAGGGAGCCTGAAGGAGTATTCACTAGAAAGTTAAGAGACTGGGCTGTTAAAGGGAGGATAAGAGCAAGAAATCAGATGAAATGAAACAGAGAAGGAAGAATGTACAAGGCAGTGACAACTTCTTTAACTCTGAGAAACATCGAAACTCAATAAATCTGCTGTAACATTGTTAAATGAGAACAGATAGATAGGTAAAACTTGAAGGAACGGAAGTTTTTCTGCATACCATGATTCTTAGTCATTGTCCCCTGCTTACCTGAACTGGGAGACCTACCAAAATATGCCATGGCTCCCTTTTTCCCCCACCATATTTGAATAGAAACAGTGAAGGGGAGAGGAGAATAAGACTGCTGAGAGGTGGGTAGACACCTACACCTTGTCCTGGAACGATCAAGCTCCTAGGTTCCCTAATACTCACTGTACTAAACTCAAACAGGGCTTTGCCTTTATAGATTTAAATGGTCTCACCTAATTTGTATCTGCCAGTTTATGCCTGCTGGTAAGTTTTTGCAGGATCAGCAGCTTGGCTGTTGAGGATAGAATGTGGAGTTATTACAAAGACAGATTGACTACTCAGATGATCTGCACAGCTTACAGAGGCTGTGGTCTTGGGGATGCAAGACTTGAGATGCCCACCCACACATGACGATGCTCTGTTTTAACTACCAGGCTACAGCACAATCTGAGTAAGTGATCTTGTTCACTGGCTCACTGTGCATGGGATTCTGACACCCTGGTGTGATGAGCTGTCATTTCAAACGAAGTCCTCTGGTGGTACCTCAAAGATTGTTGTATTTTTCTGAAAATTAACATACCCCTCTAGTTACACACTATTTTAGTTTTGTAGGCTATGACTTGACTTTCATCTTCAAAGTTACTTCCAAGAAACAAAGTATAACCTCATGTCAGGAGCAGAGATTTGACACTGTACAAGCAGCAGCAGTAGACATTGTAATATGCCTCCCACAATAGCATGAATAATTGAAATTGCCCTATGACACATCATGTGCCACTTGACTTCAGGCAGCCAGTTCCTTGATTATCAAATCATGATAATCAGTGCAAGGCCCATTCTTTTCTCTGGTGCAGTTTTACATCCTTTCAGACTCTTTTACTGTTGCATAAAAAGATCACAGCTATAAAGATGAAATATACTTTTGGGACCTGGCCACTGCTGGCTTTGACACTGCTATGTAACAAGTACGACTCATTTAGAAGGAATGATCCACTGGGAAATAATGATAAATGTATGATATCTAAAAGAAAAACTCAGTGCAACCTTTTTCACAGTTAAACGCACACAGAAACTTTCCAGGACTTTAAAAAGAAAATACTCTGCTTTCAAGTGGAAAAAAAAATTATAAAAGGGTTTTTAAGTCTAAATTCCATCTTTGCTATAGTGAGAGTACAAAACAATCACAGAAAGTAGAATTTTCCCTCTCTCTCTTGTTTGTTTCTGGCTGCATCCATATTCCTATTCCTACTACGTGCCTTTGCTTCCTACATCAGCTTGAGAGGAAAAGAAAAGAAAGGCGTTATGAATCATATTCAAATAACCCTCAGGCATTCAAAGCCTTGATAATGTTAGCACACTATGTGTTAGCTACTCTGTAAAAAAGGCAAATTTTCCATGACCTTTAAAGCATTTGAGGAAAAAAAGAAAACAAAAAACCACAAAGATAACTTAAATTTCAAACACAGTTTTCAGTCTATATCTGGGGATAACTGGCAGCTTGCTTATTTCAGATGCTGCAAAATAATACTTACACATGGAAGGGACAAAACCTTACAGATTCACATCTGTGAAAGGCAGAAGACCTTTAGAAAACACCACTAGCAGAATTAGTTTTGAGTTAGTAACAACAGAAGTTTCAAATTTATGATCCTAGACTTCCCGTAGTTCATTAATGATTTGATTATTCCCTTAAAATAGCGTCTAGGCTGAATATTGTTTACTTCTTAAAAACATAGGATGCATTCTCAAAAATCTAGTACTTGTGCTGAAGTACTAGTCACCTATTTTTCTGGCTGGACACTAAACAGTGAGGACAACTTGCTTGCCAAAAAGGCTTCTGAAACTGTTCAACTTAATATAAGTACAAGTCTACAAGGTCTTACATTTAAATAATAACCTCAAGCATTATGGTAAAATTATGAAATCTGTCATTTTGTCATGAATCATTTATACAATTAATGTATTAGATTTTTATTATGCAACATTTTTGTCTCCCTATAGGCCAGATGGTTCAACCAGCTTTGGGAGAAAACACATACAGGGCACATTTGCAAAGATGGAATAACACATGTTCCAGATCCAAACAAAAAGCAGGTGTAAAACATTCTGCCTGTACCAGCTTGCCTGAACGTATACACCTTCTTCCACCCCTTTCTCTTCCTCAGTTTCAAAGGACACGAATTCCTCCTCCCCTCATCGTCTCCTACACGTACACACATCAGCTTTCCTGTTATGAACAAAAAATCCAGAAAATTCTTCTGTCTCTGTAAACCTTCAATATTACCTTGATATAAACTACCAGCTTAAGTTTCTGGATTGTGATAGAGCTACAACATGACAGATCAAAAACTAGACTTCCAAGATAACTGTTCCCTCTACGATGCATCTGCACTGATGTGTTCTCCGCAGGAAGACTGTATTGCATTTATTTTGTACTTCCAAGAAAAATTCAAATACTCTTGAAGTCTGGTCTAATTATTCTTTACAATATCTCTCGGAGCTCAGGATTTAATATGATGTTTTGTTGTGATTTCAGGGAACCCTTGTCCCAATATATGTATCTAAATTCCTTGCTTCATTCATTCTACAGCCAACAGAACCTCAGTTTTCAGAACATTTTCTTTCTTTGTTTTCCATAATGATTTCAAATCCTCATTTTCTGCTCTAATGTTTCATTGAGAAAGCCCTTCATCTGCTTAAAGACCATGTGAAAGGCCTCATGAGGAGAGAAGAAGTCTTTCCTTTACCAATATACCTTCTTTGACGCTTATCAAAACAGATGCTTATAGAACATTAAAACAGCTGAAGAAGTCAATTTTAATTTTGCCAAAGGAATTATCCCTATAGCAATAGCGTGTATTTTCTGTCATTCTAATGAGCTCACATAACAGTAAAAAGCTAATATTTGTCCAAAAAGAATTATTTTTTTAAAACTTTATTGTTATTAGATCTTGACTTTTAAAAGGCATGCATATCAGCTGTATCTTCTGATACTATTTGCATTGACATAAGCAATTAATAGCAAATGTGTTCCATCCCCTGCCAAGAAGAATGTTATAACAGATTAGCAATTAGATAAGAAGAAATTTGGAACGGTCCAACGTGAAAGGGAAGATGACAATCAAGAGCACCGTTTTAGCTATTTCCTGGAAAAAGACTTCATAAAAGTTAATTGCATGCTATACTAAGCTGTATCATTTAGAAATGCCTTAGAACAACAGATAGTGTAACTAAAAAACAAATTCATTTACATTCTGGCAAATAAGCCTTTGAAATCCTCTTTTTATTCCCTGTAGGGAGGTCCTACTGGGTAGGGAACACAAAGAATGAGAACTTAAGAAACATATCCAATAATCCGTGTTGAAACAAGAGAATCCTTTCATTTGTATTCCATGCTTTATTATGATCAGCAGATAGAAAGCTATCAGGATGATACAATACAAAACATTTAAGACTCATCTTTAGTTCCCAAGATTTCAGCCTAACTCCACTGATGACACTACTCTACAGAGATTTTAGAAAACTCAGGTAATTTTGAGATACGCTGTTAGAAGCAATGCAAAACCTGACCCAAGTTATTTATAAAGTAACACTATTTTCTTCACAGTACAGAGACTTAGGAAGTTATTAAAGTGACAAGTGTTCTGTGGTAACCATGTTTTTGTAACCTTTGTCTGTAACTATAACAACAGAACTATCCTTTCCTCACGGATAAATGAAGCAATAAACTATAATATATTTTTCTGTGGGTTTTTTTTTTTAAATCATATAAAAACAGTGACTTATGAGGGCAATGCAAGCACCTGCTTTTCTGTCTTCTGCAACAGAGGTATTACCTAGTTATAATTCTTCCCTGAGGCTGTTGGAAATTTTCCTGCTCTACCAGATTAAGAATTCATTCAACAGAAGAAACAAGAGAAACGACTGTAAGCACGTGCAAAGTTTTAGATAGGGGCTTTTTGGGTTTGGGTTTGTTTTTTTTTTTATTTTCATCTGAGGATAAAAGTGTTTCCCCTTATCTATTTTGCACCCAGATAGACTCCCCTGAGGCCATCCTCAAGGCTTTACAGCAAGAAGGCAGTAGTCTCTGCAGAATCCAAAAATCTACAGAAGTTTTAGCACACTCCAAAAACTTCAATTAGTATTCACTTTGACTAAACCCTTATGCAAAATACTGACAATTTTTAGGTCATTAGGATTATATACATGAAGAGTTCTTGTGATCCATTTTTTGTCATGAACTTCTGTAACCCCATACTTTAAATTAAATTCCTTGTTGACATAACCACATGACCCATGACTGCCATACTGAGGGGCATGTTTATTTTTCCTTACTTGACTCTTCTTAACTACCTTTACTAGAATTTTGTAGCTCTCGTTGATGGATTTTTTTTTAACTAGCAATGGGTATATGCCCTGGTTTTGGCTGGGACAGAGTTAACTTTCTTCACAGTAGCTAATATCAGGCTATGTTTTGGATTTGTGCTGGAAACAGTGTTGATAATACAGGCATGTTTTCATTGCTGCTGAGCAGTAACGAGAACACAGAGTCAGGGCCTTTTCTGCTCCTCACCCCACCCCACCAGCGAGGAGGCTGGGGGTGCACAAGAAGCTGGGAGGGGACACCGCTGGGACAGCTGACCCCAGCTGACCAAAGGGATATCCCACACCATATGATGTCATGCTCAGCATATAAAGCTGAGGGAAGAAGAAAGAAGGTGGGGGTATTCGGAGGTATGGCTTTTTGTCTTCCCAAGTAACCTTTACACACGATGGAGCCCTGCTTTCCTGGAGATGGCTGAACACCTGCCTGCCCATGGGAAGTAGTGAATGAATTCCTTGTTTTGCTTTGCTTGTGTACGCGGCTTTTGTTTTACCTATTAAACTGTCTTTATCTCAACTCACCAGTTTTCTCACTTCTACTCTTCCCATTCTCTCCCCCATCCCACCAGGCAGGAGCAAGCGAGCAGCTGTGTGGGGCTTAGTTGCCAGCTGGGGTTAAACCACAAGAGTATATTAAAAAAAAATACCCTTCTTCTAAGGAGGAGAAAAGAACATAGGAGCAACATACACACATATATAGCACTGTGCATATGTACATATGCGTATAAACTGTGATGTAAACTATAAGCTGTTTAATTATGAATACAAGAAAGTTACAAGAAAACCTCCACTTGCTGAGAGAGGAGCGAATCATCCACAGAATGGGAATGCACAATACTTCTGTCAAATCCAGTAGTCAGTATTTCTCACCACAAAAAAAAAAAGTTAATAATTTTCCATGTTCATATACCATTTGTATTCTGATCTGCAGGTAAGCCAGTAACAGCTTCAGAATCCAGCTAAGCTTTTAAATAGAAATAGGTGGCAATTAATCATTTACTCATTACTTAAGCAGAATAGACAAATACAGAACTGTTCAAGCTGCAATTTTAGTCTTTGACACCAGATTCGTGCACCATCATAGCATAAATTTGACCCATGTGAGACAAATATACATTGTATTTCTAGTTATCGAGAGTGTACAGCACTCTTACAACCACCTCAACTTTTTACATCATCTGTGCTCATAGCAGTATAATAAGCAAACACGCATCCAGCAAAAAGACTACCAGTATAAACTTAATCTGTTGTTATTTTTTGGAGGTGTCTGAAATGGCAGCATATAGTTATAATAGATCAGAGTTTTATATCATTTAGTTGTGTCAGGAATCCTAAAGCTGCAGGTGCTCTATAATCAACCTGCAGTCTCACAGTGTTGCAATCTACTTCACCTTGCCCACAGAAGCTGGGCTACACTGAACTTATCTGGGTTATCAAAAATAGACAGGTAGGTTAAAGAAAATTAACCTTTTTCTCTCCCATGATTTTTCAGTACTACACAAGCTGTGACTAGTTTGAACAACAATTCCTAGAAAGTAGGAGATGCTTAGGTAACTTCTCTTCAGGGGTTATGCTGTTAAACAATTTGTGTAATAATGTGATTTTTCACATTAACAATGGGAGAAATTATGGGATTTCTTTCTGAAGAATGTAGAGGCTAAACATCAGGCCAAAAGTTTAGAAGAGAGATGATACAAATAGCTCCAACCCTTGATACAACAGAAGGCTATATGAATGGTACACTAATTAGGGTTTTTTCAAAACTAAGGACTTTCCGTTTTAGTTCAAGCCAGGGTACCATTACATAAAGTCTGTTAGTGAACTGATTTGGGCTGTTTTCATGAAAATCAGCAATTTAAAAAATAGCTTCTGTTCATTTAAGGTTACAAATTAGATATATAAGGCAGCACTTCATCCACCACTGAAGTGCAGCCATCTGTTTTATAGTAGGCATTTATACAGAAGAGTTTGAAAAATGAAGAAAAATATTATAGCAAACTGAGAAGAAAAATACAGACATCTTGAACAGAATGCTGAGAAAGGCTTCCCTCAAGCAGTCAAGACCTGCACTTTCCACAGCCCAAGGCCAATAGCTACAAACTCTGGACCCTAAAAACTAGGCACAGAAGTCCATATTGAGACAACAAAATACATCATTGTATTTTTAAAATTTTAGTGGCCCACAACATTTTGTTGTTTATAGTGAGTGACGCTTCCAGGTGGTCTGTCATGGATCTTATATGTGTTGTCTAAAATTACGTCAGTCATTATAGCAGACAAACAGACATTGTGCATTGTGAAAACTGAAGTATTTAGAAACCCTGTTTTTTATGTAATAGTCAATAAGAGAGTTTTAAATTGTATTCAATATAATTTTCCACCTAAAAAGGGATTTTACTTTCTTTCTTTAGCAATATTAAACAACTTCTGAGCAGCTTGTCTCAGAAACAGATGCTTAGTGTAAAGCCTGACTGAAAATATTCATAAATATACCAAATATTTTTATGAGTAACTGGAATATATTTTTAATAGCATATTAAAAATTACAACCCCAAAGGAAGACAGTGGGAGTTCAATTATGGACTTGTTAATCAGGAATTTAGTCTCAGTAGTTTATTTCTTTATAATTTATGTTTTCTGTCTGTTGGATACTACTGTGACATATCAAAATGCCTTAGGATAGGACAACATCTCCCAGCTTTTAAAAGAAGAATCAACCCTCCTCTTTCAGCAGCTGAAGGGAATCATTAATCAAAGTAATAGTCTGGCTTCCTTCTACCAAGAGATACATAGGTCTTTCCAAAGAGCAAGTTATTGTCTCAAGATGACTTGATAAATGCCTGGGTGGTCACTGAGAGATTTTGCTGGTTTAGCCAATGGGAAGAAACACACATCCCGGTAAACAGAATTAAGGACCAAGTATGATGCATGGTATACTTGCTGTATTTTCAATAATAGCATATGCATTGGGTTAACACACTGAGTAATAGTAACAGACTTGTGTATGTCTCTAAATCAGGTCTCAAAGAAAATTTAGAAAGACCTTTTAAAGAGATCATATTAAGCCTAAATGTATGCTTAAATGTAAATATCTTCATAGAAAGTCTCTACGTTTTCCTGCAAGTACACCATCTAACCTTTCTATATCAGTCTATTTCTTTTGGCATGAACACTCGAGTTCATAGATAAAAGTGTACTGTATATATGTCAAACAAATTCTTTCAGTGCCTCATCTAATGTTAAACATTTTCACATAGTAACCTTATGTCAGGTTAGACACAAAGACATATATTAGTTTAGTGCTGAGAAATTATAGTCAAGTATAAATGCCTGCTCTACATTCACCTAGGAAATGACTGCATGTTTGAGCAAGATTATTAAAAGAAGGTTACTTTCTTAATTTGCTTGTTTCTGTCTGTATAGTGAGGAACCTCAGATTTATTGAGAAGTGTTGAATGTTAAAGGTATTTTAAATGACCTTAAGAGGATAAACTATATTTTTTTTCCTGTCTTAAAACAGAGCACTAACAAGTATAAAAACTTATGATGCATATATTCTTACATCTTTTAGAGAGGTCTTTTCTGCTCAGGACTAGAAGAGTGTTCAGCTTTGATGATCTTGACAGTATTGTTTTTCCTTTACTGGATATAGATGAATGAGTACCATCTGAAGCTTAATATTATTACTCCAGTCTGATTTCCAGAGTCCAAGATTAGGACGCAACTCATATCTTCAGCTGTTTAGAAGCTAGTCATCAAGGTTAAGCAAGTCATCTAGGTTTCATCTGTAGTTACTGGACAATCTGATTATTGTCCGGTCTAAATATTTATTTTAAACCTGTATTAAGATCAATCCATTCTGTCTGAAACAAGAAATCTCCAGAGGCCAATCATTTCACAGAGGGATTCAAATGACTATGAAGAAGCTTAAATAGCTTTCATCCAACTTTTAGGTAAGATGAATCTGCCTTCAGGATCCCATATGAGACCCATAAAGGCAAGTTTTTGTCATATCAGTATGATAATTGATCCCATTTCAGGTTGTTCTAATCCCTGATATCCTAGTGGTCTCCCTTATCTAACTATATAATATTTTCTATTCTAAGAGCAATTACAAAATACTGCGTGTGATGACTATAAAATGTACTGTGAAATACAGCCAGCCACCTCAGGAAAAAAATCTGGGATTTTAATTGTAGAGATCAATTTCTTTGTTACAAAACTGTAACCAAAGTTACTGGTATAGAAACTATACCAAGCTCAGTTTCAGAATAAGATCAAGCTTATATGCAAGCCTGATCTAAGTTAGGCATAGCAAGATCTATATAGTATCATCTTGGTAAAGATGTGTTTGGAGTAATTTCCTGTGACTGTTTTCCTAAACACTAAATACCTAGAAACTGGCTAAAAAGAAAGGTAATATTAGCTGTGTGAAGTAACCAAAACAAGCCACCTCCATCCCAAACAAATAGTAACAGGGAAAAAAAAACAGCATTAAATTATACTCATCTAAACCTACAGAATTCTGCCAAAAGCAGAAGATTGCCTGTTGTTTGTTTTGGTTTTTAACTGATTTGCAACTGTTGGTTTGATCTACCAAATAAAAACTAGCTTTTCATGCTTTTCTTAAATGTTATAAATTTACTACAAAAGAATATAGTCAAACAGTTATCAGATCTAAAAACATCTAATATCAACATCTTGCTACATTACGGTCATCAGCGCCGGAAGGGTATGGTTGATTCTCCCATTCTTTGGCAAGCTTACTTTGGGCACTCTTCTGCTATTACAATGCTATCTTAATTCAAAAAAGCCTCCTATGTAGCTCCTTATACTTTGCTTGCTGCAGCTAAGATGAATAGAGTTTAGTTAGTGCAGTGAGTCAAATGATACTCATCCAGACATGTTATAATAGCTTTTGGCTCTCATTAGATTTATCTTAAAGACAGTTATTATGCATTTGTTATTTATTTAGATTTTTTTTAATCATTAGCAAAAGTTCAGTGGACGTAATAGACATGAAAGTGTGAACTTTAAACAAAACATGAAAGCATGCTTTGAAAAGAACAGATGTTTTAAGAATTTCAAGGTGAAAAGAAAACACATCCATCATGAAATCTTCTCAACCCAAAAGATCCATGAAATATCAGGTAATTTATTTTTCAGGTAATCTTTTATGCCACTAAATGCTAGATTTAGAAATTTAAGCCAATTCTTGAACAAAAGATTTATTACCAAGCATGACGAGGTACTAATTAATCTATCTTTATGCAAACTTGATGCTTAAAAAAAAACCCAAAGTAACAAAAATCCAGCTCAGGTAACCACAACTGCTAATATAAAGGTATATATACCTTTATGTATATATGTAAGTGACCAGAATCCTCTACTTGTTTCTAGAGGCTCTAAACTTCAACTAGAAATCAACATACAGCTATGGAAAAAATCACAAAATTTAAAAATAACGGTTGCATTTTATAGGATTAAATCTAGGAAGTTCACAAAATTCAGTGCTAGCATGAATTTCTGAATGATGACCAAGCATAACTCTACAGAGAACATATTGTGATCATGTAACATCAAGCAATTCAAACCTACTTGAATGTACAGAATGAAAACCTGACAGCCAAGCATACTGACCTACAGTAAATGGAACTGAAGTAACTGAGGTAACCACAGACCAAGAAAGGCCACCATTTTTAAGTCTTAGGTTGTCTTTACAGCATTTTGCAGATATATCCATACTCATCCTAACTGCAAACCATGTTGTCATTGGCAACCACTTCCAAGATAGAAGTTGTGTGACTGCATGGTTGTGATATTTCACTTGACTGAATAAGCTCACTGTCAAAAGTGTTGATTGGCTCAGCCAAAATATTATTGTAACATAGCTACGATATTTCTTACCAAAAGAGGGATGACTCATGATGACCTGACTGAATATGGCCAGCTGTAAATTTAAGTCTGCCTACAACAGAAGGGTATAGATGGAACTTCAGAAACATAGGTTAACTCACCCTGGATATATCCTTCTGCTGTTCATGAAATGACTCTACCCATTGTCCAAACAGATTGAAAGTATTGTAGTCCCCACTAACAAAGTGGTGATGTCGCTGTTTGAGAATCTTATTAGCTAAGGAATGAAAGACTTTATTATGTAGTATAGCTGGTGGATTTTAGCCAGTGTCTCCCATTGGATTAGGTCATGGAAAGAGCTTCCAGTTGGGCATGCATATCAATCAATTATGTTTCCTTTTTAGTAATACCTGAAAGTGAAGGAACTACACAAGTTTAGACCTATAAATAAAAAAATCAAATTAAAGTTACAGTCTTTAATTTATTGAAGTTCTATTTAACCTAATTCAAACAGGCAGGAAAGGGAAACTGGAAACTACTTTTTCTCCGTTGGGCCTTGTAGGCTTGAAAAGACTTGCAGCACCACGGAAAGCCCACCACCCGGAACTCGCTGCGAGGCGCTCCTGGATTTGGTCTCCCCAATGGCCCTGTTAAAGGTGGACCTGTGCTCTTCTTAACCAGGAGCTGGTGCCATTTTAACTGTGCCCTCACTTTGCAAGCTAGGCAATATTTGAGATGGGGAAGTGTGTTTCTCGCTACTCACTGTATCACCAGACAAAACCTAATTCACCCTGATAACTAGTACGTATTCAGCATATAGAAAAAGGAGAAGCACATTCAGGAAACTATTTAGGTTTGGTTTTGTTGTTTCGTTGGTTGGTTGGGTTTTTTCCCCCCTCTTTTTTTTTTTTAAGACAATTTTATTTTTGGAACAGTTTTCGAAAGATAAACACGTTTCAAACTGAGGAGAGTGATTCAAAGTTTTTCCTCAGAGTTGGTCCAAAAGCAGCCATCTATTTGTTATTATAGAGTTACAAAACATGGCATTCTAGATTGAGATATAATTTGCAATAGAATAAAAATGGAGACGTAATTCTTGTCTCAAAATTCTTATAGCTAATTAAGGCAAAAAAGTGCACAAAAGGAATAAATAATTGCAAAAACTGGAATAACTGTAATTGGGAATTTTTCTTCTGAATTGTAGAAGCTCACATTTCACTTTTTCCCCTGTATACTGCACCATGATTTAACAATAACAATAGAAAAACTTCACTAATTCAGTACTTTTCCATTTTATCCCATAATCATTTTGTTGATTGCTATAATCTTCCATAAGGCATAAGAACTGATATTAGAGTACTAACATCTTTCTGTTAAAATGATTAGTTGGCAAGAAGATACACAACATCAAAAAATATACAGGCCACAAAGTGTCACCTTCACATAGGAGGAATTCCCTGCAGTGAAACTGGCAAAGCTCAGACTGGTCATGAGTCATGCTAAAGATTCATTTAAATTATTGGAGGTCATCCAACCTATTTAAAAGTCTAGCTACAGGGAGTAACATGTTGCATTTCTGTCTTAGTCCTGCTGCATTTGAACATAACTAGATCATCTCTTAATTTCTTTTCTCTCCCTGCCCACCCCCCCCAGTACACTCAAGTAGTATGCCACTTACTATCAATTCATCTCCTTCACTCATTGTTTTCTCTTACATCCATTTAATATGCATTCTTCTGAAGATGCTTCTGTTTGGAAGGCTAATGACCCTAACCACTTTGTATCAGTTTTTTGAAGTAGCCTCAGATTTATGAAGATACCAGTCTCTTTCAGGAACATTCAATATTTCCTGGGCATACGTTTGAAAGAAACAATAAAAGCAAACAAAAAAACCCCACAACCAACATTCTCAAGGAGGCTGTTATAACAACACAGTAGTACAATAAGAATCTTTTGGACAAGAGTATCAGTAAAGAGATTATTTGCTGACTGCTATGTAATGTCATAGATTGCTCTGGAGGAAAACAGAAACCATGTTATGAACTACAGTAAGAAGACTACTGCAGCTCATTATGCTCTATCTTTGAAAAGATACATATGTGTTTTGGCATCATATTAGCTGTTGTGGCTATTAATTTGTCTGTGTCCCAGTGCTAAAAGAAGCAAAGCCTTGTTTACATGCCCATGATTTCTCACAGCTAAAAAAGGATGAAGCTCCTGAGTTGAAGAGAAGAACAGGCCTACCTCAAAATTTCCTATTCAATAGCTGTAGTTTAACGTGAAGTTTTTTCCTGTGTCTCAAAAATTTCAGCCCAACCATTATTTTTTCCCCCCAAAAAAGAGAGATGTTGCAAAGATTGAAGAAGAGGCATACTCTGCTCCCACAGGGAGGGCAAGACAGAGACATTCAAAGTGTGAAGTGGGAGAAAATCTGCAGAGTGATACCATCATCTGATGCGATTGCCCAAAATACACACAGGCTCTAGACTGCAAAATTCCATCATATTTTACCTCTAGTAATTTTTCTGCCCTCCCTTTCAGCATCTCTGGAAAGATGATAGACAAGCTCCATCTTACAGCAAGAAAAACTAACAAGACAGAGTGCAAAATCAAGCATATATTTCTTAAATAACAGCATAAAATTTTCACCAGCAACTCAGTTTCTGGAAGTTATTCCTCCAGAGTTGCCAAAGAATTGTTCTTAAGAAACAAAGGAAAATAGCTAATTATGGTAGAAACCCCCCCTTACCTAAGTTTAATCATCTAAAAGTTAGGTGCCTGGAGTCTAGCATCTAGCCTAAGCAATCAATAGAAAACTATAGATTCATGCCCTTGGCTCCAGGGGAAATACTTGTCTCTCATCTAGCTACACTAGACACTCGGCTTGTAAGCAGCTTAAATTTGCTGGGATAGATCTCAAACAAAGCTTTATCAACATTTAAAAATTGGGGAGAAGAAAACTGGCCCAATATCTAGAATCCAGCTCTCCTGAAAGTGTTGATTTGCACCAATATTGTAGGGGTAAAAAACAATATTCAGAATACTTATTAAAATACTATACTATATTAAATGTATTTATTAACTATATTAATACTATATTAAAATACTTATTAAAAGCTAGGGAAGTACCTCTTAATAGTTTAAATGACTGATCAGTGTTTATGTTCTGACTCACTGCTCTTGGCTCTGACCCATGCATTATGTTCAAATGGCAAAGAGTCTTGTTATAATATAGCAACACCAAGCAGTGTTCTGACTAGGTCAACATCACAATGTGCCCAACTCTGAATACTCAGAAAAAGGTCACTGAAAAGTCACTTGACATCAGACTAATAAAGGATTAACGACATCCCTATATACTTTTTCAGTAGTCCCTTTTGTACTCAGTTGCACGGTCTTACCAGTTCATTTAGTAGATTTAAAATACTTGTACTTGAATCATCTCTCTATCAATGAATTGAAATAATTTTGCAGCTCCAGCAAGTTGGACAAGTAAGCCTCTTGTGGTGTTCTATTTATAATGGCCTATACTCTGAAGTATAACATATCAGCACATTTTGAGAAGAGCACTCAAAACTGTCAATGCTTTTGTTATATACTCAGTGCTATACATCTGAAAACCCTCTGTTTACCCATGTGCAAAGGCATGCAAAGGCACTGTGTGAAGATTAAGAAAATTTGTACTTATCTTCAGAAAAAATAGGTTTAGACTATAGTCAAAAAATGAATCATCCTAGATAAGTCACAGAATTCTCATTTACTTGACTGCTCAATATTTAATACTTATTCTAGTGTTGATAGAAGTAGTCATAAATCCTAGTAATCCCCTGGGACCTATTAATGCAGGCTTTTCACCCACATGGGCTTTCTCTGCTGTTCATTTGATTCCCTACATGATCAGAGACATAAACAGACAATGCGATACAAATGCGTTTCCTAAGAGAGAGAAAATTAAAAGCAAGCATAACAGAGGGCAAAGAAGTAGAATGGAAGAAGATGTATTAAGACTAGAGAACCAAAGGCAAAAGCCCATCTAAGTAGGCCACCCACACTGTTAACGTGGATAAGTGAATAATTTTAAGGAGCAGCATAAATGTTAGCATGTTTGTGTTACAAACTGGTAAATGCTCCAGTTACTCTTCCCAAAATAGCAAGAAAGTGGCACATCTCTCCTCATGAGATCTCAGCATCACACTCTGAGCTATGAAGTAAACTAGGTTACACAGGTTTATTGGAAAGTCTGCTTATTGCCATTGGGAAAAGAACATTTAATGGACTTGGCTAATAAAAGAGGCTGTAATACTGAAACAGGCCATGTGAATACACATAAAACATACCTCTGCAGTGTATTTCCACCTTCAGCATGATTGAAAGGGTAAAAATTGTCAGAGCTCACCCATAAGACTTACAGGGGTGATCAAATGAAAATTATAAGCAATGAAACTTCAAAAAAGAAGTCTTTCAGAGATTTGTTTTAAATGTGTAATACTCAATGTACATTAAGAATAACTCCACCAGGCAAGTTAAGGTATTGCACTCTACCATCTTTCTCAAGCAGAAATATTTCAGAATTTTGCTGCTGTAGAACAGTTGAGTACATCTGTGTTTTGAGTGTTGAACGACCACTGCAAAAATCAAGTGGTTAAGAACGTAACAACTTCTTTTATTCAGGGCTCATTTGATGAAGAACAATTGTTTGGATGTTCTGAGGAAAACTAAGACAAAAATCAAACAACAGGTTTTCTCCTCCAATGTCCCTGGCTATACAGCTATAATTTCACCATCCTCAGTTTTACCCACCTTGAACAAAATATAGATCCAGCTGGATCTTTCAGCACTTGCTTCACATTCCTTTGTTGTCATCAGATGGACTGATACTCTTCTTGACAAAGGGGGCCTACTCCTAAAGCCAGATGATCACGTGAAGGCTAATTGGATCTCCAGGATCCCTTAAGCCTTCCTCTAATCAGTTGCAATTATTCTCTTCCTTTCCTAATGTAACACAGAACCCATCTTCTCCATTTCCATTGACATGGGGATGAAAGATGTCATTATTTAAGAGTCTTATAAGCTGCTCACATAAAACAGATAGAAAGGCAAGGTGAACCTTCAGAGAGAAAACCTGAGCCCAGCTACTATGCTTGTTTATTTAAGAGAGGAGAGTGAAATCTTTGCATCATTTTTATTTTTAGGTCACTTGATTTCTATTTCTTTTGTCTTCTGACCTTCAGTAATCTTTCTTATCCATTATTTTATGAAAAGTTAAAGAATAAAATTTATCCAGAGTCAATATATCCTGGGATATGTTCAGGGGTGACTCCTACCTTATTCAGATACAGTAATTCCCTGTCACTAGTGTTGAAAACCATACAAATATTCAAGAAACAGATCATTCTTTTCTACCTTCTCCTTGCTACATTAATCTGCTGAGACTAACAAACTGTAAAGAATGAAAACTGGTAGTTATGTCAGATTAATGTCACTGTTTTAAACTATTGCAAGCTAATCAAAAATATTCAATATCTAAACCCATTTTGTAACTATTAGGATAATCAGTCTAGTAAGATGTTGATGAACTTCAATTTCTTTCAGATTGAATGTCAGAATATTTCTGCTATTAAGTTGATTAAATCAGTGTCATCATCTTCTGGATGGGGTGTGTTTAGAATAGAAATAGCTAGCTCTACCCAATTCAAGCGTAACCCTAAAAATCCAGAATATGGATTTATGACCACAAAGCTCAGTTCTCTCTCATTCATTTTTGAGTACTGTTGCAATTCAGTTGACTTGAGCTGCACCTCTTTGATGTAACTGAGAGGAATTCCAAGCTCTGTGGAAATTTGTTCTAAAAATGGTCTTGAAATATTACAGAGCAACAGTCAGTTCTTTCAGCAGCTCTCAGATCTCTTCAGGAAGATGTTACCGAGTATTACAGTATAGATGATTTACCTGAACACTTTGATGAAAGACAGTTCTGTATTCCTAAGACAGAACCTGAGCAGCCTTAGTTGCAACTCTAAGATGAAAAATTAAGTTTAACTACAACTGCTTCCTGCTAATTTGTTAAATAATGCCAAATAACTCCAGAGGAGATTATGTACCTGGAGCTCATTTGCATTTGGGTATCGTACATACATGCATTGTGTGTTCTGGAGTAAAATACAAACACTACCTGTTCACACTCAAACTATTCATGAAACAGCAAATAATCAGCCTAATTTTACTGACTTTTAGGTAGCCATGTTTGGGCAGGAGGCCAACTACCTCCTCCCAGGAAAAAAAAAAAAAAAAAAAAGTTGCAGAAACGACGAGCATCAACTTTCAAAAAAAACTAAATGGCGGAGATGGAGAAAATCAGTAATGAAGTGAGGAGGAGGAGATGGAACTGGATCGGTCATGTCCTGAGGAAAAACCAACAGAAGACTGCGCTGTGGCACTTGGGGACTCCAGAGCACGCAGCCGCAGACCGATCGAAGTGGAAGAATGATGTTTGCGCCTTGTGTGCCTCCTGGCACTGAGAGAATTCAGATTCAGATTAGGTAGCCATGTTGATATTTATCATGTTATACCTACCCAACTCAAGAGTGCACAGTTTGGGAGGGGCTGTTTTGGCATTTTTTTTTTTTTTTTTTTTTTTTTTCCTACTCGCCTCCTCTATCCACTGTAGTAAAATATTCGTCATGGAGCCCAAGACTGTTTATGTTCCTACAGCTGGCAATACAACAAAAGCCAAACTCAGATGTCTACAGTCTCTAATTAAAAGAAGGAAAATGGTATTTAAAAGAAGGAAAATGGTATTTAACTAAAACTGTTTTTAAACATAGTTCTGTTTTCCAGCTGAATGAAAATAAAAGTTAGTGTGAAGCAAGTGCACCTCCCACAGATGCACTAAGATGAAGTTTTAAGAAACAAGGATAGTGTCATATAGCTATTTTAAAACTCTTACTGTACCTATTACAGACGCCTTGAGCTATGGAAGAAGAAGATTTTTGGAAAGTAAAGTCCATCTTTCACAAAAATATTTTTTCAATGAATACTGTGCTACATGTAAAGAGCTAAGACCTGAAAAAAACCACAAGCATCGTAATTAAAATCACACAAGACCATTGAGAAGAAGCTCAAAACCAACAAACCTTGTACCATCCTGACAAAATACTAGTTGACAGACAAGAAGCATACTTAGAAGAAAACATAACCTCTTTCTTACTCTGAGAGAAGTAATACGAGATTTTTTTCCTTCCCTTCTCCTTCAAAGAAGAATGAACTGAGTCCTCCTTTTCCCTTTTGTTTCCAGACAGACCAAGGGAAAAGAGTGAAAAACATCCTTGATACCTTTACAATTAGGGAAACACAAATCTCAGCAAGCCACAAAAAGAATGCCTCCCCTTGTATTTCACTTTCTGCATGAAGCAGAAGAGAAAAGAGGGCATTGGCAGGAGATCACCTTCTTCCATCATTGTTCATGCAACTTTATACACACCCCAAAACAGGCACTACCTACATATCCTGGAGCAGAACTTTAGCTCATTCCCCTCTGCTGTTTCCAGAAGTATATGCCAACTAAGGCATAATAGGATAAAGAAACAAATAGTCTCCAAGATATTGTATATATATTATGGATAGGAGAATACATCATACTGGATCAAATACAACTGTCTTGTTCAATTCAGGAGGACAGTCTTTCCATCTTGTTCTGTACATAGAAAGATTCCCTGGAAATCCTGCAGGGGGGGTGGGGGGGAACTACCAAACCCTAAAATAGAATAAAGTTAAAAAAAAAAAAAAATCCTACCTAGCTAATCACTTCTGAGGCAGCAAGCAGGAAACTCACCCTGACACAACCTTGAAGCAATAACAGGACTTGTAGTATCTCTGGTTTTCTACCTATTTCCCACCCCCAACTGAAAGTGACAGTTCAGTAATAGAAATTGTATAACCCAAGGCTGCTGTAAGTTAGAGACAAGGAAAGATTATTGTCTACGCTAGAGCACAAGTAAGGTACCATTTTCAACACCAGTGAGGTATGGCCCTGCAACTGCAGGGGGGGACCCACAAAATTAGAATCATAGAATCGTTAAGGTTGGAAAAGACCCTTAAGATCATCAAGTCCAACCGTTAACCTAGCACTGCCAAGTCCACCACTAAACCATGTCCTCAAGCACCACTTCTGCCCGTCTTTTAAGTACCTCCAGGGATGGAGACTCAACCACTTCCCTGGGCAGCCTGTTCCAATGCCTGACTACCCTTTCGGTGAAGAAGTTTTTCCTAATATCCAACCTAAACTTCCCCTGGTGCAGCTTGAGGCCATTTCCTCTCATCCTATCACTTGTTACTAGGGAGGAGAGACCAACACCCACCTCACTACAACCTCCTTTCAGGTATTTTACTTCAGTAATTTGGCAAGCATGCTCTACTACTATAAACAGCTATATGATTACAGGTGATATATCAATATAGTAGAGCACAAGGGGAAAAGTACATCACTTCATCACCATCATCTTTTCCCATAACATATACAAGGCAACTTCAGGCAACAGCTTCTTACTTAAGCAGGATCTGAAATACAGTATAAAATAGATTCTGACATGGAAATGCATTAAGTGGAGAAAATGCATACTCTGCAAGTCATGGGTGATGCACAGACATACAGATGGAAAACTAATGAGTGTTTTTATTGGCCCCCTGTCATTTGTCAATCAGTAACTGATAAAGTCAACATCAGAAAGGTTACAAATGATGATGTTCCTTGGTGCTGTAAAGGTCTTCAAGGGTTTCTGAAGAAAAATCTTTGTTCCTTGTCTG
This sequence comes from Platalea leucorodia, assembly GCF_965183815.1. Lineage (NCBI taxonomy): Eukaryota > Metazoa > Chordata > Aves > Pelecaniformes > Threskiornithidae > Platalea > Platalea leucorodia. Next base: position 61,818,366 of record NC_138828.1, on the reverse strand, counting down.
GTGTGTTTTTTTTCTGGACTTTTTCACTTATGAGCTGCTCAAAAAGTTTGTCAGATAAATTGATTATCTTCTGCATTTATTAACCTGAGAAAATAGCCTTGTGTTTAGAAGTAGAAATTCCCTTGGAAACCTGAAGGAAGTGATTCAGTATGCAAACAGCACAAGACAACAACAGACCTGAGAAGACACACACTTTGCTTTACGTAAACTTCAGAAAAGTCATCTATATCACGTGACCCAATTCCCCAAATGCAAAAAGTCATTCCTGCCAACATACTAAATAAGCTGCTGCACAGACACATACATTGCTGAGAGAGATGCTGCACAAAAAGCTACTTTCACGACCAAAAGGGCCTCTTACAGGTATCTTCAGACGACAGTAATTGTACGTATCCTGTGAAAAGCAAAGCTTTTGAAGTGCAATGTATACATAAGAAATAAACCTAAGCCAGAAAAAGCTAGAGGATTTATCTATTCATACTTCCTCTGTTTCTTTCTACTCACTTGATAAAATGTTCCAGATTGTGAAAAATCCTCAAGATGACCAATCTAAAAATAAGTGTGAGTATTATTACAGGATCACTTGAGCAGAAGGCAGCAATTCTTGAGATAGAATCATAGAACCATAGAATCATTTAGGTTGGAAAAGACCCTTAAGATCATCAAGTCCAACCATTAACCTAGTAAAGCCAAGTCCACCACTAAACCATGTCCCTAAGCATCACATCCACACGTCTTTGAAATACCTCTCATCTGCAAACTTACTGAGGATGCACTCGATCCCCTCATTCAGATCATTGATACAGATATTAAACAGAATTGGCCCCAATACTGAGCCGTGGGGAACACCACTTGTCACCAGCCACCAACTGGACTTAACTGTGTTCACCACAACTCTTTGGGCCCAGCCATTCAGCCAGTTTTTTACCCAGCAAAGAGTACTCCTGCCTAAGCCATGACCAGCCAGTTTCTTTAGGAGAATGCTGTGGGAAACGGTGTCAAAGGCTTTACTAAAGCCTTTACCTGTCCAGGTAGACAACATCCACAGCCTTTCCCTCATCCACCAAGCAGGTCACCTCATCATAGAATGAGATCAGCTTATTCAAGCAGGACCTGCCTTTCGTAAACCCGTGCTGACTGGGCCTGAATTCAGAATATGAAAGTGAAATTATAATTCAGAACCTCAAGGAATGTATAAACCAGAAGTTAATTCTGTTCTATGATCTATTAGATTCTAAAGGCTTAGGTTATTGGAAAAATTTTCAAGTAGGGCAAGAGTTTGAGTTGTAAAAACCTTGCTTTATTGAAATTACCCGTGAAACTCCTTTTTATTTTATTGGAGACTTATTCTCCTTCTGTAATTTGGATCTGAGTTTTGAGATTCTAGCACTTCATGCTTCTACCCACTGTGCCAGGCTTTCTTTCAAAATGCTGAAGCCTAGCGGGAGCTAAAAGAATTAAATTTTGGTAGGAGCTTCTGAGTAGCAGCCAAAATATTCTCTGCAGAGGAGGTTTTTGATGCACCTGGCTTCTTCACTGTTTAAAAACACCTACTCTTTCTCAGCTTTTAAATTAACAGCAGCAAAACCTGAACCTGAAGGAGTCTGAGAGGCTGGAGCGCTTCTTCTGGTGTCTGAAAAAGCATCTCTAATGTTGTCAACTACATCTGTTTTCTGATAACTTCCTATAAGAAAAAGTGTTGAAAGAGGGAAACCTTGTGGTAAATCACTGAGGAATGTCCCTCAGACAGATTTATTTTGAAGTAAAAAACAAATAAAATATATGTTAATTATGATGGAGGGTGTAAACCTCTCTTCTCACTTTACTTCTGTAAATGCTATCTGATGAAAGAATAGGAAAGGGTGACTACTAGATGTGCCTTAGGTAGCTGCAATAGGCACAGAGAGCTGGCAGGGCATTGTAACAGACTTGCCATGCTCTGCAAATGTCATTGCTAGTGCCACAAGAACTGAGCTAATGACAGGGCTATTGATATTGGCAACAGCCCAGATGAAATTAGTGTAGAATCAAATTAAGTTTACCCATCTTTTTTTCTGGATCCCATTTCTTACAATTTATACAAATGTAAATCACAACATGATGTTTGTGAATTACATGTAAATGCTGTATCAAGCCTCCATATCTACAAAATAAAATATAAACCCTCACTGTCTTATTTTGAAGTACACAATTGCAAGTACCTAGAAAAAAAAATGAAAGGGGATATTAAACACTGGAGAGAGAATTTGTATTTTTGTTTAAAAAAACTACTAATAGAATTAGGCCCTAATTTTTTTTTTCTTCCCTATTTCTCAGGTACAATTTTTATTCTCTTGAAGTCAGAAACAGAAACTAAGGATCTCAGGATTTTTTTTCTGTTATGAAGTCTATGAGAAGTGGTTGTTTGTTGATGAGGTCAGAAGTTTTATCTTGTGAGCTACTTCATACAAACAGCAGTTAATGAGAGCTCTGATTTGCAAAGCGAAGATTGATAGGGAAATGCATAGGCAGAAGAAATAAAGAAAAAGTCTTTTCCTTTTAATGTCTTCCTCTAATAACCAGATTCAGCTATTTAAGATTTTGTTTGCAGGATAAAGTTTTTTTGGTCAATCTTTATTAATAGCATGTAAGGACAAGGTTCTCTTACAGACTTATGCAATACACTTCTATACTTTTTTTCTTGTCACTTCCTCTGAAATACCTCATTAAGGCTGGGGCAAAACTTGGCCAGCTGGACTAGCAGAGCCTTTCATTTTTCCCTAAAAAGCATTCTATGTATCCAGTTTGGTTTTCACCACACATTACTGCTAAGTTTTGCTGTCCTACCTTTCTAGTGGCATCACATCTCTTGAGACCCTCCCTGTGAGGGGGTCACTTCAGTTTCTGCTTACCTTCCAAGAAGTTTCAAGACAAAATATTTTGAGTTTTTTCTACTCAAACTGCCAGAAATTCCATCCTGTAAAAATCCAAAAGTTTCAGACTTTTGTTGTGGATTGGCATGAAAATCAAACAGTAGAAAATCAGAATTTCCCACAAGTTTGACATTACAGATTTCATTCATCTGTCCTACATGGGATATATACTGCTGGCCATATACTAGTGGATTATTGCCTGCTTGAGGAAGACCTTTTCCTCATGCTGCTAATATATCTGTAAAAAGGTCAGATATTCCAGACAGATAGACTCAAACCCATGTCTATACCACAACATATTCAGCCATTTACATTTGCCAATACAAATACAAGAAACCAAAACCAATGAGATTTTTTTAATAGAAAGGAAGGACTGGAAACAAGTGGCCAGGCCATTATTTCCAGCTAATCTCATTCTGAAATAGGTAGAAATAACAGATTTTTAAAACCAAACAGCAACACTACAGTATTTGCCAGAGCTAATAAAAAAAAAAAGTCAGAAAATTGTTCCCATTCTTATACATACAGTGATATTTTTTTTTTAAATTTAATTCACATCTCTGTGGAAATGTCAGAAAACTCTCTCCAGTCTAAAATGAAGTTTAAGAGAAGGAAAGAGACCGCAGAGTAGCCATATAGATTCAGAAGATATTAAAGTTACCTCCAGACAACTCCTAATTCTTAATACACTACCTACACTAGATTGTGTTTTTCCATGGAAAAGAAAAATGCCTGTTTTAATCATAATGAAAAAAATACCAAACACCTATATGTTCACGATACAGAACTTTATCCCTCTCACTAATGAAATCATTTGCAACCTTTTCCTTATACTTTTCTGTTGAGCACTATGTTCATACACACACACACAAAAAAATCCACAACTTTTTTAAATTGTAAGCACCTTACACTAAAATGTATTTCAAAATCATTTTCAAACATTTTAATCCCTGTGTTGTCTACCCTTGGGGTTCTAGATGAAAGATGAATAAGCCTAGAAAAGAAAATAAGCAACAAGGGAAAAAGCAAAAGCCAAGGTATGTGTTTATATATCTATATATATGTATATAGACACACAAGATGGCTCTCCATTTTCACGTGTTTAACATTTGCAGTCAACATCAGTATTTGCTAAATACTTAAAGCATCTGTGTTCCTTGGAACACCTGGTCCCACTGTCAAACTGAGATTTGTGGCTGCGAGTGGCAGTAGGAGATTAGCACAGGGTCTTCTCACCTGCACGGAGAAGCCTATGTACATAAACAAGTTACAGGCATTGCCCCCCGGTCCCTTTCATTCTGAAGATTTTTTTTTTTTTTTTTTTTTTTTTTAAAAAAACATCAAGTTTATGCAAAGCATTTGCAGGATCCAGGTCATGCTACATATACAACTAGAATAGTCCAATGATCTTTCTGCACCGTCTGAAGCAACTTGATTCAAAATCCTAAAATAGTATTCTTTTTCCATTATTTTTAATGTCTGTTTTAGTGCAATTTAATCCATTTGAAAGAAAAAAGTATTTTAAAATGGCTTGAAAAATGCAAACGTATCCAGTTGGATAAATATAAGCAAAGGTGAAGAAGTCATTACAAGCCTTCATTTTCGCTCCTGCTGATGGTAAAATGTCGGCAAAAGGTTCCCAGCAATAATTCTGAAAATGAGGGCTATTCATGGGACCAATTCTTGATTGTGAGAGTGGAAAATCTGGAACCACGTCCAGCCTGAGCAGAAGAAAATCACTGCCCTTTCTGCATCTATGTGGTAAATACCAAGCTTTCTTGCTATGCTTAAAACACTGAAAGGTGCTGGCATCACACACACATCTTTGAGAACCGAAATGTCATGTTCACTCTAGGAGAGAAAAGAATCCTCAGGTGCTCATTACTACTAAAAAGTGTTCCCACAGAAACCAAACCCCAGGCTTTCTCTACATGATCAGCTTTTAAAGGTTAATTAACAATAGCAAGTGATAAAAATTTATAACCTACTGCTTATAATTTTTAATGGTGTGCTTTCCAATCTTTTATCATTGGGCTTATGCTTGAAATCAAAGTCCCATCTGCTCACATCTCAGAAAACCCTGGGGAAAAAAGAATATATTTAATATTCTAAACCTTTTGCCCCATGCTGGGGATACAGAAATAATTCATTTTCTACCCTCATGCCCCCAAGACATAGATTCTAAGCAACTTTGAAATAAACATCTTCGAAAACATGCCATCATAAGCATGCTACACTTCAGCAAAAAATCTGGAAATAGTAATTCAGAGAACATCTATTACTAGCTTGTTTTTGTAACTCGAGGTAGATTTTCTGTAGAATTTTTGTTCTACTATAAGACCCTTCTAACTCAGCTTTCTCCCATAAAGTGAAGATAAACTAAAGTGTTACTTTTTTTTTTTTTTTTTTTTAGTAACTGAGAACTTGGAACTGAGGGGCTTGCATTTGTATTATTTTCAAGGCAGGGGTATTTTCTCAGTAGTTCTTCACTTGAAATTTCTTAGCGAAATTTTCTAGTGTGTTAAACTCCACCATGTGGTTCTCCTGTTACCCTGTATTCTTAAATGCGGGTATATATTTTCTCTCACCATGGACATTCTCTCTATCACATATAGAAGTGGCAGCTAGGCAAACTTCAGAAAAAGTTTCCAGTTTGCCAAGCTCAAGGAAGATGTGCAACCTTAATAGAAAATAATTGTATGTCTGGACCTCTGCAATATCCTTACTACTCAGCTCTGCTGAAGAGAAATTTGCCAAGGAAAGGAAGAAAATCATGAGAAGATAAGGAGCAACAATGAATACAGGAAGATCCACAGCCTTCCCTAGTATGTCTGTGTTATGACTTAGGTGAGGTTGTGATGATATAAGAAAGACTGTGAAACATCAGGCAGGATGATTGAGTGTGAATGTTTTCCAGTTTTCAGAGCTCAAAACCCTTGCAGATAAACATGATTGTGAAGGCAGTGTTTATCAGTAGCTGATCGCTCATGGCTTTAAAAAAAATTCAATTCAAATACTAAAAACAAAATAAAAATGTAAGGTTAAAACTGTCTATTTAAAAGATTAATGTCAGAGCTTAAAGACAAAATACATTGCTGATACAGAAAAATTCAAGGCTATCTGGGATTTTAAGAATTCAGACTGTTCATTCAATCTAAGACACGATCAAGTTCATAACTGTTCCAGCATCTGCTTTCTGCAGATTGACTGTCAGCTTACCATACCAAGATTGGTCCTACAGAACCCTGGGCATTTACTTTCCACATTTCATAATACCACCAACAAAAAAGACAAATGCTGAGATGCCCATCAAGCAATTATATACTGCACTGGATTTACTTGCAGCTGAACTAGACAGTAAGAGTCACACTATTCAACAGAAATTACTAATATGCTGAAGAGATTGACAGAAACAAATCATTTGGTCTAGTGATCCACTAAAACAAGATACGACATTACAATGTACAAGCAACTACAACATTAAATTCTTACTCTCACATTTTGAAAGTCTTACCACCTCTTATTCTATCTGCATATCTCACTATCACTACTTCTAAAACAATTTCTGGGAGTGGTTTGTGGGCACACAAGTACACACATATGCAACAAGACAGTCTGCCATTAACTTAAAGCAGTACAACTAGAACTATAGGCAAGGGTCTGCCTTCTGGGTCTTAAAGCCATTATCACAATGTTTTAATACAAAATATTTGGACTTTTTTTTAGACTTTTTTTAATACACATAGAAATGACTAAAAAGTTATCCACCTCTTCACTCTGTTCAATTCTAACTAGTGGCCATTTAATTCCTCAATGCCAAATCAGGTAATATGGTAATATCATTATTTTGATAGTGATATAGATAGCAATAGTAACATGATCATTATTTTGCAGCTCAGTATGTTTTTTTCCTTTAGCTCTCATTCACACTTGCTGAAGTCCTTTCAACACAACAAAACAGATTACAATCCCTAATATGAACATATTTTTATGTTGGGAGAAAGAGGTGGAGGAAATAACAGTAGGAGAGAGATTGTGAAAGAAGAAACCATGGTATCGTAAATCACATGCAGAACAATAGATTTACTATAACAACATGAAAAGATGCATTAAGCTAGTGGGCTTGGCACTTGTTCGTCTAGCTTTCAAAACCAAGCCTCCAAAATAAGCTAATTAAGGTTTCCAGGACACCATACTATCAATGCACAACTTTGTCATACAAATAAACTCTTACATAAATGATCCCGTATCATGAACTTTAACCTTAACAGTCAGAAAGGCACTTTGATTCTTTGGGAAAATCTACTTTGAATCAATCTGGAAATAATATCTGTTTTTAGAATATATATACATATATTGCACAAACCTGTACACACATGTAAGGCATTGCAAGCATACACAACAGAAAAGCATCCAGAATTCTTTAGCCCTGAGAGAATAAGTCTATTCTCGTTCTTTGCATTTGACTCATAGCTTGAAAACGTTCATCTACATTATAACATCTGACTTGCACAAGGACCCAAAAAGCATAATTTGCAAGCTAATTCTTAACCTGAAAAAAGGGGTTATTGGCCACAATGCAGTTATAATGCACTGGTAGTGTTTGAATATTCACCACAGGAGGGCAATCCTGATACAACAGCAGGAAGGTGTGTACCTGTGTGGACTCTTATGTCCATGCTCCCCCCACTTTCAACTGACTGGATGCATTTTGTGTACTGGAGCTGTGTCCGTATTATCAAGGTACTGATCATGAAAAAGAGTGCTTTTTATCTGAGAATCACTGTTATAGCAGATTTCCCTTTGGCTTCCAGACTTGTTTCTAGACAGTTCAGGGCATGGACAGAATAAGCATTTCTGGAAGTGTTAGTGCTGGTTCAGCAAGTATCAGTTTCAACTGTATGCATCGTTACCTAAAGGCCTTGAAAACCATCCATGTGGCCAAGTTAAAGTGGACATTTTCAGACACTCAGTGGCAGAACATTCTTGATATCAATCCAAAGAGTAATTAGGATATTACCATAGGGTTAACAGTCAGGAAAAAAAAAAAAAAAAGAATCCAGAACTCTGCATTCTTTTTCTAATTCTGTTAGAATTATGAGTACTCAACTATTTTTTTTTTTTCTCACCCATTTCCAAACCACATACAGAAATATGAAAGTTTGGGAATACCTCTTATACATTAAGGGTACTTCTTAAAGTACTTTGGGATATAAGTACCTCTCAGTGATTGCCCCATTTTTAATCTAGATGTTTTCATAATCAGTAGTGACTTACTCCAAGAGCAGTACCAGTAATTTCTTCAGTTCACAGTTAGTTTGCTTGATACCAGCAACAGAGATTTTTGAAAGATCAACTCATGGAGAAAATATCTCTTTTCATAAATACAAGTGGAGGAATTTATTCCTTCACTGTATTCTGATGGGTTCATGGACCTAATAGAATAATTGCACCCTGTTTACTTAAGCTGGTTCAACCAAATAAACCTTACATGTATCTTATCTCCAGAAGATACTTTAGAGTGAAATGGTTGATGTATTTTTTCAAGGACACTAGCATACCATTTTGAACTCATGGATATCTATTAGGTTTCTGCTATGCAAACTTCAGCTGAGACTTTCCTAGCCTCAAAGTAACGTGACTGCATACTGCCAGCAGTGATCTTCACTAAAGATAAAGTTTGGAACTTACATTTAAACAAAATATGATCAAAATTGAATCTCCAAAAAGCAAGAGAGAGAGCATTACAGACTATAGCCAAAGTCAGTTTGAGAGCTCTGACCCAAGCACCCCACTGTCTCGTGAAGATGTGTCAAAACACAAGCAAGACACATCACCGTATTCCACCATGAAAGCACTTGGTCATATCACAGAAATATTACAGCAGTAAGAGGAAATATTTACGAAAGTTCATACTTGTCTTGTTTTTATATCAGATCGGAAACAGAAATCTCACTTGTGATTACTAGCAGTATCCTGGTGCCTGCTGATCTCATGTCCACTATAATCTGACATTGCCTGCCTTAAGCAGAGCTATTACTTTTTTTTCCATTTGACTACAGGCAGTCCTGTTATTTAGCAACTGGAAGCTTACTGCTTTTACATTACTCTAATATGGCTACTCGGCAGAATATTTTTTCATGTCATATCTACATTATTTTCCTTAAATACTTGGAATTCAGACAAACACGTTTTGAAATGCTTGCTTTTGAGAGTATGTACACGTATACACATATACCCATTAACATACATTATACTTGCACAGAAGCAGAGCAAGCATATGTAACAAAAATGTTGCTTTCAGGCACTTTTCTGGCGCACAAACACCAGGCTCAATGCAAGTTGTCAGAAAACTGCAGTGAAAAGGATCCTGTTCATGGGTGCTGCATAAAAGTTCAATGGCCTCTGAATGCCACTTGGGCTCTAGGACTGTCTACAGGATAGTCATTTCATGGAGTGTTTCAAACTCCCCAGGTAAAGTGGGATAACATTTGAGTGCGCTATGACCCCCTCACATGTATCTGTTTCCTTTATGTAGAAACCAGATGATAAAGCAGTGGCGAGGGGTGCAGAGCAAGGCGTAGTGTGTGTTTATGTTAGATATGCATCCAGATTCTTAATGTAGGCATTGCATCCGCAGTATGCTCTTGTGTTAGGCTGTCTGCAAACATCATAATTGACTCCTGGTACTCAAAGAAACTTTCATGGTGGGTGTTTTTTTTGTTTGTTTTGATCCTGAAAAAAATTTCAGTTTTACTTTCCACAGAGACTAAGCATTCTGATCTAGGTGGGTAATATTTCTAGGATTGGAATAACAAGAATGAGTTAAATACAAAGATACCCCAACACTATTATTGCAGTAACTGAAATCTTCATTAGACAATGATGGGGGAAGGCGGTATTGAATCTCAGGGAATCCTTATTAGTTATTTTTAGATCAGGAGTACTAGTCATATTACTGATTTTCAAAGTGTTAGTAACTTTAAACCCAGCAGTTGTGCAGCAATGTTTACCTTGTCTGGGTCTATTAAAATCCTGCTTATGCTTCCAATCATCATAAACTAAAAATATTTTGCTTGAGCTACTGTAAAATACAATCTAATTTGACAGGAATTACTATTCATTTTGCAGATTCTATATCTTGGTATATACATCTCCCTTGATTATCCATATACATATATACAAAGCTTAAGGTGTTCAAAGATATAAAAATCTAGCTCAAACAACAAATATCACCAAAATCCTCTTTATCTGGACATGCGGGATGGCTGTATACAGAGTTAAAAAGTCCATCAAATTCAAATTTACCATTGCAAGGAATTTCCACTGATAGCAGAACATACCCTCCTCATGCTTATTTCAAATTAAAAAAATAACTCTTCCACCACAAAGAAAGTCTAATGTTTCACCGCAGTAAGTCAGCCAGTTGTTTTTATTTACTTAAAATATGTAATTTACTGACCTGTAGATGCAAATGCCTTAGTATCTGAAAAAGGACAGTAAAGTGGTTTAGCTCTGGAAAACACAAGGAGTTACACACAGGGTAGTTTGGCCCGACGTTCTCTCTACCTTTTCTTTTTTTATCTGTTTTTATTGTATGTTTTCTGATGTTCTTACTGCTCTAGGTGTAGTCACACTAACAGTGCCAATAACCAGGTTTGTTCTGGTTTCACTTTCATTAGGAAAAAGACCACTCTTCCTTATAGATCAGCTTCTAGAATTTATGATGGTTATTCCCCACTTTTTCCACTCTTCTCCCTCTTCAGAATGGCACTAAATTGCCCTGTATATTACAAAGTTTATGATGCAGCAAGCATCTGCTGGAGTGAATCATTCAATTTCATATATAAAAACATATGCATACATGACACTGAGAAAATTTCCACTGTATTCAGTTTGTGCACATGCTCAGTTGTAGCATTTTGACCCTTCTTGGATTTAACCTTTTTCTAACTCATACCTTTCTTTTCTCTTCAAGCTTATATGTCAGAGCTCTAAATGAACACATACTCATTTTACATGTTGCCATGGGGGTGGATCCATCACTGAGCATAAATTGATTAATCCTAGCACCTCAGATAATGTAAAAAAGTCTGAGGAATATAATTTTACACAGAGACAACACTGACATTACAGGTTATGCAAGCAATTCTTCAATACAGTAGAAAAGTACATTTCTTGTATAAAGCCCTGTTAAAGAAATGAAAATAGGAAAGTTCCAAATACCAGACTGAGTAGTTTGTAGAAGTGTGGGAGGGAGAGAAAGTTCAGCACCATTAAATGTTTCATTTAATTATAGAATTATGTATTAAGTCTCTTGAACCTTATGTTGTGGGGTTTTTAATCTAGAAAACCATTGTTTTCTGGACATTCTTTCTTTTGCACATGGGATAAAAGTCAAGAGTCACTAAAAATCCAAATACTATGTTCTGCACTTCATCACAATAGCCACCACACTTCAATACCAAAAGAGAAACCTGCAACAACTGTCATATGCAGCAAACAGAGGAGAGGACAGTTTTCTTCCCTCTTTATCACTCTTGGCATCTGATCAGCAACCTCCCAAAAGTTTAATCTCAAGAGGCAGAGGTGGTACGTTAATTTGGGGGACAATGATTTCTCAAACATAACATTACACTTTTCTGTCCGACAAGTAGACTGGGAGACATTGTAAATGGTGTTTTAGAGCAAATGCATTGGGTTTTGCTTCTCTTGCGTTTGCATTAAAAGATCATCAGTTCTGTCTAAAGTTATGTTCAGCTACAACAATTTTTCCCCCAAAATCCTTTCTTGATTCACTGGGAGAAGTACGTGGATAAGTTCTGACCTTCTACCTGAGGATATCTTCACATGTTTTTCCCAGAGAGGAAAATGTGCAAGAACATGCATATGCTTCTTATTTGGAAGAACACGCTTTGCAGAGTGTGAATATAATGAACACCAAAACAGACTTTCGTTATTGTAGACAGCGGTTCCTGATATGACTGCTGCTGGTAAATACATCTCCGTTTCCAGGGAACAACTGTACATGCTTTAAATCACTGAAGAGTACATTTATTTCCAAATTTTGGGAATCAGATTATGAGAACAGTAACAGAAATGGCTGTCAACCACAACTTCTTATTTGGTGACTTACATTATTTAATGCTGCTGACTAGCAAATCATTATGATTTTTTTCAGCTTCATGAATGACATCTCTACAGGTGTCCTGGTTTCAGCTGGGATAGAGTTAATTTTCGTCTTGGTAGCCGGTATGGGGCTGTGTTTTGGGTTTAGGATGAGAACAATGTCGAGGATACACTGACGTTTTGTTCTTGCTAAGTAGTTGCTAAGTGGCGCTCACAGTGGTAAAGGACTTTTCAACTGCCCATGCTCTGCCGGGTGCACAAGAAGCTGGGAGGGGGCACAGCCGGGGGGAGGGCTGGCCCAGACTGGCCCAAGCGCTATTCCATACCATATGACATCATGCTCAGTATATAAGCTGGGGGAAGAAGAAGGAAGGGGGGGACATTGGGTGTGATGGCGTTTGTCTTCCCAAGTAACCGTTACGCGTGATGGAGCCCTGCTTTCCTGGAGATGACTGAACACCTGCCTGCCGATGGGAAGTAGTGAATGAATTCCTTGTTTTGTTTTGTTTGCGTGCACGGTTTTTGCTTTGCCTATTTAACTGTTCTAATTTATTTTACTTCAATTATTAAACTGTTCTTATCTCAACCCACGAGTTTCCTCCCTTTTACCCTTCTGATTCTCTCCCCCATCCCACTGGGGGGGAGTGAGCGAGCGGCTGCGTGGTGCTTAGTTGCTGGCTGGGGTTAAACCACGACAGTCCTTTTTGGCGCCCAACGTGGGGCTCGAAGGGTTCGAGATAACAACAGATTTAATTGGAATGCGCTAGATCGAATTTATAGCTGTTATTGCTGTTTAGCTGTTAATCGGCAGGCTTCTGTGCTTGCCATGGGGCTTGCTTGCCTTACTGTATGTTAGAGTCATCTTACTGTGTTGTGCCTGGGAATATTTTGATAACAGCAATGGCCACGTACCCGGGCTGGCAGATGGCCAGGGCATCGCTGTTTTTCTGTGCTGCTTTACTGGACAGGCTGGAACTCCAGTGTCAACTCGAGTCGAAGGGACTGTGACCTGTGGACGAGTTCCTGCGGGAGCACGACACCCCAAAGTGTCTGTGGACGTGGATAATCCCGTGTCAGAGCAGCCCATGGAAATTAAGAGTGGAGCAGAGATCCACCTGCAGCCCATGGAGGACCCCCATGCTGGAGCAGGTGGATGCCCGAAGGAGGCTGTGACCCCATGGGAAGCCTGTGCTGGAGCAGGCTCCTGGAAGGACCTGTGGACCCGTGGAGAGAAGAGCCCACGCTGGAGCAGGTTTGCTGGCAGGACTTGTGACCCTGTGGGGGACCCACGCTGGAGCAGTTAGTGAAGAACTGCAGCCCGTGGGAAGGACTCACATTAGAGAAGTTCATGGACTGTGCTGTCGGAGGGACCCCACGCCGGAGCAGGGGCAAGGGGAGGACTCCATTGCAGTGTTAAACCCTATAACCTGGCCCAAAGGGGCCAGGGGTGGAGACTGTAATGGAAATACCTTTAAATTGTTGTGACCCGGGATTTGAGTTGCATGTTATGGGAATTATTATAGCAGGAACCCCTTGTTGCTAGCCAGGCTAGGAGTAAGGGGAGGAGTTCATTGCAATGTTAAACCTGGCCCAAAGGGGCCAGGGGTGGAGATTGTGATGGAAATACCTTTAAATTGTTGTAACCCATGATCTGAGTTGCATGTTATAGGAACTACCATAGCAGGAACCACCTGAACCAATGGAGGAGAAGCCTTACAAGAAGCAGTGCAAGTGCAGCAGTGACCTGACCTGAGCTGGCTTTGGTGCCCAAGAACTCCACGCAACACACCACCTCTCCTGTCCTGAGTGACCACTATCACAGATGGAGCCCAAAGTCATGGACTAAACGAGCTCAATGGACATTTTTGGGACAACAGGGGTGGTGGTTAAAAAGGATGTATTGGATAATGTGGGACCTGAGCATGATGTAAATGGTATGGAATAAGGGGTGGATACTGTCCTGGTTTCAGCTGGGATAGAGTTAATTTTCGTCTTGGTAGCCGGTATGGGGCTGTGTTTTGGGTTTAGGATGAGAACAATGTCGAGGATACACTGACGTTTTGTTCTTGCTAAGTAGTTGCTGAGTGGCGCTCACAGTGGTGAAGGACTTTTCAGCTGCCCGTGCTCTGCCGGGGGCACAAGAAGCTGGGAGGGGGCGCAGCCAGGGGGAGGGCTGGCCCAGACTGGCCACGGGGCTATGCCATACCATATGACGTCATGCTCAGTATATAAGCTGGGGGAAGAAGAAGGAAGGGGGGGACATTGGGCGTGATGGCGTTTGTCTTCCCAAGTAACCGTTACGCGTGATGGAGCCCTGCTTTCCTGGAGATGACTGAACACCTGCCTGCCGATGGGAAGTAGTGAATGAATTCCTTGTTTTGTTTTGTTTGCGTGCACGGTTTTTGCTTTGCCTATTTAACTGTTCTAATTTATTTTACTTCAATTATTAAACTGTTCTTATCTCAACCCACGAGTTTTCTCCCTTTTACCCTTCTGATTCTCTCCCCCATCCCACTGGTGGGGAGTGAGCGAGTGGCTGCGTGGTGCTTAGTTGCTGGCTGGGGTTAAACCACGACAACAGGTTTTCATCTTGTTTTGTTTTTTCTCTCCCCTCCTTGAAGACAGACATCCTCTTAATAGCCTATAGAATTTATAAATGCATTACGTTAAATCAATATCTGTCAAAGGTGTTCATTTGACTAAAAGCCTTCATAATACATTTTTTCTTCATAATCACAGCTCTTATGCCTACAGGGAGCAATAAAGCAAGTGTTAGCTTTAGTATTAGTACAAGGAAGTAATAGACATGTTTTATTAGAGATGTTTTCTTACAAGTGATATAAGCAGGACAGGTCCCTCATTTAAGAGGATCAGAAGTTCATAGACTCTGAATGAAATTAAAGTCCACTTGAAGTTGACCCTGGCAAGGGATGTCAGAGGCAACAAGAAGGACTTCTATAAGTGCATAAGTACACCAGGGACCCTTGTGACACAGGACATGGGGAAGACTGAGGTACTGAATGCCACCTCCTCCTCAGTCTCAGAAGGCATGACTGGCCTTCAGAAATCCCAGGTCCTAGAGACCGCAGGGAGAGTCTAGAGCAAGGAACACTTACCCTTGGTGGAAGAGGATCAGATTAGAGAATACTTATGCAAACTGGACATTCATAAGTCCA
This sequence comes from Platalea leucorodia, assembly GCF_965183815.1. NCBI lineage: Eukaryota > Metazoa > Chordata > Aves > Pelecaniformes > Threskiornithidae > Platalea > Platalea leucorodia. Next base: position 61,803,149 of record NC_138828.1, on the reverse strand, counting down.
ATGAATGGCACTGATGTGACACACCCACAAGTCCTGAGGGAGCTAGCTGATGTTGTTGTAAGACCACTCTCAATAATCCCTGAATAATCACAGCAATCGAGAGAGGTGTCTCAGGACTGGAGGGAAGCAAATGTCACTCCTGTCTTCAAGAAAGAGGACCCAAAGTACTGCAGGCCTGTCACCCTCACCTCAATACCTGGGAAGGTGGTGGAGCAGCTAATCCTGGGAACCATTTCCAGGCACATGAAGGACAAGAAGGTTATTAAAACTAGTCAACATGGATTCACAAAGGGGAAGTCATGCTTGACCAACTTGATAACCTTCTATGATAAAATGACTGGCTTGTTAGGTGAGGCTCCTCTCCCCTACCAAAGAGCACTGGACATTGTCTACCTTGACTTCAGGAAGGCTTTTGACCCTGTTTCCATAAGGTCCTCATAGAGAAGCTGATGAAGTATGGGCTGGATAAGCAGACAGTGAAGTGGACTGAAAACTGGCTGAACAGCTGGTCCCAGAGGATGGTGATCAACTCTATGAAGTCTAGTGGGAGGCCAGTAACTGGCAATGTACCCCAGGGGTCAATACTGGGTCCAATACCGTTCAACATCTTCATTAACAATCTGAATGACAGGGTAGAGTTACCCTCAACAAATTCACCGATGAGACAAAATTGGGGGGAGTTGATAATACATCAGAGGGTCATGACACCATTCAGAGACCTTAACAGGCTGGAAAAATAGGCTGACAGGAAACTCAAGAAGTTCAAAAAAAGGGAAGTTCCAAGTCCTGCACCTGGGGAGGAATAATCCCAGTTCCCCAGTACTCACTGAGGACTGACCAGCTGGAAAGCAGCTCGAAAGAAAAGGACCTAGGGGTCCCGGTGGACACCAAGTTGAACATGAACCAGGAAAGTGCCCTTGCTGCAAAGAAGGTTAACAGTATCATGGGCTGTGTTAGGATGAGTTTTGCCACCACTAGTAAGCCCAAACTTGGAGTGCTGTGTCCAGTTCTGGGTTCCCCAGTGCAGGAGACACATGGAAATACTGGAATGATTCTTGCAAAGAGCCATGAAAATGAAGAGACTGGAGCATGAGGAAAGTCAGAGAGCTGCACTGTTTAGTCTAGAGCAGAGAAGGCTCAGGGGGGTGTCTTATTTATGTACAGATATACCTGAAGAGAGGATGCAAAGAGGATGGAGCCAGGCTCTTTTCAGTGGTGCTCAGTAACAGAACAAGAGGCAATGGACACCAACTGAAACACAGAAGGCTCCAGATGAACATCAGGAAACGCTTTTTCACTGTGAGGGTGACCAAGCACTGGCACAGGTTGCCCAGGGAGGTTGTGGAGTCTCCCTCCTTGGAGGTATTAAAAAAAAAAAAAAAAAAATATCAACTGGACATGGTCCTGGGCAACTGGATCTACGTAGCCCTGCTTGAGCAGGAGCATTGGACAAGATGACCTCCAGAGGTCCCTTACAACCTCAACCATTCTGTGATTAGAAGTAGAATCAAGATGCAGCACCAAAAAAATGTTATAATTACATATGATTCAAAGTTTCTTATCTTCAAGTTAAGTCATACAGCAATAATGCTGGAAGTGCAGCAGTGTTGTTTTCTGTCATGTTGATAGGAAGAGCACATTTATATTAACTAACTTTTTTTTTTTTAGACTTCAGTTATGCTTACTAGGAAATTTCTGATCTGAATTCTCTCAGTGCCAGGAGGCACACAAGGTGTGAACATCGTTCTTCCACTTCGATCAGTCTGCGGCTGCGTGCTCTGGAGTCCCAAGGGCCACAGCGCAGTCTTCTGTTGGTTTTTTCCTCAAGACATGACTGATCCAGTTCCATCTCCTCCTCCTCACTTCATTACTGATTTTCTCCATCTTCGAGTTGATGCTCGTCGTTTCTGCAACTTTTTTTTTTTTTTCCAGGAGGAGGTAGTTGGCCTCCTGCCCAGCCCCCATGACTTGGAGGGCCAGTGGTTTTTCTGTCAGGGTGGCCTTCCCTTAGGCTGCGTTGGTTCACGGCACCTTCTTCAATTTTATCCGGTGCACCCTCCAGAGAGGGATCCCCTATCCACCACCCAGGGGACGCGCCTTCTAGCCGTGCAGCCCCAGCCGAAGGTACTAGGAAATTTAGACATCGGCAAATTGTCCAAGCACCTGCAAGCAGCTGGAAAGTTTTAATTAAATGTAAATCAGAACCACTCTTCAAAATTCAAAAGCGTGGAATCCTCAGTCCTTCCCATTCATCTCTTCCCTAAGGACATAGATGAGTAGATTAATAATGTGATCGGTCATCTGAAAATCCAGACCTGGGCAGAACAGTGAACTGAATGAATTCTACCATCTTCAGCACAGTGTAGTGAAAGTGAAAGGAACGAGCAAAATCTCTAAGATTTAAATATAGCACTGGCTGTTTGTACTGTCCATTGTGAGGAGTGAGAGAACCCAGATGTTCCCATTTATGGCTAGCCAGATATTTTGGCAACAGCTGCACCATTTCCTTTGTCTAGTGTGTTTCATTCATTCTCCCTGAGTTAGAGATACAAGTAAAATTTAGACTGTGAATCTGTAACTGTTTAAGAACTTCTTTACACTAGGGGAATTAAACTTGTAGCAATTTTGAAGCGCACACACAAGAGTTCATATTAGGCATCCAATAAAGATACAGCGGATGAGGTAGTTACAGTGCCCACTTGTACGAGACAGTTCCACTACACGAAGATTTTCTCTGAGCTGGAACACAAGGATGAATTACACTGAAGGAAGAGGAAAAACGTGCATTTTTAAAATACAGTAAAAAGGAAGCTATATTGATTTTCAATATTTCTGCAAACCTCCTAAGGGGAGGTTTGTAAAATTGCAGACTTCATGCAGTTCATCTACCTACAGTTAGCGTTAATGACAATAAATAACCTCTACTCCTAATAATGACATCCTGGAAACAGCCATGGGCTCTCTAACAGTTCTCCTTGCAGAACAATAAATACAGATTTGAACAGTATTTTTTCCAGTAATCTGAGTTGATTAATATAATTATACACAAAACAAAGAGAAGGAGCCAGAAGGATCTGGATCTTCCCTTGGGTTTCATTTTCTCAACTGGCAAAACGTAGATGGGTCAAAAGAGAACAGTGACATACAAACAGCTTTGCTTATATCATATGTCTGATAGCAATAGCTGTCAGGTCAGATGTGATATCCTCCAGCCTGAACCTCCAGAGGGAAAAAAACAAACAAACAAACCAAAACAAACAAGCAAAAACCCCAAAAAACTAAGAGCACTTTTATAGAAGCCACAACAGTAAAGACAAATAAAAATACTGATTTGCCTTACACTAGTCTTGTTCACAAGGGACTATTCTTCCTGGGTTGAACCAAAGCAATAGGTTAGTCCTCTCAAGCCTAGAAGAACTGGATTAAGAGGGATTTTGCACCTCAGCTGGTAGCCTCCTGAAGGAAAACAAGGACACAGCTGTCCAAGGCCTGTTAGTGACAACTGCCATGCCAGCAAGGCTGAAATAACTGCTACCAGTAGCCTACTTTCCCAGCCAAGAGACAGAGAAAGCAGAGCGACACAAAACATAGCATGCATGTAAAGGAAGACCAACCAAGTTGAAAATGAGCCAGCAATGTGCCCTTGTGGCAGGAAAGGCTAACAGTATCCTGGGCTGCATTAGGAGGAGCATTGCCAGCAGGTTGAAGGAGGTGATCCTGCCCCTCTACTCAGCACTGGTGAGGCCACACCTGGAGTTCTGTGTCCAATTCTGGGCTCCCCAGTACAAAAAAGACATGGACATACTGGAGAGATTCTTGAGAAGGGCCATAAAAACAACAAAGGGATTGAAGCATCTCTCATATGAGGAAAGTCTGAGCGTGCTGCACTGTTTAGCCTAGAAAAGGCCCAGGGGGCATCTTATTAATGTGTAGATATACCTGAAGGGAGGGTATGTAGAAGACGGAGCCAGGCTCTTTTCAGTGGTGCCCTGTGACAGGACCAGAGGCAATGGACACAAACTGAAACACAGGAGGTTCCCTGTGACCATCAGGAAACACTTTCTCACTGTGAAGGTGATGGAGCACTGGCACAGGTTGCCCAGTGAGGTTGTGAAGTTTCCATCCTTGGAGATATTCAAAAGCTGTCTGGACACCATCTTGAGCAACAGGCTCTAGGTGGCTCTGCTTGAGCAGGGGCATTGGACAAGATGACCTCCAGAGGTCCCTTACAACCTCAACCATTCCATGTCTGTGATTCTGCAACACTCTCACAGTGTAAATGTAAGAAAGACTAACACATTTTGCTTCAAAAACACTGATTTTGGTCAGATTCACTGTGGGAAACAGTGGAAGGCCCAATCAGCCAACAGACTTATCACAGCTGGGAAAGGGAGGACTGCCACACATCTCCAGCCACAAGGTGTTACACCAGAGAGTATCAACCAAAGATAAATTAAGACAGTAAGACCTGTTGCCAAAGAAATCCACTCAAAAAGAACAAAAGTAATCCAGGGTACAGTTTACATACTAAGACCCAGAGGGACTAATGACCCAGTACATTAAGATTAGAAGGTTATATTCAATACTCATGTCTCATTCAGATACCTGAATTAGGCAGCCAGATATTGGTATTAGAAAGAATGAAGCATGCTGAATAGCTGCACTTTAACTGCTGTATGTTCCAGGCAATAACAGTCTTATTTTTAGGAGAAAAACATGCAGAATGATTTGGTTTAAATCTTGCCTTCAGAGTATATACAGTGCATTTTGCCTCTGGGGCTTAGGTTTTGTTGTGGGTTTGGGTTTTGGGGTTTTTTGGGTGGTGAAGCATTGTTAAAGTATGTAATGTAACGACTGTCATTTGCACAAATGGTATTTTTCCTTAAGCATTTAAAAAAAAAATCTCCCTAATTATATATGTACCTAAGAAGCTAGCCCATCAAGAAGCACTTCAAATTTCTTGGTTCGATCACAAAGCTTTCCTTCTCTTTCTAATTGTCTAATTACTCAAGTGGTCACAATTGCAACCGAAAGCCTTACATAGAGAGTTAGGTTATTCTTAAAATGAAACAGAATAAAAAATCCATTGTTGAAATCGACTTTGCCAGTTGTAATGGAAGTGAAATGGAAATTATTTCAGTAATGTGGAATTTTTAAAATTCTCTGATATAGTCTACTGATACCTTCTACAAATTTAGCATCCTAATTTTACCTCCCAGGATTGGGAGGTCCTAAGAAATGCCTGTTGCTCTCTTCCATCCGCTCCCAGAGTACTAATGATAATTTCACAGCCTTTATTAACGCTCTATTTCCCAAAGACCTGGAGGCAGAAATAACTTCTGAAGGATGTAGGGCCTTTCACATTTAGATCCCTTCTTAACTGGTTTTAATTAAAATCATCATCTTCTAACAGTCTGATGGACCAAGTGTATTTCTTTAGGTGCCCATCACCAAACCTACCCTCACGTTAATTGATTCTAATTGGAGATCTCTGCAAGGAGATCATGGAAATTTGATCATCATCTTCCCAGACCAATTCACATTGGAAAATCAATACTGTTACATAGGCTGTGCCTGCTCAGGATGCAAGTAATATTTGGCCTTTAGGACTGTGAATCTGAATCCATAACAGGACAGCAGGAAGCTCTGTGCTTTCTGTACACGTGGTCAACATTTCAAATCATACTCATTTCATTTGCAAAGGAAAGGAGTATTTATTTCCTTAACACCTTTCATGGGCACCAAATAAATTGTACATATTATGAAAGCATACTTCTGAAACCATAAGCACAATAATTTTCAGGAAGACACTATGCCTGGAGAACATGGAACTCTGGGCTCTGCACACAATATCCAGAAAGATAAATTAAACACGGAAGAAAATGCTAGCAATTTTACTTGCTCCTAGAATCACATCTGATACCACTTTGGGAGATGGAGGTTTTGTTTGATATCCACCTGTTTGACCCGTCAGAATAAAAACACAGCAGTTGTAGCAGATGTGAGTCAAAGAGAAAGTATCACTGACTGTGACATCTTTGTCAGGGACGACAACCTTACTGCTGAGAGACTTATGCTAATTACCTGGAAATTCAGAGCTGTTGAATATCAACCTCAAGCTGTTTAAAAGCAAAACCCAATATTGTAAGAAAAAAAAAAAAAAATTTATGGTACTTTCTACCAGTAAATCTGTCTTCAAAGCAAAGACGTCACTGGCTCTGCTTGAACTCACTTTTAACTCCAGCCAGACTTTTACATTCACTTGCAGTACAGTTGATGCCTCACAAGAAGAAACATTCTGCTAAAAATCAACAAGCTCACCTGACTTGCAATTTATCACGTATTTATCTGAAAAATATCTTTTTACCTTCAAGGAGATGTGAAAATAGCTTAATCTAGAAAACAGTTTTGTGCACTTGGGAAACCAGAGTAAGCTTAATACTGTTGAAACCAGCACTATAACAAGGTCCTGTACCTACAGTTTAGAAAGATAATTACAACATGAATGAGTAATGACCTGTCACAAGTCTTGTCCTCTTGACTAGAGAGCAGTAGATATTTGCATACTCAAAATAAAGGAACTCTCTCTCCATTTCAGCCATAGTACTGGACCTTCAGCCCTGGTCTCAAGTTAAAACTGAGCAGGCAGTTTTGAACTCATACTCCATCGTGAGACTCAATTTTCTCCAGGGAAGAACTCTAGCTGCCTATCATAGGCAACACATAGCTTAAGCCATGAATGCAAACACAGGGCAAATCATTGGAGGGTTGTAAGTTGGGGGTGAACATCCAAAACACAACTTCTAAACTCTCAAGTGGAAGCCTATTTGCTAGTTGCAACCAGTATGGTCTGATTGCATATTTTGATAACGTCTAAACAAAAGCAGCACATCCTGAATTCTCCAATTCATAAAAAAAAGAGATGAGACATAACCACAGATTAGAAAGCTGATCATGCATTGTGCTTCTGCATAGAGACTGTTTAGATAAGGAAAAACAGGGACCTGAGGTTCTGTAAAGAGCAGCTGATACAAAAAGGAAGGGTTCCCCAAAAAAATTGTCTAGGAAACAAGAGGAGAGCTAGGAGAGACAAAAAAAACCAATCCATGCTGGGGAAAATCCTGGAGATGCGAGGAGACAAACGCCAAGGTGCCCAGGGACCTCGGTCAGTAATGCCAGAGACTGTAACTGCCTATCTGTGAGCAGCCACATAGTGGGAACCACAACAACTTTCTGCCCAACCTCCCTGGACCAGCAGTGCTCTCTTTACCAGGAAGGGAAGGTGAGACCTAGGGAACGTAGTAATGTGCAAGGAAGTGAGCTCATATGATAGCTAGTCAAGCAGGGTAAAAGCTCTCTCTCACCTGCTAAAACCCAGTCTGATAAACCCCAGTATCTAGATCCACTGTAAGTTTACTCTGCCTAACCCATGACAAGCCATTTTACAGCACAGCTCCAAATCTTACTCGTTTTTCCCCTCTCAACCTCAACCGTTGCCTGAGCAATAATCCCAGGTCCCCACTATTCACAGCCAAAGGAGAATTCCACCACCAGCCCTCAGTTCACTTAGGAGACCTCTTTCCAGCTCCCCTACAACTGCTGCTCCGGGTTTCCTTTCTGACAATTAGGCTGGACAAGGAAACCCAACCTTTCCCAATCCAAAAAATTCCTCAGGGATGGATTCTTTCTGCAGCCATTAGCTTGCTTCAACAGTCCCTTTCCAATCTCAACTGCAGTCATAGCTCTGGGCTTACTCTCTCAACCTTAATCAGAGGCTTAGTCATGGACGAGCCACTCCACAGTATCCAAGAACTGAGTCAGTAGCAGCTCTGCTTTTTAAGCTGGTGGTGTTTTCAGCACAGGATTTTGCACACACATACAAGAAATTTAATCAAACATTACCGTATGAAACAAGAGCAATATAGATTATTCATTATTAAGATAATACTAACAGGATAAGACTATTTACTTGTTACACATGAAAAAATAGAAAATTGTCCATTACATTGCAAAGAACTGTGTAATTTTTTTCCATGCACCTCTTTTCACATTCAAACCAAGCTGTTATATACCTATCTCTGTCAGCTTGGAGGTAGCCAGCAAAATCCTCACTACTGTAATGGCCCATCAGCGCACAAGAACTCTAACATAATTAATAGTAACTACATTCATATACACACATCTGTATGTACATATATGGGTCTCTGTTCCAGGTTTTATCAAGTTTTTACATGTAATCACTTGTTACATATCGCCTCTATTACGTCGCCTCTTGTGACAAGTTATTTCCACAGCATCATAGAATCATTTAGGTTGGAAAAGACCTTTAAGATCAAAGTCCAACCATGCCAATATTAAGACAGAAAAAAGAACTTTAATGAAGTTTCAAAAGCTCTGTTGGCGATGGATTGCTCCCTCACCAAAATAAGACCCACCCCAGTAATTTGTTTTCAGGCTCATACAAAAGCTGTTGTGTGTATCTGATTTTTTACGTATATATACACATATATAAAAGCAAGCCTTATATTATACTGGAAAGGAACTGAGTACTTTTAAGAAGAGTACATTTTTATAGATGCCTATGAGACATTTTTTAGCATGCCTATGAGACTAAAAAAAAAAAATCTCAATATGACTGCAGCTGGTAATAAGAGTGGAAGAAATTACTGACATCTAATCCCTATTGATTTAATTTGCTATTTCTTCTTTTCATTTCCTATTGTTCCTTTGTGTGAGATCTACTTACTGCCTAATGTAAAAGCAAAATGCTCTGGTGACCTCATAAGCCTCACAGTTTCCAGCATAAATTAATCTTTCTGAAGAAAAAATAAAGAAATCTTACCATTTGTTTTTATATGTTTTTTGTAAACTGATTTAAGAGGTTTTTTTTCTTCTTGAGACCTTTGTTAAAGTACTGTACAGATACTTCCATTTTCATTTTTTTCTGCAGTGATGTAGGGTTATATGTAGGTAATATTTTTTTTTCTAATTCCACTCCCAGCAAATTGCAGGTGTTCTGCAATGAAAGGGTAAAGAAATGTTTGCAAAAGTCGAAATTCAGGTGTCAGTAGCACTGTTCTTTTCATGTTGCAGCAAAAGAATATACTTCTCTAATAGGGACCAAATTCCCGATGTGACATTCTCAGATTGACTGAGCTTTGTAAATTGATTGGTTTTGTAAAAATAAGCTGCAAGAGTTTCTATGGCCAAAAGTCTGAAGTGCAATTTGCAGCAACAGAGGAAATAAGAATCAACATGTGCTAAACAAGAAGTGAATATATTATGAATTTTATTTTAATACTTTTTTCCATCCAAAAATGTAAGTAATAAAGATTTGAACTGTAAATATTAATAAGTTTAAAGAAGTTCTGTTACCAAAATGCACACTATCACAATAGCTGGTACATTTCCACATGCCCTTTTTCCTCCTTTATAACATTGTTTTTATCCAGATCAAATGTGTGTAATGAATGACTAATATACCCACATTGCTAAAATTAAGACATCTATACATCAGACTACAGAATGGATTTTTAAATTTTTAAAAAAAAAAAAATCCAATTTTTCAGATGAATATCAGCATAACAACCTAGAAACCATGATAAAATGATCCAGACATCTGTTTACTTTTTAGAATAGACTCTCCCATTTTTGTATGGCCTCTTTTTTTTTTTTTCCATCAGCTATCCTTTCCCCATTTAGTAGAGCCTCTCCAGCACAGATCAGGATTTAGATCATGTATCACAGAATAATTAATATGTATTCAGAATAATGAGTATATATTTACCACCAAATATTATTTTCCATTTTATTTTCAGTAATTCTTCATTCCAGTTGTAGACAAAGCAAACATCGTAGAGGGGTTAGGAAGAAATATAACCATACTTTAAGAGCACCTGTTGGTGTCTTTAAACAAAATGCTTTCCTAAAACAGAGCTCAAAAAGATGGAATAGGCTATCATTTCAGCAAGAAATAACTAATATTTATAGAGAAAAAGATTTATATTATGAAAACCTCTCTTTCAATAATTCAAATGAAAACGCATGATGAGATGAGAGCTTGGAAGATGTTAAGGTATAATCCCAGGCAGACTGGGCTATAACTTCAAGTCACTTTTACCAGTTTGCACAACCAGTCTTTCCTATCTATTTCAAAAAGCAATTTAGCAAAAAAAGGCAATGAATTAGAAATTTTCCATCAAGTACTATATTTGGTTTTATTACTCACCAAAACTTAAAATAAAGTTGTAGTACACAGAGCAACATACTCAGGCAATCATTCCTTACCACCTCTGAAAACTGGTTTCATCTGCTGCCAAAGCATTGCATGTTTCACTTATTTCATGCAACAGCGAAAAACCATTTTCAGTACTTTGCACTGCTTTCTGTGTCTCCACAGATGAGCTATTTCATAGAACAGGACTAGGAAAAATAACTAGGTATAAATAAAGCATTATCATTCCCTTCATTCTTAGTTATAACCTGTAACTGTAAACAACGGCCTTTGTCCCAAAAGCAAAATGAAGCAGATGTGCTAAGGGTTATTGCAGACTAAAAGCTAAACCTTTTTACTGTTTTAAATGAATATCACTTCACTGAAGGCAGAGCCATGCCAGTTTCCAGCAGATGAAAACATGATCAATATTTTTGGGATTTGAAATTACTCTGTTAACGTCTGTGCTTATCAGACAGGGAATCTGCAAGGCAGATAGCTTTTGCTAATTCCTGAATAACAGAGTAGCCACTGTAAAAATTTGTAGAGCATAATTTTTAATTGAAATATCAATTTACAAGCTTCCTTCTCTTACCGTTATTTATATCAAAGATGACCTGCTAAAATCTAGGATTACTTTGGGGTTTACTTAAATTATATTAATGCCTACAGTCCTGACTACTACATCAGGTTATTATTTCCAACTAATGAGTTGCTGGAGTAACAAAGAACTTCACTCCAGCTACTGGATTGACTGCATTGGTGGAAAAAGAGAAGAGTAACCGATGTAATGTCATCTACCTTGACTCCTGTAAAGCCTTTGACACCGTCCCACACAACCGCCTTATCTCTAAATTGAAGATCTGTTGGTTTGATGGATGGACTATTTGATGGGTAAGGAATTGGCTGGATGGCCACATCCAAAGAGTTGCGGTCATCATCTTAATGTCCAAATGGAGATCAGTGACAAGCAGTGTCCCTCAGGGGTCTGTATCAGGACCAATATGGTTTACTGTCTCTATCAGTGACATTGTGGGATTGAGTGCATCCTCAGCAAGTTCACAGATGACACCAAGCTGAGTGGTGCAGTTGATACACTAGAGGGAAGAGATGCCATCCAGAGGGACCTTGACAGGCTTAAGAAGTGGGCCAGTGTGAACATCATGAAGTTCAACAAGGCCCAGTGCAAAGTCCTGCACCTTGGTTGGGGCAATTCCCAGTATCAGTACAGACTGGGTGATGAATGGATTGAGAGCAGCACTGCAGAGAAGGACTTGAGGATACTAGCAGATGAAAAATGATAGACATGAGCCAGCAATGCGCGTTTGCAGCCCAGAAAGCCAATCATATCCTGGGCTGCATAAAAAGAAGCATGGCCAGAAGATTGAGAGAGGTGATTCTCCCCCTCCTCTCTGCCCCTGTGAGACCCCACATGGAGTACCGTATCCAGCTCTGGGTTACCCAGTACAAGGCAGACATGGGCCTGTTAGAGTGGGTCGAAAGGAGGGCTACAAAAATGGTCAGAGGGCTGGAACACCTCTCCTGTGAAGAATGGCTGAGAGTTGGTGGTGTTCAGCCTGGAGAAGAGAAGGCTCTGGTGAGACCTTATTGCAGCCCTTCAATAATTAAAGGGGACTTACAGGAAAGTTGGAGAGAGACTTTTTACAAGGGCCCGTAGCAATAGGACAAGGGGTAAAGGTTTTAAACTAAAAGAGAGTAGATTTAGATTAGACATAAGGAAGACAATTTTTACTATGAGGATGGTGAGACACTGGAACAGGTTACCTAGAGAGGTGTTAGATTCTCCACCCCTAGAAGGTATTCAAGATCAGGTTGTATGGGGCTTGTCTGTCCATGGCAGGGGGGTTGGACTAGATGATCTTTGAAGGTCTCTTCCAACCAAACCATCTGATGATTCTATGACTTCTTTCTTTAAACTGAATAATCTAAACACTTCATACTACTTAATTATGTCTCCTTTTTATTAATCATCAAGATCTTTGTACAATTCTTAATACTTCTTCATACAACTCTTCACATTCCCTTCTGCGTTGAATATCCTCTCCATGTGCAAGTGTATTTTTTATATATATGTAAATATATATATAAACATCCACATGTGGTCTACAAACAAACCTTAATACTATTCATCAGCATTGACTTTTTTTTTTATTCACAACATGTTTGCCTTCTCATAGGTCACTGCATGGCACCACAGCCCACTCAGCACCTCCAGCAGTGTCTCCTAACAGCTGTTCTGCCATGCCCAAGAGCTGGTGTTCCAGACAGGAAAAACTTCTGCTTCTCTAATTTTTTCCGTCATTCCAGGATATCATTTTTAAGAAATACAGATAAATTAAGTATCTGCCACTGCCAGGTGCTTGGTTTTCTGCCCAGACATTCATGATTCAATATTTTATAAACAATATGAACGTCTAAGGAAATTTAAGTACTATTCCAAACTATTTTCTGCACAAGGAAAAAGTTGGGACCCCTTACTCTAAAAGTACAGGTCCCAATTTGAACTTTCAGGGGTGCCAAATAGAACTTCTATTCTACAGAATGACATAATAAACATCCAGTTGAATAAGAGTCATATGCAAAATATTGAGGGGGAAAAGTTAGAACTAGGGCCCCTTATCATAGGTATTACCCTGAAAGTGACATTCAGTCTTTAATTCAAGATTATAACATTTGGACTGTGACTGAAGGGACAAAACTCATAGGCATACACAGTGTTTTGGCTTGAATCAGTAGCTATCTAGCAGTGTTAACTAATGTCTCCTGTCCCTAGCTGTCCTCCAGCATCCAGATGTTGTCTCCCACAATTGGCTTAATACTATTCCCAGATTTCTCATTGCCTTTTCACAACACAATGATAGTAGATTATTAAAAGAGTAGGAAACATGTAGCTAACTTCCCAAACCTTTGCTTTTCACACAAGCACTTAAACACCAATGAAAAAAATTAGCCCTCTATAGTCCGCAGTGGGGATTATATAAGTAATCCATTGATTATGATAAGTGGTAACCACGCAAAAAACAAATTCAAATCAGGCATAAGAAGGACTTCCATCAAGCAGATAAGAGGAGGATTGCCTCTCTCCTGTCTGATGCTAGACATTTACAATAGGTACTTCAAATCTCCATGAAGATTTATCTGTTTCTATTGTTGGGGGGGGAGGGAAACACACCTGTTTTAACTGTCTTCCAAGCAGCGCACCAAAACCATGGGAACAAGCACAAAAAGAAAGTACCAAAAAAATTAAGATGCACAAGAAATATTGCAACTAATTAGTTTATTCTGATCACAGCCCAGGCAAACTTCAGAAGCTGTTTTTTGCGTTGGTCACCTCATAGCTAATACAGGTTCTGCCCAGAAATGCAAACTGTGCTATTATGAAATATTAATTCAGACTGGATAACTGACAAATTTTCTTTAAACCTTCAGGTCAGTGATTTAAAACCATCCCACCTTGTTAGGGGACAGAAGCTGTTTTAATTTACCATCTGTTGCGTGCCTTTTCTGAAGCACACCAGTGATCTCTATTGACTTCGAAGCTGATGTGGCTGTACCACAGCACTCTCAGATGCCATTTGACCAAGCATCTCGTTGCCAGACTCAGGCAGAACAGATACTTTAGATTTCTCTTTTCCATCAGTAACTCTTACAAATAAGATAGAGTATATATGAGTGAAGTATGTGAACAAAGCTGTTACTGAGGATGTCCGATTTTCATTGGTTTCAGAGGAATATAAAGCACGAGGCACAGATTCACCACTGTTACCCGTGCAGTGTCCAGGAATTCAACAGCCATGAAGACTGTTACGGCCATCATTCATACGTTCATGCGGTACACAGTAGTAGACCTTTTCTGGCCCTTATTTGATTACGGGTGTCCCTGTGGTACAGGACTATCAGGGTAGCACCAAATCTTTGCACTGCCTTGCAAACCTTTTGTCAATCTCTAAGTTCACTTTAAAAATCCATACACACAAAAGTCCAAATGAAATCATCTAATAAGATTTAATGGTTTCCTAACACTATTTTAAAATGTTTCTTTAATAGAATATTACAGTACATAATCTTATAATAGGTACCTCTTAGGGTTTACTAAAAGCCTTCGGTAGGCTTGTTGTTCTCCCAGAAAATGGAGATAGATATGTTTTGCAAGTTTATTTGACTGCCTTCACTCCCTTTCCATGTAAACCATATTTAAAATTGCATCAGCTTTATGTCTAGAAATGGAATGAGATAAACATACTGCTTTTTGTATACAAATTAAATGGCAGAAATGCCTGACTAAAGAAAACATTTAGGAAGGCAGGCTGTTCTTAACTTTGAAGATCTTTAAAAACAAAACAGAAAGGGAAAAGAGTATGTAAAACCTGAATTGTGAAACACAGATAATTAGGTATAACAAAAAAGGAAACAATAACAGAGTTATCTTAATTAAGAATTGCCTCAGTTGCAGTGTGTTCAGTTTCCTCCATCTTCACCTATGATTTTTCTTCCTGGAAACCTTTAGTTTTTATTGATATTGAAGCTAGATCTTCTGGGCAAGTCAGAGCCAGATCGCTTTAAGCACTTACTGTGTGACTACTGATGTCATACAGGGCTGTGTTAAATAGCACTTTTAAATCATCCTCTACTCAGGGCTTTAGATGTACTTCTGAGCTGCTTGAAAGTTTGAGACTGAGGCAAATCACTCAGCTGATATTTCTGATATAAAGCACTCTCCTGATAGATAGCATCCTTCAAGTGCAGAAAGGGAAGGTCCAGATATCAATGGTACTCATTTTCTTGCCCCTAGCTTGAGCTGAGTCCCTTAGAAAGAACGGTCCAGAGTTAAATACCAGAAAGTCTGAAGTAGGGTTACTGGCAACCTGTACATATCCTCATGTGCCTGGTCACAAGCACCAAGAGAAGCCAAAACAGCATAGTTCTGGTGCGGATGCCATCGGAAAAACTAGACTCTAAATAGGACCTCTGTGCAACTCCAGTGGATCAAAAATGTCTGTATACTTCTCCATGGAAAGAAAGTACCAACCTTGCAAAAACTAAGTCGAAGGAGAATTTTCTGTTACCGTAGAGAAATATGAACCTATGAGGTCTCCAGGCCTGAAGTTACCTACAGATTTTATAATACACCAAAAGTACATTTTTCAGGTCTTCAGTGTTTCAACAGCTATAGAATTTTAGATTTGGATTATTCTAACTAAAATGCATTTAATGTACAGAATTATTCTAAATAAAATGCATTTAAAGTACAGTATTTACCTTAATACAACATGAGATAGATTCAACTCTCCTGTATGAGAGAATTAGGGATTCACAATACCACTTATAACATAAGGAAAGGAAAGAACAGCCTGAACCGAGATATTAAAAGATTGAGGTAGGTGACAATGGCTGTTGGGCAGCAAAATATGAGATTCAGCTTTTGCTATATCTCTGTCCTAAGAACTTGTGAGTCTGCTGTTTCTCACCTATTGTGTTCTCATTTGACAGTTTCCCATCTGCTTTACTCCTCAGATTTTTGATGCTCTCACACCTGTTAGTTCATCTGCTCTCTCCTTTGTCAGCTAGCACATATCTTTGATCAGTGATGGTGAGCTAAAGCTTAGTATGGACAAAATAGACCTCTTGTTCCTCTCATGTCAGCTCCTCCTGCATTTTTTCATTCCTTTTGGCAAACCCTCTATTTTCGCTGATATTCACTCTTGCAGCACAACAAAGCCTTGCACTTTCACTCCTATCTCATTCACTGAGCTGTCACCAGCATGATAGATATCTAACACTTTTCTTTGTCCAATGACTTTTAGCACTCATCCATACTCTAAAAATTATAACTTAATCTCAGTACTCATAAGATTGCTTTCTGGTAACTCTAATAAACATCTGTTCAATCGCTCTCTTTGTTGAAATCACATCCTTCTTTCAAACCTCTACAGCACTTTCCTCCATATTACCATATCAGATCAGGTCTGGTCTTAAAGGCTTACCATCCTAAATTATTTCTTGGACCTTACCTCCTGTCACAACAACTTAGTCAGAAATGCCTATTTGTCTCCTTCTCCTGCTACTTTTTCACACTTCCTCCGTGCTGCCCACTCTGCAAAGAAAAAGCCTTCTCACTCCAATATGCCATCCCCCTCCCACACACAAGCATTCTCATTCAAATTCCTCCTGAGACCTATTTTTGGTGAATCTTAAATAAAAGTCACATTTCTTCAGCCCCAATATTTAGCTGGGAGGGTACTGAAGATCTAAAGGGAAAATTTAGCTACAAATATGCTCCTATTTCCCTTCTGCCAGAGTTCCTCCCTATAGTCAGCTTCTCATGAAATCACTGCTCCATCCTCATGCCCTCCATGAATGATGCAGTTCTCACCTTTTCTGTGCAGTCACTACTTTGCCAATACATAAATCTCTAAGAGACATACTTCTGTCATGCTGCTTATTCTGTCTCAAAACTGATTTGTGAATTAGTCAAATTGTTATAGAGCTCACTCCCACCATTGGTACTGAAAGTTCTCAAAACCAGAGACAATTCCCCACTTCTGTTGGGATCAGGGAGATATAATGTGCATTTCAAGTCAATTGTGTCTAGATTTTTTCCCCTCCATTTTTGCACTGTATAGTTATTAAACTTTTATTTTTAAGAGCCAAACATCTATTACATAATCCATAAGAAATAATACAAGAGAAAAATTAAATGAGATTCCTAGCTGCAGAGGTAGATACTTTTTAAAAATCAGACCCATGAATGTTCCAAGAAAATTAACAGAAACAAGCAAATGTTCCTTCAATAGAAGGTGGACAGTGGGTTTAGGTTAAGTAGCTATATGTTAATTTTATACAGGAATAAAATACTTCAGTAAACAATAAACTAATTAATGAGAAGTAAGATACATCACTGGACTACAGTGTATAGACTACTATGTTTTTTCAGTCTTCTAATGTGAAAGCTACTTACGTCTACTAGGAGCAAAGTAAAAGAAGTCCTTTCTCATTTGCATTGTAAATGCACACAGCCTACTCCCACAACCAACACCAAGAGCAAACCTGATATAGCAATTCAGAACAGATTTCCTTGCTGCAGCAAATTCTGCGCCTGCTGTCACTGCAGCACTTCAGAGAAGCAAGTCTGAAGCGTTACTCAAGTGACAACTTCGAACCCATTTTAAAATAAGAAGTCTTATATATTACAACAAAAGGCCAGTAGTTAAGTAAAGTCCAGTTTCTGGAAGATGTCTCTATCAACTTCTCTACTAATTTCTTAATTAAAACTGATTAGAAACTACTTTCCTGTTTAACCTCAGCAAGAATAATTAGTGCTGATTACCTCAGTCCTCCCACAGGTTCTCTAGAGAGGTCCAGAAGGGGCTCCCCCATGAGCACACACCTCTCCTTCCTGGATGGGCAGCCCATTGCAATTGAACACAGACCAAAGCGATGCAAACCAAAGTGTGTTCCAAAGAAAGGACTTCATGAACGTTTTAATCGCATGCTGACTTCAAAAAAGTTATTTTGTCTATATTTCTGTTTGATCCTGAATAAAAATAAATGCTATTAGTTCAGTACTCCTGGCTTTTAGCTTAGGAGAGCTGCTGAAACCTTATTTAAAGTCTCAGCGGGATTTGTTCTCACATATCACAAAAATTTTGCAATGAAAACAAGTGTAACAACAGGACTAAAAATCAACAGCATTGCACATCACCTTTCCTTACAGAAATAGCTTCTGAATGTTTTCCTTTACTTTTAAAGCTGTCATTTGAACAGGGTCTCACAACACACATAAAAAATTTGTTCATACACAGAAATCATCAGTATCTCATAGCAGCTATCAAATTGATACTACCTGTGGGCAGAGTCAATACAAAGGAAAGCATTTCAATTTTCTGCAGCCACTGGACCACTTTTAAGAGGTCTTCATGAAAACACAAGGATTCAATACATACATCTAACCTCATTTTCACAGAAAAACTCAGAAGTAACAGAGCTATTCTAAATCAAAACTGATACAAGATGGGATTTGGCTTCATTTCATATAGTCCATTTAGGTACATCCAAGCATTTCAGTAAGACATACCATTTCTCATGGAGATATGCAAAGCACATTTTCAAGGCTGGTCTTTTATCATCAAAATGAAAGTGTCTGTTATGTGTAAGCTACCCACCTCATCACCTCTCCAGTAGTGTGGTGAGGCTAATAGAGCTTTGCAAAAAAGAAATACCAGGAAAACTGTCACAATGATTTATTTACCTATTGACCCTCTTCCTGACCAGGTCTGAGACACCTCTGAAAGTCATAGGAAATGACCATAATCCTAATGAGATTTTCTACTAGAATAAGTTATCTGCAGAGGGAGACAATACAGCTCCATGACTGAGATCACCATACTGGTACTTAAAAAAAAAAAAAAGTGCAAGCATCTCAACAATTCATTTTAAAAAATTGCACATTCCTGCTCACATCAGTTTACTGTGAACAGGCATTTATTATGCTTTTTTTTAATTAAGCAGCAACCAGCTGGTTGCTATCTATTTTAAAGACCCAGCATGGAGTTTTTTGTGAGGTAACTGGCTCTTAACAGGACCTGCAAGCAGCAGGCAGTGGAGTCAAAATGACCTGGTCATCTTCCTCCTCCTCCCAACATGCGGTAATATTAAACGCAAAAACATCATAATTTTGACCCTACAACGTTAGAAAAACAAATCCATTACTGTGATCAAAGCCAGACAACTTATACCCAACAGAGGCTCTACAGCTCCTCAGGTACTTTGACTTCAGGGCTGTTGGGAAAGAGAGCAAGGAAGGCAGAGCTACAGCCACTGTTCCACCATTATTCCTTGGAGCTTATGGTTATATGCAGGGTGGCGGGTCTGGACAGACAAAGCAGCATTAACTAGGTAGAACACTGATTATCAGTGTCGTTTGGTGGGGGCTAGGATTTGTGACTATTTACCACGGGCTAAGAAATTACTGTATGCTGCCTGAGCCATGTGAGATGATTTGATTGCCCTTGGCCATGGTGGGGGGAGCTAAAAGCATACCCATGAACCATTACTGGACACCTCTCTAGCCAAGGTAATTTGATCCTGAGGTGAGTTCGTTAATAAAGATGGACCAATCTTCCACAGGAGCTGACACTTAAAAAATTAATCATATTTTGTTTATTCTTATCTGCAGCGCTTTAGGCCATTAGCTCTGCACAGACTGGAGGACAGCACTCAGCAGCAACATGCCATGGTAACACTGCTGATGTTACAGACTGCATGTTTATACAAAGGCATTGTATTTTTTTTGCTCTTGGCAACAGAGACGGCAAAATCTATATCACGTGCCTACAGTCACATCTTGTAACCATTGGAATATGAGAAAAAGCAAAAAAACAGAAGTTGTCAGACAACTACTGCCACAGCTCGCATCACACAAACAAATTCTGCCTGATGTCGCAGCAGATCTCTTGTATCAGAAGGATTATCCTCACAGTGTAAACTCAAATAGCTTTGATCTGTTAGAGCAATATATTGGGCTCAAATTCAAAAGGAAAAAATGTCTTCCCTTCTGCTTCATTATGTGTAAATGAGTTATAACCAGGACTTCATAAACCTTTTTATTGGCCTTTTACCCATTGCAGCAAGAGCACCTGGCATTAACATTATCAATACAGCTTCTCTATTACCTCGTGCATCACTTGGAAAAGCTTTGCAGAGCACTAATGATAGTTTTTCCTACTGGGGAACTTCTGTTCTCAGCTCCAATTTCACAGCTATCCCCATGCTAGCAATTCACTTTATGTTGCATGAGCTTGGTAAAGAGCGTGTGCAAGACTTGCCCCCCAGCTGATGTAAACCCATGTGAGGTTCATATCCTATGCAGGAGAGAAATTATACACATGGCAGAACACGCACTGACTTCATGGGGAAACAGTGTCTCTAGCCTGCTACTGTATTTTGGTAGCTAGATTGCACTAGTCTCCTGAATTAATGTATTTCTATACATGTCTTTATGAAGTTTGTCACCTCAAGGAATGCATCCATGTCTTTCTCCCTGTCTCCCCCCCATTCTGTATTCAGTACTCAGTCTCTTACTCTTTTCTATGGCATTTCACCATCAACAATATTAGCATATTCCAACAATCTTAAAAAAAGCCCTTATTTTCACAATCCAGTCATCTCGCTACAGAAATTGGAAAAAGCAGTACAATTACTGATATACTGTTATAGCATATGTCAGCCTGACCTTTATGTCAGATGCTTCACAGTACCCTTATTAATTGCCATTTATTCATGGTCATAGCTATGAATGTTCCAAGAATTAATTTTTGTATTTTACTGTTCCACTCTTGCAAGCTACTATTCCTTTTCCCTTTCCAATCTGTGGTAGCTCCATCAGAAAGTTTTAGGTTTGGAAGAAACTATTTTTCTTTCTTTCATTTGCAGTACTTCCCCTCTCATTCCTCACCTTATTTTTATGCTCTGTCTACAAGGTGTATAGTTTGTGGTTTTTCAGACACAAAAGGCTTTTGGTTTTGGAATGCAAAACAGCCTTTATAGAATGCTCGTATTATGTCTCAGCTCATGTCTCATACCAACGTCAGCATGAAGTCTCGAGTACATGGGGACAAAGGTGGGAAGAACCCAGTCATGTGCTAATGCACAGTAAGGTCCAAGTGCTACTAGACCAAGAGGTTCATAACTTAGTGTTGCAAGTTCCACCACTGATGCTACCTTGTTCAAAAAGTTTTACCTAGACTAGATTCATGTATTTTGGATGCTTATTTACTCGTATTTTAAATATGACATTGTTTCAAAAGGCAGTCTATTATAGCAAAAAACTTTTAAATGTCACTGTCCAAAAAAACAGAGAAATGCATGCAAGGCAGAACTGGTGATCCAGATAACATTTAAGGATGTTTCAGCTCTCAGCAACATTTTTGTTTGCAGTTTACAGAGTAATTGTGAAAAAAGTCTTAATTCAGAGAAATCTGTCAGAAGTCCAATGTAAAATTCTTCATCCAGCAGAACAGTGGTGTTCTTAACATTTGTTATAAAACAATGAACACATTTTAATCAATGAGACTAAAAACAACAGTTATGAAAGAAAAAGCATTTTTTGTAAACGCAATAAATTTCAAAGTGAATTTGGCTTAAGAAAATTGTGTAAGAGGAATACTGTACATTCCTGAACATAACCCGATCAAACTATTCAAGTTATAATAAATACAGGAATGATCACAACACAAATCAAGAATTCAAGTAAAGAAAAAAGAACAGAAAGAAGATTACAGGAGCTGAAAGTCACAGTAGTCCTGAGGGCTCCAAGTTCTGATGAAATTTGGCCTGACATGCAGTATCTGTTCTGTGGGATGAGGTTATTCAAAGTGCAAACTAGAAGAGTATTAGAATAGAGTTCACGGTATTGAAATACAGTACACATTCATTACACTTACAGCTTCCTAATAGCTCAAACATCTATACTTCCTTCCTTATATCCCCTACAAAGTCTGAGAACAACAGAACCTTGTATTTTCAAAGAAAGCTAAAAGCCTACATTTCCTTGTTTTGAAAATTACAGTCAATTTTCCAAGTGTTTAGAGCTGGTAATAGGCAAAATCCCTACTTTGAGCTTCACTTCCAATGCAACAGCACAGTACTACAGCATATAGCAGATGAACCTCACTGCTGGTGAAGAACATTTAAGTACGTTCTAAAATTAAATCTGCTGGGGCCCTTACCAAACATTAAGAAATATTTGTATATTCTTCTATACATAAGACTTAGACACTGTTTTATCTTCTGTAAACATAAATGTTTATTTAGTTCTGTCCAGGTTAAGTTAGTAGATACCAGACATTTTATTTTTTTTTTTTTCCCCTCTACCCACAGATAAATGTAGCAGTAGAACCAACACATGCCTCTAGTTGCAAAATCAGTTTGGTCATGCTCAAGTATGGCTATTCCAAAACCTAAGATGCTATTTGCCTTAGCTCTATCTTGTGTTAAGTGTGCATGTTCTGCTTTGTC
The DNA here is from genome assembly GCF_965183815.1 of Platalea leucorodia. Lineage (NCBI taxonomy): Eukaryota > Metazoa > Chordata > Aves > Pelecaniformes > Threskiornithidae > Platalea > Platalea leucorodia. The sequence continues at coordinate 61,780,900 of NC_138828.1, read as the reverse complement.
CTTTTTTTTTTTCCTGTTTTGCTGCTTTATAGAAGTTGATTTATTTATTTATTAAAACACAATTATATGACAATTACCTAATGGGAAGGTATAGAGAAGATGGACTCAGACTATTCTGCAAAGGGCACAGCAACAGGCAAGTTACAATAAGGGAAATTCTGTTTAGGTATAGAAACTTTTCACCACAGCAGTGGTCAAGTATTGGGATAGGTTGCCCAGAGAGGCTATGGAAGCTCTATTCCTGGAAATACTCAGAATTCATCTGGACAAGCCCCAGATTGTCCAGGTGAGTTCTGAGCATCTCCAACCTCCACAGCTCCTCTCCAAGCTAAATTAGTCTATGATTCTGTAACTGACAGGTAAGTCAAAGGACCATTTTGGCCCATAAAGAAATCAAATGACTGCAATCTATTAAAGAACAGGCTACAGCTCATCAAATTCTTCTTTTTAAGTTGGATACTCCTGAAAACGTACAGGAGCTTTTTCATAATCCTTCAAAGAGCAGCACATGTGAGACATTATCACACTCTGAAATCAGACCATAGGGCTTGCTTTCTTTACAAGCTAGCTTTCATTTATTCTTTCATTATATTCTTATTGATGTCGATATATTTAAGTACTCTACAGCTTTCAAATAACAGAAGTTAAAAGTGCCTTGCAGGTGGTGTTGGTTATTTTAACTCGTATTTGCTCTCCACAAGATAGATGCTGGTAATTCCTCAGCAGTTTACAATGATGATCCCCTTTAAAGATCCTAAGTACATAACACCTACATACTCATTTCCTGATACCAAATGGTGAGGTTATTATGCAAATGGTGAGTTGTTTATACAACAAAGCATTTTGGCAGCCAAAAAAAAAAAATCAGTTATACTAGAATTTTCTCTGTAGCTGAGCGAAGCCACCTAAGTATGATCCCCAGAAGAGGTGGGATTGGAAACAGGTCCTTGAGCACACAGCTGGGAGCAGTGGGTGAGCACCTGCACTCCAGAAATCCAACAGCTGGTACTCCATGCACCCCAACCTGCAGCTGCACATCAGGCAACAGTTGAGGGAAATGCAGATGCTGAAAATATCATCTCATTGGCTCAGTCTTAGACTTTTTACAGCACTTTTCCTGCAATCTTACAATAACTCTATTCACTCGAGTTGAACAAACAAAAACTGCCGAGCCCAAAACTTTCTGTACTATAACAAATATTAAGTTGCAATTGGCAAGACGGAACTTGTTAAGGCATTGCCAGTAGATTCAAAGATATCTAATGATTCTAATGAGATGTTGCTGTTGCCATTTAACACACTAATCACTTCTCACACTGAAGAGAATACCCCACACATGCCCAGAAAAGCAGCATGAGCTGATCGTAACAAAAAGAAATAGCAAATTTAAATTTGGAATTTCAGGGTGATTCATTGACCTGCCTTTTTCAAAGGAGGCTTTGAGCAGCTGTCATAACTATATCATGTTAAAACAAGCAAATATTTTAAGAATGCTCACTTTGCTCCCTTATACAATGAATCAAGCCATCTGTGCTATACTGGTCCTTAACTGATATTCTATCCACATAGAAGGTACTAATAATCTTGCCAGTTTTATCCTCTGAGCAGATGCCTCCCTAAGGTACACCTCTAAGATGTTCTCTAGATAGAGGCAGACAAAAATGAAAACCAAACAGCCATGTTTAGGATAATTAAGATTTCTGCTTCTGGTTTTGTTTTCCCTTTCGTCTTCTAGAATAATACAAAAGTTAAAGGAGAAGAATTATGTGGATGTTTGGAAACACAATGTTCTCTAAAGCCTGGAAAGATCCTCCTGACAGCAAGTAAAGAGCTGCATCTTCAAAGGACCCCAATTCTTAAGAAGTTTTTCTTTTAGAGCACAAATTTCACTCCTCTTCTAGATACATAAGTTTGACGACTTGATTACAATGCACAAAAATTGCCTCTATTTAGTAGCAGTGATGGAAAGGCACAATCTTATCTTTAGTTGTTTCCAGATCTGCATGAGTGTCTTAATTAGTATTGCAGCATTCAAACTCAACATGCTGTGGCTTTTCTGTGCTATTCTGAGCAACATATTTATTGCTTTTCCTCAAGGCTGTCATCGTATATTTTACTAGAACAGGGACACGATTATAAGGCCACAAGGAGTTCCAAAGCACGAAGAGATTTAATCCGCATTTTCTAATCTCTGAAAGCAAAAAAAGTAAAAGAACATTTTATCATTACCTTCTGCTCATGCTGAAAATGAAAATTCAACTGGCAGAGCACAATAGAGAAGTACGATTGCTGGTAGCAACAAGTAACTCCAAGAAGTTACCTGGGTTTGTTGCAGTTAATCTAAAACTCAGGAATATTTAACATGGTTTGGTTTTTTGTTTTTTGGTTCTTGTTTGTTTGTTTGTTTGTTTTTCCCTTTTAAACTCAAGTTTTCACCACTTTCCAATATTGAATGATAAATCCCTTAAAAATTAACACATTAGAAAAGAAGGTTAGGGAAACATTTTCTCAAACTTCTGTGAGGAATTATTTTGGAAGTTGAATGAATTCTAGAGACTAGGAGAAACAAAACACTGTTACTGAATTACTCACACACACTTTTACTTGCAAGTCCCTTCTAATCTTTTTGTCTGAATTGCAACACCTGTGCATAGCCAACATTCTGAGCCAGTTTCTTTCGTATTGCCATAGGAATGGAACTTAAGAGTGCACTCGCTTTTGCTGCGCAATATTGCTGAAGCAGCCAGTTGGCTCCAAGTTAAAGCCAGACCAAAGGTCAATGTGCAGACAATACAAGCTTGATGTAACGGGTTAACCGTGAGCTCAGGCTAAGAGAACAAGGCAAGTGCAGCATTTGAATCTGTTCACCTTACATCTCAGTCCCCATCTTCTTTTTCTCAGCACGATGGGCCTGCTCTCCTGCACAGCTGGCTGAGCGGAGCCACAGCCCAACAACAGACTCAATTCTCTTCCAGATTTGCATCTCTTCTGTCCCCTCTGGGGGTGCAGACAACTGCGTCCAGACACTAAAACTTCTTAAAGCAAAGTGACACCCAGTATCTAAACAAAATTCCTAAAGCAGTGTTTCTTAGAACAAAAAAAAAATTATGGAGATAATGGATTAAAAATTTTAAGACATTAAACAGCTATATACACAGCTACTTCTCCTCAAGTCTTATGCTCAAATAGCAACTTCTTCAGATTCACTTCAGATCCTCTTTTCAATCTTTCCTCCTGGACCAGCACAGGCTCCTTTTTCTTCTAATAAGTATTCTGGTTGTTTTGGGATTGTGTTTTTTCTTTCTTTCTTTTTTTGGGAACAGTTTCACAGTCTGTCAGAAAGACATGGTGTCACTTTGGGCCAGAACACACACAGGCTAAATATATGCCAAAATTCTGCTCCTCACTATGTTAGTTGGCAGATTTACACACACTCCATGCCTTATGGACAATGAGGTGAATTAATACAAATTGTCCTTTTGTCACTCCTAAGAAAAATCGAAGGGAAGTTAACTGCTCATCCTCCGACTTTAGAGAGAGAGGCCTAGCTCTCAGTTCTCCAAAATCTGACCTTGGATGAGCTAGATTCCACACTACAGAATTACTGTAACTCAGTAAATGTGAATGATGATGCTAAATCCACACCATTAGGATAGAAACAAGTTTGAACCTGTCCTTCCTACAGTCTCCCTGAAACAACTGAACAAGGAGAGAGCATACCACTGGAAGAGTAAGCCGGAGAAGGGAAGTGTGACAACCGTCGCCTCCCGTCAGCCCCAGTAAGCTTCAGAAAGTACCATAAGGCAGAAGACCTCCCTGTCCTCCTGCTGCATCCTGGTTGCCACTTGCTTATAGCCCTTCCACAGAGCTATCTGTACTCTGGGTTTTGGTATTTATACTTTGTAGCTCCAAGCACACAACATTTTGACAATATTCAGCCACTGTTAAGGCCACCAAAAGGCAAAAGGTCCTTTGGGAAACGCTCTTTGCTCCACACAACTGAAGTCTTGTGCTGTGTATTTGGTTCTAATACACAGAAGCAGGTAACTTTCATAGGTGACCAAAATCATTACAGTAATGGTGGTAATCAGCAAAAATTACACAAACATACATTTCTTTCCTTTCCTTTTTAATATCACTAATTGCAAATAAGCACAAAGCCAAAAAGCTATTTTGTATTACTTACCATCTTCTGGAACGTTAACTGAAAATATTTAGATGGATTAAATGTTCAAACATAAAAAGAATTTACTGTAACTGACTCAGGCATGCATTTCAGGAAGCTTCAGTAATACATTTCTCATTTTGAAGTGAATGTTTTTTTGCTTATGAAATAATAATTATGTAAGTATAATCCTGATGATACAGAACCTAATCTTAGGGAGGTTATTTTGAGCATCTCCAAATTTGAGTACATTCAAAACTTTAGACCATGAAAAAGAACCACTAATTTCAGTCTATATTCAGGCTCAGATTTTTGAAACTGTTCCCTCACTTTCTACTACTTCCACAACACAAAGTTCTAAAGCAACCTGCATCTAACAACAGTCTTCATCCAGTTTCCGGAATTTTTTTAAATCATCAAATCATCTATGCAAGCAAACCTAAAAACATATCCTAAGGGGGAAAAAGTATGTCTTTTTACAGAGGAAAGTGTTACAAACAAACATGGATCTGTTTTTACAGATATTTAAGTTAAAGACGTGGGCTGGAATCAAATGCTCTAAATCAGTGCAGCAATTTCATTTTCTATCAAGTGAGCACATGAAGCAACGAACTCATTCTACCCAGTGTCGCTCCCATTGCCATTATGCCAAAGACTGCATTTCAATACACACCTAAAAAACAGAACAGACTTTTAAGCTTTTGACTTAAAATCTATACAAAATTCTTTGGATGCAGCTATGTAGAGCTCTTCAGTGAAGTTTTCAGGTTACAGTAGTCTTACGCTAAACACATTGTCATTTACCGACCCAAAATATTTGCTTGCATTTTGAGAGGCAGTAGTTTGCTGGCTAATAAACCTTAAGCTGTCTAGACAACCCGCATAGATTTAGATTGTAAAGTCAAAACAAATCTCTACAGCCACCTACAGCACATTACACTCCTCCAGCTTCGTGTTGGACAAAGCCTGTCCCAATAGTCTCAGGCTCCCATGGGTTCAACCACAACTGCCAGAGCCCAGACAGGAACATTCAGGGTGTTAGAAGTGTGTCAAAGTATCAAAGTCCAAGAGTCACAGAATAAAGACAAGCCTTGAATAAACACAGATAAAACAAAGCTTAACTAACTTTGCTCTTTGGTTACCAATAAAACCAAATAAATCAAAATATCCACGCTCCCATCATGCATGAAAGACCTTACAGAGCCTACTTCATTACTAATAACAACAGAAACGGGTTTTAGAGTTGACATTTTCCTACACAAGACTCAAGATGAAGGCTCTTTTTCTTGAAAGAGATAAATATTCATTTTGTGATTTCTAATAAACCTGAAATCAAATCAAGTTTGAAAAATAATATTGAATCGTTTGTAGTTGTAAGAGCATGGGTTTTTTGTGAATTTTTAAAGCTGTGAAGAAGCATACTGCAAGGAGTAGATGTGTTTTTCACCTTAACACTAGATTATCCAAAGTTTGTTTTCAGTCTTAACACTGCATTAAGAAGGAGTTTTGCATGAATATAGAACATCTATGTTAGTATAATCTAGCTCAAGTAAAGCCAGAAGAGCTTTAGTTATAGGAATGCATTTACATGTTAAAAATTAAATCTTATAATAAAAGAATTTATTTGCAGTCACCAGAAATGTCTGGGGTTTTTTTAATTCTCATATTGCTACCAACACCATTTCCAGGATGTTACTAACAATGACATAATATCTTGAAGGTAATAAACTTATTTTTAATCAAACAAATCCTAATGAAATTGTAAAAAAAAAAAAAAAGTTAAATGCATATACATCTGGGGATGGTGAAGAGAAGTGACCTTCATAAGCCCCATTTGCACGTAAAACTGATGCATTTGCTGTATTTAGTGCAAGTACAAGCAAAGGTTTACTAATTTACTATTGCATATCATAACACCGAATAATTAATCACTTGCGCAAAATAAAACCAGGTGAGGATTTGTTCATCAATAGAAAGACCCTCCCTGGCCCATACACTCACACCACCTTTTTCAAAAAGAACAGAACAGCACTTTGCTCTGAAAAAGCACTAAAGGGCCTTTATTCACAGCAGGAAAAACATATATACATTTGCCACATTTTCTCTCATTTAAAAAAGTGACACTAAAGCAGCTCTTAAAGTCAGCGATCGCCTGGGCTAAGCTGGACTCATACTTAAGCATTCTTTTGTTGGATCAGATTTTCATCAAAAGATCCAGGGAAATTGCTAGAAAAATGTGTAGCTTCATGGCTGATAAGGAAAAGAAATACTTTCAATATTGTTCAGAAGAAAGAAGAGTTGAGGGCACATTTGCAGAACAAGAAACCAAAGTTAGCCCAGCACTCCCCTGAGTAATACTTTCTGCTTCTCAACAGGGCTATTTATCCTAAAAGTTATGCTGCTGTGATGCATCTGTAACTGTTTGATAATCTAAGCACCCTCATTCAAAGCTCTACAGGGGCAGCGCATCATGTTATGTAGATATAACCTAAATGTTAGCAACTGGAAAAAAGATAACACATTACAGGTGTTTGTAAAAAGACAGAACAACAGCTTCATCCACTGTGTTTCTTCTGTTAAACCAACAGAAGTGTCTTGCACTGGGTTTATGCTGGAATCTGCTTCTTTTTAGGAAAGTCGCAAGGACTAAACATGGCTATAGTCTCTGTTCTTGACAACAGCCACAGTAATTAGCAGGTTTTATTATTATGCATGATATAGCAAATATGAAGTTGTAAGATAACAACTAATGATTTTTCCCAGCCATAAAATAGTAGAACCACTGTAAGGTCCTCAGAGATGAACCATTCAAAAGTAGAACGGTGGCCAAACTCCAGGATTTTTAAGATACCATATATAGCATTCCATACGTGGCAAGAGAACAAGGAGTACATTTGTCCTGGTTTCAGCTGGGATAGAGTTAATTTTCGTCTTGGTAGCCGGTATGGGGCTGTGTTTTGGGTTTAGGATGAGAACAATGTCGAGGATACACTGACGTTTTGTTCTTGCTAAGTAGTTGCTGAGTGGCGCTCACAGTGGTGAAGGACTTTTCAGCTGCCCGTGCTCTGCCGGGTGCACAAGAAGCTGGGAGGGGGCACAGCCAGGGGAGGGCTGACCCAGACTGGCCCAAGGGCTATTCCATACCATATGACATCATGCTCAGTATATAAGCTGGGGGAAGAAGAAGAAAGGGGGGGACATTGGGTATGATGGTGTTTGTCCTCCCAAGTAACCATTACGCGTGATGGAGCCCTGCTTTCCTGGAGATGGCTGAACACCTGCCTGCCGCTGGGAAGTAGTGAATGAATCCCTTGTTTTGTTTTGTTTGCGTGCACAGTTTTTGCTTTGCCTATTTAACTGTTCTAATTTATTTTGCTTCAATTATTAAACTGTTCTTATCTCAACCCACGAGTTTCCTCCCTTTTACCCTTCTGATTCTCTCCCCCATCCCACTGGGAGGGAGCGAGCGAGCGGCTGCGTGGTGCTTAGTTGCTGGCTGGGGTTAAACCACGACAACATTAAAATATAATATTTGGTATTCTAAAAGTAGAATCAAGTCTACGAGGATTATGATACTGTCAACAAGCAGTGTATTTAAGATGTTATTGTGACTGACAGTCATGCTACATTACATTTCTTTACAGGCTCCTTTGGTCAAGCTCCTGTGACAACATACCTGACATCTGTCACCTTCTGTAAATTAGCTCAAAACTATTAAACTAAGATTAATAAGAAAGGATCCAAAATTAAGAAATTTAGCAATGCTTACATGGTGTGAGCATCTTGTAACAGGGAAAAGCTCACTTTATCTTTTATTACTGTAACTTCAAAGAATAGCAAATTTAATACATATCTTCTGAAACCATAATATTTGCTAAATAGAAAACATATTTTCTATCTGGGGTAAGAGGCTGTTCCATAACTGTGTATTCACACTTGGTTTGAGCATCTGAAACAAGCAGTTGGAAGCATCTTTCAATTCTAGTGTACATCTTTACAAGCCTGGCTAAGAAAATGACAGCAAACAACATATTTCATGAGCAAACAGCTCACTGGATGCAACTCCCATAAATCACTGGATCATTTGCCAACTTCTGAAGGTTCAGTCTGGACATTAGAAACAGCTTCTTGATTAACATTACTGCAGTACTGAAACAGGTTACCCAGGCATGTCACGGAATTTCCAGTGCTGAAGGCTCGCAAGATTTGGCTAGACAAAACCACAACTGAGCTGACCTAACATTGACAACAGTCCTGCACTGAGCACAAGCTTGGACTAGGTGACCTACCCTTCTAACAAATCTTCCATGATTCCACAAATTCACAGGAAACAAGTATTTCATGCAGAAACCTTATGATTAAGATACATGAAACATTCCAACAAGATGTACTCTAGTTTTTAATTTCTGGCTTGGTAAAAATCCTAAGTTCAAGATTCCCCTCCCCCCGCCCCGTTAGTTTCTGAGCTCTCTGATAGCACACAAACCATTAAGATAATCTTTGACTATAGCAACAAGCTGTTTTCTCTTAGCAGTAATCATCAAGCTCCAAGATGTTGTTCACTACATTATTTATGGTGCAAGTCTCAGTAGTTTCAAGTGCACTAGACATAATGTACTTCTGTTAGGGGAAAATTAGTCAAGTGTATGCTGTTCTGCCCAGAAGCAGCCTGTCTAGCACTTCTGTATGGGCAGCTAACTTTCAAATGCCACTTTGAGTGGCAAAAAACTTGAAAGTAGTTTTCTGACAAACCATCTTCAAGAACTCTTTGGCCTCTTTGAAACAGAGGTCATGAATTCCTTTCAAACCTCAGCTTTGATCTCTCTAACATCCACAATTAGTGCAGTATGCTGTAGAAAACATTTTAAACCCAGAAACAGATTCTGAAATATACACGCACTCAGTTTCTGAATGTGAAGAAATCTTGAATCTCAATGATTGCAGTGAAGTACCAGCACATCAAGTCATTTAATGTTTTTGAACCTCTAAATTAAGCTTTACTCGGCCTACATTTAAGACTTGATTCTACTGAAAACAGGATTCATTCAAACCAGAAATCTTTGGACCAATGCCATCATTCATTAAGGGAGTCATGAATGAAATGGAAGTCAACAATTCCGGGTTAATTACATAGAAGAAATCCACTCCCCCCTTTCTGTCTCAAGTCAGCTTCTACTGGTACAGAATAGCTCCAATACAGGGAGCACCTTACATGCCAACGTGCACATCCAGAATGCAAGAGCTCTAGAGGAAATAAGTGGGGAAACATTGCAACTATAACTGCCAGAACTTTAAATCCTCTCTCCACAAGTGTTCTTAAGGCCAGATTATTCTTGCTGCCAGTGGCAGTTCTGGAATTCAAACCTTACTAGTATAATGAAGAAGAGTGACATGAAGGTAAAAGACTTGGGGAATGAGAACAATACTGCGGTATAGCTTGTGTGCCTCTTTCCTCTTATAAGACAGCCTGCTGATGTGAAGTCAAAAGCATACAAGTCTGCAACATGCTCAGAGAGGCCAGAGTGACATTTTTAGTTTAACTTTTTCTTTTAGGTCTCCTAGTTTCCATCAGTTCAGGTATCTTAGGTGACAAGAAGAATACTAGAAGAGCCTTCAAGTCCCAGCTTGCAATCCTAGAGAGAGGAATTAGCATGTCAGCACTCAAAGAATGCAAATTTGCACCAGGCTGGAATGAATTCCAGCGTTCAAGAACAGTGACACAAATACCTCAACTGTTACCCTGTCTCTCTTTGACAAAGGGTCTCTTTTCTTTGCTAAGAACTGCAAGGCTATCAGAGAAGCAAGTCCTGAAGCATTTAGAAACTTATAGATCCAATGCAAACAACCCCACCTCAAAAAAAGTCAGCTAACATAGTGAAAGGCAATGACTACAGACTAGGTCTCAAAGAAATAACAGCTACTTACTTGGAAAGTATAGATAAGTTCTTGCCATCACTGCAAACTGAAAGGAATTTGAAGCTTAGCCTATCAACCCAGATACTCTCACAGTTAAGACCTATATATGCTTACATTTGAACTGGACTTGCATTGCTTTTGATCAGCTTGAAGGATTTCCCTCAACTTCAGGTGATTTATTGTTTAGCAATCTAAATAGGGTTGGTAAATACAGCACCATTGCTCACTGACTGATTTTAAATTATTGAGACAGGCAGGAAAGTAGCATATGTCAGACACCCTAGAGTGCATTCATGCAACAAAATGTCACCTTTTCCCTTGCAGTAAACACTGTCTCTCTCCCTCATTAATAGAGCATCTGCTTTGCTGAGATGTCTCCTTGCTTTGCAATGCAACCACTACTAGCATTTGTTCTGTATTTGCTTTAAAAAAAACCAAACATATACTTTGAGTAAACCTCCTCTTTGAGGGCAGTGGCAAGTTAAGAAAGGTAATTAATAAAAGAAAAAGGTTACTCATCCAACCTACACGTGTTGTGGTTTTTGTGTTTTATTGGGGGGGTGGGGGGTCCCCTCCTGTAAAGATAAAATTCTACAGAGGCAGGAAACATGCAAATCAAACAGGCTGTGGTTTAAGTGAACTTGAAATTATTAAGTTATTTCTCAGTTAAATCTCAGTTCTTTAATACAAATTGCTCACCATATTTCTTCTAAGACAATTTTCTAATTCAATAGTAATAAGAATATGAGGACCCATAAAAGGTGTTTCAGAACTACATCGTATCTCTCGAGGTGAAAACGCTAAACTTCATGCCACAGCCATAAAGCAGCTTCTCTGATAAAACTTTGTGACCTATTTTACAGTTCCTTCCCTGGCTGGTAAAGGATTTGTGAAAGGACATGCATGTCACTTTCTCAGTATCAAGACAGTAATAAACTGTCAGTTAAACTTTTAAATTGACAGATTTTATTAAGTTTGCATATTTGCATTAACCCCTTTGAAAAAAATTACCAGTGCAGAAAAATATAGTTCTCGGAGCCTGATTCTGACTTCCTTGAAAATCAGTATTAAAAATGAATACTATCTTTAAAGGCAGTAATTACACTATTTGAAAAAGGCCCAAGGAGAGGTCAAAAATAAGCACAAAATAAAGAGAATTTAGGCTGTAAAAATGCTATAGACAGGCACATATATACACTTGCATATACATTGAATTGAACAGCTAGAAAATCTGTGATAAGAAAATGCCAGATATATCAATAAGTAGTACAGTGCAGTTAAAATACATGATGAAATTGTGTTAAAAATGTGATCTGTGTGATACATACCCAGACAAAACCAACTGAAAGAGCAACAAGATTTTTTTTTTTTTATCATCTAAGGTTATCAGCTTTTGAGATTCAGCATGCAGTCCAGAGCTGTAATCCAGCCACACTTTAAAAGCTCAGATACCAATTAGATTCTCAGATACAGATGCCTCCCATTAGTCAAAACTGGTCTTCCATCTGTGCCTCATGATGAGCCTGCAATATTTGTTTTGATAGCAACTTCACAATTACCTGTGTCTTTGTCACCTCACAGCAAGCCTACTGCAATGCAGTCAGTGACAGGTTACAATTCAAATATTTTAAAATGCTCCATTAATGCTTTCTTTGATATTTCAGTTAAGCTGATGTCACATTTCTAACGTTTCAAAATGATGTATTTTCACCTTCAGGATAGAACAGTTGTAAGGGCTTTAAGAGGACCAGCAGCCTGCATGGTTTCCAACAGTCTATCAAGGAGGTTTTATTCCTAAAGTCCTAAATATTTGGACCTTCTTCCAATTTGTTTCAATATTTTTATCCTTTTTAAACATAGTAAATCAAGAAATGACACTATCAAAGCATAAAGTTCCCTGCGAAATTCATTCAAAAAAGCTTATGAACTTATCACCATGCAGGACCTGCACACCAGCTAGGAGATACAGCTGGCCAGTAGCTGCTACTTCACATGCACCCTCTCACACCTATCTTATCTTTTCACTAGAATGCAGGGTGAAATAACTTCCAGGGAATTTCAGGGATTTTTACACCTTTAGAAAAGGGCAACTCTGAAGATTGAAAAAAAAAAATTATGGGACACAAACTTTAAGACTTTGTTGCCATGGCACACCCCTTCCACCTCTGTCCCCAGCTCCAGCCGTTCCAAGGAGGGAACTACTCATAGAAAGCAAAAGCACTTTGTGTACAAAAGCTTTTGTGGATTTTTGTTTGGTTGTTTTTGCACCTTTGGTTTTTGGGTTTTTTGGGGGGTTTTGGTTTGTTTTTAACAAAAATTAGAAAAGTAAAAAGCCCAAAATTTCTACCGGTAGAGGAGACAGCAAGTCAGGAGAAAGGGTAGATTGTATTACAAACACACACCCTTTTACTTGTGCATTTATGAAGACTTAAAGCAGTATATCTGAAAGACAACCGAAAACAGGCAAGTTTCCTCCTGCTCAAACTGTCTTTTACAATAATACCCCTTCACTAGACTACAAGTTGAACCTATAAGCAATTCACACTCCTGACTCAAGCAGAGCAGCAACACATTTTCTACAGTAAAAACCTAATAGGAAGAGGCAAGCCTACTGCTTTTGGGTAATTTGATTTTCATTGCTTCTAAAAAATCTGTTCATTCATTTGCCTCTTACTTGACTTTCACACAGCTAAGGTTTGTGCCTTTATCCGCTTCCATGTCAAGCCACATTTGCAACTACCTTTGAGACAATGCAGCCATGATATCATTAGGTTAAAGAACCTTGACACTGGGATTTTGCTCACACATTTCTGAAAAGGATGGTGGTGTTCTTGTTGCCTGATACATACTCCTGATGGGAGTTTCCATCACATCACTGCTTGTTAATAATCACAGGTGCATTAAAACCTGCATTCAGATGGGAACTTTGCTATTTACTTTTTCTGCAAACTCAGCTTGTTTGTAGGCACCAATTACACTTATGTAAAAAAATATTTCCATTTTGAGATCTCAGGAATACCACAAATAGGACATACAATGACGAATATTTGATCGTTTCCCTGACTATACTTTTCATCCTATTGATCCTTCTTCCGCTGTCATTTGCCCCAGGTCTTTCACAGCACACTCTTGTTGACCTACTGAATATTCCAACTGTTTTAAAAAAATGTCTCAGAGTCTGCTGTCATTGAATTAACTGGATTTTTTTACTACTTAATTTACTCTAAGCAAATGCAGTGAGGCCATCTGGAAGCACCTTTGAGAATTCTGTTGCTTTTCCATACAGATGCACGCTTGTATGGTCTTCTAGCTCTTGTGAAGACCACGACCTCCCAAGAACGCAGTGTGTCCAGTGGCAAGGAAGCTTCTTCAAAAACTGCCATTTACACAAATAACAATAGCAGGTGCAGTTATACTAGCGATATAAAAGTTACAAGAGCTAACCATATCTAAATTTAGGTCATGAGCTCATCACAGCCAAGTCAGAAGTAAGTTCTTGGAAGAATATTGCACAACGCCATGGGTACAGTACAGGCAAAGAGAACTGATGCCTCATTCTAAAGCAGCTAGTCATTGCTACTTAATTTTATTAGTCCTTGCCATGATTCAGGACATAGCCATATCAGGTACTGTACAGACACAGAATTAAATAAATTCACCACAGCAGGAACCCTACAGTGAAGGGAGATCCTAGCTATTAAGAGGAACTTGGCAGTAGTTGTGGGGGTACGTTGTCATTCAGTTTTGACTACAGAGACTCCAGAATTGTCATGATAAAATTTGGTTTAGATTTACTCACATGCAGTGTAAGTCACTTTACATGTACGACTACCACCTGTGCAGATGGACTGCAAACTTGCCAAATCAAGGCAACAGTGGCAAATACCCACTTTAACTTCTAATTAAATGACTACCAGGTGCAAACAAATGACAGACCAGGCTCATGATCTCATTCCTTATTCAGTAGTACTACTGAATTACAGTTCTTCCTTTCTTTTGTAGGGATAAATCTTCAGCCAGCTCTCTTCACAATTCAGCTTTGAAGATGCTCACATCAGCAGATAACATGATCTGTGAAAAATGGCTTTTTTGGGGACTGATTCAGTAGCCACTGAAGTTAGTCCAGAAATGGCTTCATTCCCTAGAATACAGGCATCACTGTTTCAAATTTTTAATTCCTATATCCTTTCAATAACCACAGAAAATACCAGGAAGCGATTAAGTCACTTAGAAACCATTTTAAATACAGAATTCAAGTGCTGCCTCATAAAACCTAAAGATTAAACTTGCATGTTATTTAAATGTTATTATAACAGTATGTTATAATGTTATTATAACAGTAGAAGAAATACTACATTTTCCACACCTCTTGTTTAATTTCTACAAGGTTATTTTTTATTGCAAGATGAAAGACTAATATAGAAGTTTTACTGTAACTTTAGTTGTATGTTGGCAGGGACAAGAGACTAGCCTGCCAACTGAGACTTCATCTGCTTATAAGCATATTGCAAATTTAGTTGTGATATTAATTATCTCTCAGATTATTTTATTATCATTTGCTCTTAAGCTACATCTCTTTTTCACCCGATCTATTGGGTTTTACGTTATTTTAAAAAAATAACTTTCTGACTATGCTGATACAGCAGCTGACAGTTGGACAAATACAAGTCAAAAATAAGCATTTCACTGTAAATAAGAGTATAAGTACTTCTCACCAGTTTAATTATAATATACTGGAAGAGATAAGTGATTGCTTTTCATGAAGAGGAACTGAAACGCTAATTAGCACTGTTTTAACAAGTGTTTCAGTTTATACAAGTGTTTACTGCCAACAAAAAAGGATTAATATAGCTCTCCTTTTGTACAGTTGCATTTAAATTTGCTGCTATACTGTCTTTATACAGAGCTTGTTTCTTCTTGGAAAGCCAGTGTGGTGGTGTATGCATCAATAATTCTTCTAGCTTCTTCACTCTTGAACAAAAATAAGTCAGTGAAGTGATGACTCATGCAATAGAGCTTAAATACTTTTATTCCTACTGATCTCCAGAGTTCAGATTTCCAGTTTGATATGATTTCTTGTCCAATTTATTGATTTTCATATCATCAGTTAAATAAGCACATGGCCTTTTTGATATCAAGCACATTCATTTTCACAGAATCTGCATTTCTTTCCACAGCTATGAAGTTCTTTGTATGACTACATCCATAGCTTGGTTCCTTACACCTCATTCATGGACGGACTTGCCCACAAACAATTCCACATGAATGACCCCTTGATTGATACCCTGTTCAAAACAGGATATCCCTGTCCAAATGTACTCCTTCCCAAACTATGTAAAGCACCAGTTTCTCATTTCTATCTATTTCCTTCCTCCTCAGCTCTGTAGGTCACAATACATTAACCTTGCATGTGATACGCACGTAAGCCATGTGCAAGACACACACTTTTCAGACAGATGTGGATGAAACAATACAGGTATACCTTGAATTAATAATTTGCAATCAGTATAGTAGATAGCTTTGAACTAGCTATTAGCAACAAAGAGCTCAGCATGGCTTCCAAAGCTTGCTCAAGCAGTACAAGTTAGCTTGCTAAAGTTGTGTTGTGACAGAACTGGGCTGTTACTGGTCTCCCACCTCCAATGTGCTGAACACTGCATCGCCATTGCAGTTCCAGCCAGCCAGGACCGCTACTTTGGTCCATGTACTTACAAACTAATCTATGCAAGGTCAGAGAGGACCACTACTTCAGCTCCAGTTTAGATTAACAAAATAAACTTATAAGGCTCTAAGACCTCTCAAATCCTATCTACGGAGATCTCCCTTGATTTATTTGGAGAGCCTGGTAGGATTGTGCATATGAGACCCATTCTGTCAAGTCTGTTCTTGTTTCCAATTCATTTCTTACATAGAAGTGTCAGTTCACAACTGACAAACCATACATGTTTTGGTACTCACCTGTCTTCAGTCTTAATCCTTAAAAGTGAATCAAATACAGTAATCCTTCAGCTCAAAAGCTATCTCATTTAAGATCATAGGTTTCCCTACAGACAGGAGTATCCTCTATTAGTCTTCTAGTAACCCACCTGCATACCCATCAGACAGCAGCATCAGCTGCTGAGATTCTGAGGTGCCTGGCTTTAAGACTCAGGATCTGCTCCCCCTAGAGTTAGTGGACTATCATGTATTGCATGAAGCTGGGTATTTCATTCATAACACATCGTTGACTAAAACCAGCATCTCTCCCAAAAGGAAGAAAGACAAACAGCATGCTAAAAATTTTACTCTGAACATCTGTTGCAAGTGCTTAGAAGATAGAAAAGGTAAGCTTTGGAACCCCAACCAATTTCAGTTTGGCAAAGGAGAGCTGTCTCAGAAAACTTAAGTCCTTTCAGGTTTCAGGAAAGCCAGCAGCAAGGTAAAAATCTAATTCTCTGCTCACACTTCTCCCCCAGATACCAGGTTGGCAGACAACTTGATGCTTAAGTAGTTCTACTTCTCAGAGGACTTCCATAGACTGCCTCTTTACAAGAACATAGAAAGAATGTTTAATTATGTTGGAAGGCAATTCAGCTAGAGCCATCACGAAAGAGCACACCCCAATAAACCTATATAAAGAAAAGACTTCACAATTCTATGTTCCCTTTACAATGATGGAAAACACATGTCTTGTAATACAAACTCTGGACTTGCAGCACAGGACACAGCACACCAAGTCACAGCAAGGGCAAAGGTGTTTACGTTTGAATGCATTAGTGAAATCTCAAGAAACAGAGCACAGAATTTGCACGGAAGCACAAAAGGACACACAAGGGTGAGGACCACCCGAAACGCATGTTACTTTCTTGCAAACTCCCTTCAACAGTTTGCCATAAAAATCTAAGTAGAAATTGAATATAAACTATAGACTATTGCTGAGTCTGCTGTATGCAACATGTTAATTTCACTCTTAATTTAAATTTCAAAGTGCTCACATTTGCAATAAATGTCTATTTATCCACCCAGAAGTGCCATCTTACCAGCTAAAATTCTAAGAACATGTGCAAAACCATTCAAAAAAATCAGTAACTGTCCACCACTGAACTTGGCATAACACCAGGTGCACAAAGTAAAGATTTTAATTGCTAAAAGTGTGAGCACACCTGCTTTACTCCAGCTAGCACAAAGCCATCTTTTTGAAGACAGGAGTAGCTTCACCCTTAGCTAATTCACTGTTTAGCAAACAAGGTAGTATATTGGAGCCAGCACAATTATACCCATCAGCACTATGGTTACTCCAGATTTATTTGCACATTTTTATCAAGACTAATAGAGCCCTTAAATTTTCATGACTAGCTGCTTGTGATGAGGGCCTATTTTCTCCCTAGCTACACTACATTTTATAGGCTACCATCTGGCCCTGTAAAAGCAGCCTTACAGAGACAGAAATAAAGCAAACTTTCATAGCTTAGGCCCATAGCAAGAATAAAAGTTAAAACTGCTCCTTCTACTCCTGAAGCTATTTTTAAAACTACTTATCCCAACATGCACATTACTTATCATTTATATGATACCCAACAGGCGTTATGCTAAAATGAGATTTTACTCTGTATTAGGTGATTGTATCTTGTGCAAAATGCTTGCTAGCTACCAAAAAATGTTTGCTATTCTGTTCTGAATACCTGACTCCGTAACACCAGGAGCATTTGTTTGACATGAATATGTAGATATGTGAAAATCTATGTTCAAAACAAGACAGACTATGATGAAAGGTCAAGTTTGATGGGCTGGAAAAAAGCCTTAAGGCTCCTCTTCAAATCAAGTTTCAGTTTTCTTCAAAGGTCAATGTCACTGTGACCTATTTTAATTTTCTTCATTAGTAGGCCTCAGGAATGCTTTGAAATATTATTGTTCTAAGCATTTGGGGAAAACCTTAAAACTGATAAAAATTTATTACTGCATGACCAGCACAATGGAGCCTCCATAGCATGTCAGTTCCTGTGATTAAAGAGGCTTCTCTATATCATACCTCTTTGCATCAAAATTTAGAAACAGTTTCAGTCTTTCAGTGTTCCAAAAAAACACTATCAATATGCTCACAGTCTAATCAATATTCCCCCAAGTATAACAAATCTTTTTCACATAGCATTTCAAGTAACCTGATTTTTTGTTTTGGGATAAGCCAATGATTTTTATACTCCTAGTGCATACCAGTCAATGGTCATTAGAGCACTCACATGAGAGAAATCAAGATGGTGCTTATTTGTGACTTTTTCCCCAGGAGGCTTCCTCAAGCATCCCGCAAAGATGTCATATCCTGTCTGTTCAAGTCCGATATAACTACTGCATCAACTGGCATAGAATCATAAAGGTTGGAAAAGACCCTTAAGGTCATCGAGTCCAACCGTTAACCTAGCACTGCCAATAAACCACCACTAAACCATGTCCTCAAGCACCACTTCTACCAGTCTTAAATACCTCCAGGGATGGAGACTCAACCACTTCCCTGGGCAGCCTGTTCCAATGCCTGACTACCCTTTCGGTGAAGAAGTTTTTCCTAATATCCAACCTAAACTTCCCCTGGCGCAGCTTGAGGCCATTTCCTCTCATCCTATCACTTGTTACTAGGGAAAAGAGACCAACCCCCACCTCCCTACAACCTCCTTTCAGGTACTTGCAGAGAGCAATAAGGTCTCCCCTCAGCCTCCTCTTCTCCAAACTTAACAACCCCAGTTCCCTCAGCCACTCCTCATAAGACTTGTTTGCATCACAGATAAGATCCATAATTATCAACTAAATGTACTAGATAAGGCATTTCCTAAGAATAATGAGATATGTAGATATGAAAGACTTCTTTAGTTTTACTCAAGTTTGTGACAGTTTAGGAAGAACTACACAAACTGTACACTACTGCTACTATTACACAAACTACACATACTGACTGTATGAAGCTCATTTCTCTTTCATGTTGTAGGTAAGCAGAGAGTTCAATCTAGATCTCAGTATCCTGCCTGATTAATAGTTTGAAGACTCAACTTTTTTATTTCAGTTAATCCACCCTTCACTCCAAAGTCATTGATTCCCTTGAAATACTTTGCAGTAAAGGCAGGAAGAGGAGGAAAGATACAGTGGGCATGCACGAAGCAGTTAAATCCTTACCCAGAAACTGATTAAACAAAAGTCGGTTCTAACATTTTCCCCTTGCACAAATCCTATTTAGGAAGGGATCTAGACCAGGCATTGTTCCTATCCAGTTACATATCTTGTAACTACATGCCTTGGTCACAGGAGTAGCTATGGCAAGATACAAGTTAGAGAGCTTTCACTTCACTTACCTTAATAAATCTAAACAAGATAGCTACACACATTTGTCTACCCTGACCAAAAAAACTCAACAAAAATGCTTTTATGGCAGGTGTCTCCAGATAGGCCTAACATTTTCTACTTTGTTCTGAAGTTTAGAAATCATACTTGTATGATTTTATTGGGGAAAAAAAAAAAATCTTGGGGCATGGCAGGGTAAAACATCATGATATGCTATTATCTTTTTATATTAATTACCTTCCAAAAGTGTACAGTTCCCCTGAAAATTCACAAAGTTCTTTACCATTAATATCAATACACATCACAGTCAGACACCTTAACATGAGAAACTAAAGGTCATGATCATCTTATTCCCTGATGTACTGAGTACAATTCATCCCTTGTTTTAAAAAGAATGTTCATATCATTTATACAATAAGAAGCTTTTATAAGTGGCATTTGAGTGCTTTGCAACTTCAGGGAAAGAGATGCACACAGGTTGAGATAAATATTTGTTTTATCAGTAATTTAATGCAAGGCAGCTGTGGCATAACCTAACCCTTAGACAGGGTGACATCTAAACAATGACATCTCTCCCCCTCTCATTGGGAAATTGTTTGTTCCCTCTTCCATTCAAGTACCTCCAGAGCATTTGAGGACAGCACCTCTTTGCATCAGCACCTGGCTAATTTCAATGCACTTCGTAACATTAAACATCCTGCTACAGCAAGAACATACATCAGACACCTGAAAGCCATTACAGCAAGAAAGCCAAGTACTCCTCAACTCCAACACCTGTAGGCTACACAAGGCTATTTTGCAGATATAGAAGAGGCATGGGAAAGGGATGGGCATTCATAGACTACATAAGCAACTAAGGGTTGGTTTGCTGGAGCTGGAAGTTCTGCTTGCAACTCCTGAAATTCATAATTGCTACCATGCATGCTAGTGTTTCCATTATACTTGCATAGACAACTTTCAGGCTTTGCTAAGCCCCCAGTTCTCCTTCCATCAGGGAGCAGTTTAAAGAGGTTTCTCCGTACAGATTTTGAGCAACTGTTTCATCCAAGCTCACAGTTAGCTCACAGAGAAATATCTTCTACAAAAACAGAGGCCATTCTTCAAGAAGTTGCTGCAATTCCCTGTTGCAAAACTTAAATCACTAGCTCTGCTTACTCGTCCAGAACCCAGGTATAAGCTTCAGTCAGATGTATGGCTGAGCAAACAGGACAAGAACAGCACTCACACTAGAAAAGGGTTTACCATGCCTGCTTCAGAGGAAAACTAGACTTCAATATGAAGTAAAACATGCTGAATTGAGAGAACACCCAGAGAGAAGTACACAACATTTTCATTTCTATAGTCAGGTGGGGATAATTAGCTGGTGAACACAACTCAGTGGTCATTGACAGGCTTAAAAACCAAGCAAGCCTTCCTCTCTCCACTCCCTCACCTTCTCCTCTTGCCAAAGAATCTGTTTTCTCTCCTGCTGCACGCAAAGAGGCTGTGAGCATACCACAGAGCCAAATTCACCTACTCACAAACCCCTCTTGCAGGAAAGAGCAGTAATATCCAAGGTCACCTCACCATGCTAACAGCAAACCAATGTGCATGGGCATGCGTATAAAGGAGGAGGAGATTGTTCGATACCCCATAATTTACAGATATTCCCAATCATCAAAGAGTATTATGCGCATTAGCAAAAAGCACCTCCACAGGAGAGCCTGTTCAAATATGACTACAGTATTAGGGATCCAGCTATGGTAAGGAAAAAAAAAAAAAAACAAACCTCCCACAAACCACAGATATTTCTAGACTGCATTGCACACTTTTGCATAGACTCCTCTTTCTGAATCAGAACAATACCTCTAGCACTGCCACTTGATAAAGGCATCAGATATGCAGTTGTGTGACCCTTTTTACTAATAATAACCACTTTACAAAACCTACAACACAGAAAAGTACTTCCTCAGCCCTTGCATATTCCCTTTTTAGGACAGCCTTGCAATATTCCTATGAAAGACAGGCATTACAGAGTGAGCTCATCTCAAGTGGGAAATCATTAAAACTTTACCCTGGAACCCGTTTATAAGCTTCCCCTCTGTCCTCCTTCCTCTTTTATTTCCGTGGAAAACTCCTCAATACAAGCCAGTAGATCACACCTACTTTATCACAGATAAGCTACAGCTTCTTTTTTTGTGTAGCTGCACACTTAATTACATTTCTCCCCAACTTCTCTTAATGGAGTCATGTGTTCCCTCTCAATTTATATAAAGGGACAAGAACATTCATGGGGTACCTCTCTGATGTCCAGTACCAAAAATCAGAATATGTTGAAGCATACTACTACAACGCCACAAATATGCCCACACCTTCAGGATCCCCCTATCCTTTTAATTACTTTTTCTAACCCTACCTCCTAGAGCTCTTCTCAATAAGAAATGCACATGCCCTTCCTAGGAAATGTTGTCTGCCTCTTCTTCTTCCCTAGTTTCTGGAAAAGTGAGCTCCTACTTACCCTTTTCTCCTTCAATGTCCAGGTAACAAGCAGAGAGAAACTTATGTCCCACCACATTTCCCTTCAGAAAAACAGAGCCAGCAAACCCATCCTCCAGTTACCTTTGTTACTGCAGGAGAGTCAAAGACCACCAGACAATCCCCAGGAAGCCATACAAATATTAGCACGGCTTTTTTCTCCTCATTTCTAGGCGCAGGTGTCACCTGGCCTGACCACCTTGTTAGGGCCAGATGGGGAACACCTGCTCCATGGGGCAGCAGGGAGGGCTGACTCTATTTTCCTTTATACATAATGAGTCCGTAGCAGCCTCATTTGGTTTTCATAGCTTAGAAAGAACTGGAATATCCATAACTTCACTAATTCTAATGAAACCCTGCCAGATTTCCATAGGTATTTCACTTAGAGAAAGCTAATGGTATTGCTTTTTAAAAAATGCTTGTATTGAGTAACTATCTTTTACGAAGTGGCAGCTTGGGGGTTTTTTTAGCTGTTCTTAAATGATCTATGAAAACTGTAGTTCTGTGCAATCTGGAACACATTTTCTTTAATCAAATAGTATCTCACATTCTTTTTGCAGAAAAAAAGTATCCTAATTATCTCTTCTGGACCTAATAAAAACAGGGCAGTTAGTTAGTCTGTAACAATTCCATGTGCCAGGAATTGCTGAGTGGTCTTCTTTTACTGATTTAGACCTTTTGCAGATTCTGAAAAGTCAAAGATTCACTTATAGTTTATGAATCTTGAGATACCAGAAAGGAATTGACTGAATAAGTCTTCACCACCAAAACATGATGTGCTAGCACCAGGGCAACTTAATCCCAGCCAAGACTAATCTTCTAAAACAGATGATCTGAGCCAGGTTTAACTCTAGTTGGACCTATGCATTATAGTTTCAGCTGAATTATGACTTTGTAGTCGCTCTCTTTACCCAAAGCAAGGCACTTAAAGGGTCACTTGTCGTTCTGTGCCCCTCAAAAAAAAAAAAAAAAAAAAAAAAGCTGAAACAGCAAAAGACTAACAGGCTTATATCTAAAAAAAGACATAATGCTGTTGTGCACGGTTTTTTAGTTCTCCTTGATTTACAAATACACAATCCTTATGCAGCCTGGTCTAATGGGCAGCCCTGGCTTGCTTCCTCTTACCCGAAGGAGAAGGGAACCAGCTTGTTCAGTGAACTCAGCCCGAACAGTGCCTCCTCCTGTCTTTGCACCAGCCGTGGTTTGCCACAGGGACCGGTGCGGCTGCTGCTGCGGGTGGGAAGCCTGCACCTCTTGCCGCTAGTCACAAGCACTGCCCCATCCACAACCCAGCGGCACAAACCAGCTCTTTGTGTCAGGCAACAGCCGTTCTCCCACTCCCAGCAGCGAGAACAAAACACAGCCCACAAGGGATCCTAAAACTCAAATCTGTCCCATGCAGCTGACAAAATTGGACCGCCCTACAGATAGGAAACGAACATATTCCTCATCTAAGTGCCGGATTTCTTTTCATTAGATAACATACGTTTGGGATTGTTGGGAAATGTTGCTTCTTCACTTTCTTGCGAGAAGCCTAGTTACCATATGTGCATCGAAGTTATCTCATTGCCAGCAGCTGAAAAAGTGTGGGTGCCAGTGTGTGAATACCAAATAATAAAGGAATCCCCAGGAGACGTCTGATTCAATTTCCTCTGTAGTACAAGACAAACATGAAAATTCATTGTCTTGATTAGCTTTAGTGCAGGGAAACATCTTTCACAGCTGATTGTAAATCTTCTGAATGATCTCATTTAGCTTTTAACCTTACTCTCTTTTTCATCCCTGCACAGATTATTCCAGCCCAGACATTCATTTATTTAAATAGCCTAGGACATGCATATGTTGTCTCCAGTCAGAACGAGAAGCCTCTGAAGTGCACAAATAAGATGAAAAACATTATAAACATTCTTCAGAGTTTCTTAGTACAAACATATACTGCAGATCTCATTCCTAGAAATAAGAAAACTACAAGGAGCATCCCATCACAGATAAAATACGTCTACTTTCCTTAAAACTGCTCGTGTTAAAACTGGGGAATGAAGGAATAGTTTAAAAACTGGAGACTGCACCCTGTGTTTTAAATCACCTTTCTAAGGACCTCCACAATGACATAAAAGCTAATAATGTGCTAAAGCATGGTGCCAGCGTAGGTCACAGAAACCAGGGATGAGTGTTGTGATCTAACGAGACACTGGCAGCATGCTCACACAGCTCCATTATTCTTACAGTCACTGCATCTGGTTTATCTGTGCCGCCTCCTCTGCCCCTCCATTGTTTCATCTGTGATGTTTCTGTTACAGTTACCGAAGGAATTCTTCAAATGTCAAGAACTGTTACGACCAAGAGAGAAATCACTTTCTAACATGTTTTTCCAGAATTTTATTAATGCAAATGATGATGGAAATTACTGATCTGCTTTCAAAAGGCATATGGAAGATTAAATCTCAAACAGAGCATCATATCTCAATCTGGTTTCTATCAGTATTCTTCCTCATAAGTCAGAAAATCTAAAATCAAAGCTGTTACACACATCACTAGGCAAAATATGAGGAATCAAAATCTCACAAGATATAGTCCTACCTAAGATACTCTTTGGCCTTAATCATGTTTTAGAAACTTCAGTTAGTTAGCTATAAATTTTACAGAATCTTCAGGAAATAACTAAACATTGTCTCCTCAAAAGTGCAAAATGTCCAAAAAAATTGGGATGTGCTTTTTCCCACCGTCTCTTCCTAATATAAATAGGAGGCAACAAAGATCAGCAGAAATATTTTGTTTGTGTGTTTTTCATTCACACACATGTCCACAAAATCTTAGAAGAATGATGAAAACTAATGCCTGCCTTCAAATAGAATTTAAAGACTCAAAGATTCAGGAGGTCTCACTTTAATTCTTCAAATTCAGATCTAATCTAAACTAGCAACCTAGGTTTCCTCCACAGTCTGCAGGAAGAGATGGGCATGTTTAACCAACTATTCAATTCATATACCCTAAAGCCTCTCAGGATGCAATGTAGAGCCTGTGGAGATATTCTCTCTCATCATGAATGATGACAGCCCAAATGACTGGTTTAAGTTAGATATCTGACTCTTAGAAAACTAACCTACAAAAATTGTACCTAAACTCTTTATGTTAGATTTTCCATACTACCTACCCAGAGAGAAGAAATAATTAACAAACAAACAATTATTATCACCAATATATTGTCAGTGTGTCATCAAAGAAGGGCATATCCGGACAGTTTTGATAGCTGTCTGGCATGCAGATGCCATCCTGACACATCCATTACAACTGCACAGAGTGGCCATCGCACTTCCTCCTCCAGAGAGGAGGAAATCATGATATGATGTGTTTGCTGATAACTTTAATTGCATTAAAAATAATGAATATGTAACAACACAAGACCACATAAATCATTTTTAATAATGTTTTGTATACATGTTCTTACAAATGCATCAAGTACCTATCACTGTCCAGAACTTCCAGTGAGAAGCAGATGAACATTCCTCCCCAAAACCAAGGGAGAATAAAACAAACCTTCCAATCCTGATCTCAGCAGGGACTGGGAATGGCAGTAAAGGTGAAGTAGTGCTCACTCTTCTTCAAAACTAACTTCATTTTGTACACACTTTGTGTTTTTCCAGTAATTTTATTATCAAATCAATAATATAGAATATCAACAGTGTTCAGACAGTCTGAGGATACATCTCTAGACATCCACCAACCATTGTACGTGCTTGTCAATGCCAGATACACATCTGCTCAATCTGCATCAGAGGCCAAGTCTGGAGGGAACTGAGTGAAGGCTGCCACCTCTTGGTGAATTAAATAGCACAAATATCGACTTCTCTGCTGGAAAATGACACGCCATATGTATTGAGTTTACATTCATCCATTTGAAAGTATGCAATCGGTAACAGATCCTTTATGTCATACCAGTTTTAATGTAAGTTGATGTCATAAAAAAAATACCCGAAATTATATAGGGTCTTCCACAACGGCCAAGATTACCGAATTTCTGAAAGAAATGAGCTTCATGAGTTTCCATTCAGAAATATACCAAGACTGTCAAACAGTAACACCAGCCGAGGTGATGTCTTATATTCTAAACAAATGATACACAGTAAACAACATTAAAACATTCCCCATAAATTTTGTATACATAGTATGTCAAATAGATCAGATAAAGGGAGTATTTCAGATGTAACCAATCTCTACTCCAAAGTCATTGGTAAATTCCCCTTTATTTTGCTCTACTACTAACCTTTAATAGATGACAAGTTGAAATTACTTTCATATAGCATGCTTAGCACATACCGATACACGTTAACACTTTTTTCCCCCCAGCTGAAATGTAATTGCTTTGTAAAAATTGCCAATTTCTCTTTATTTTCTTCTGGTTCAACACCACAATTTGAGTGCTCCAGCTTTTTCTCTTCCTTGGCAATAGTTCTGGAGCTTTCATAAAAGTTTTGTAATATTGATAAAATCCCCAAGGCAGCAATAGCAGCACTGCAAGAGTTGCTGCTGTTGCTGTTTCTATCAAAGAAAGACCTTTATATTGAATTAAATCTAATGATGACTCTGCAAGGTCTCAATAAATATCAGCATGTATTTGAAATAACATTTGTCTTGTATTTTACATATATTACCTTGATACAGTTTGTCCTCAAGCCTTACATAGGAGAGCAATCTGACAGTGATATAATCCATGTATTTTTTTCTTCAGGTAAAATCCTATGAGGAAAATATGAAGTCAGTGCATTCAAATGCCATTTAACTCTGTTTCTGTTGCATTTCTGCTTGCTGAAGAACTGATACATTTATTCTTCTGACCAATACTAAGAAGATCAAATTAAAATGAGAAGAAAAAATTAAAATGCAACTTCTGTTTTAGTGTGAAGCAAGTGCACAATACATTTATTAGCGTGTAAACACAATTACCACAATGATGCTCCTTTTACTGACACTCCATATTTTATCTTAAGAAGTCTGAGACATAAGTACCTTCTCCTGACTGGCCAAAACCCATCCCAAGAAACATCAAGGAGGCCAGTTTGCCCATCTGCACTAATTCCCCTGGTTTTGGGACACTGGGGCAGGGGGAGGAACAAGGCTTGGTCCAGTTTTGGGAGGAGAAAGAGATGAAGCACTTTAAGACTTTGAACCAATGTCCACTGAAATTAATGACAGCCTCTCAAAAGAAGGTCAGCTGAGTCCCACCGGTTCCTTCAGAAGAGCCATAGCTAAGTAGACACGCAGTTCCTGGTTTGTCTTTAATTCCCTTTCAGGTAATCCTAAATGCCCAGTTCCTGAAGAGGTCTGTGCAGCTGGGGATTTGGGTCAAGACAGAAATGGTGGGTGGATAAATGCTCAGAGAAGTGCTTGTACTACACAGCACTATATTCATTGTTCTGCTGGGATCAAAGTTTCTGAAACAAAATTTTTTAAAATACCCATTATATCTGTTAAAGCCAGCTGTAGCAGTGAAAAACTTATGCCAGGCATCTGCAATGTTGACAGGTCTTTTTATAGGCCTACAGAATGTGTTAAAGAAAGTTTTGTCAAAATAATTGCTTTGAAAAAGGCACGCTTTGACATTGCTCATTGGCTCCAAGTTCATAGCTCGCCATGTCACATTAGGCAGTATATCCCACTTCTCTTCAGTTTAGAATAAGTGCCACCAGATATTTATGGAATAAAGAAAAATATTTTAGTATCAAACAAGTATTTAAACCTTTAATGGGATGGATTACCAGCTCTGTCTCAGAAGAGGTGTACGGACAGGTATAAATATTGTTGCTAAACTAGCACTGAAGAATTACTCCCACTATAGGCATGTCCTGCAGAATAGGAAGTGAATTAATCTGCTCATAGTGCAAATAATTTTGCTTTTTACTACAGGCCTCATTTAAGAAGCACGGTAAGTTCTGGAGCTGATTTTTCACAGAAGGTCTGCACAGTATGATTTAGCTTAACAATATCTAATTTGTCAATGATTTTTTTTTCTATCATCTTCTGCAGAGCTTTCTGACATCTAAACAAAATCCTCACTCAAGATTGTGTTTGGAGTACAGAATCACAAAAGAAAATTGAGTGTCAACATGAAGAGTTTCATTTTATAACAGCAAAGACATTCCTATGAGAATGAAACATTCTTGTAGCCTCTTAAATTCTGCTTTCTGGATTTTTGAGTATGAATTACTTCTACAGACTGAATATCTCCCTAGCAGGCATTTTCATATTATTTATAGATGGCTTGGTCTGGCATACTACATGAAGAGCTTACTCCAGTGTAAGTTCAAGAAACACACTTTCATTAGTCTAGGCAATATATGCTCTTTCCCATAACTGGCCTCTGAGCATTATCTATATTACAACTCCATATTCACATGCACCTGCCAGAGCACACAGCATTACCACGTATTAGACTTGGAGTCATCCAAGCACACAATGAAAAATATGACACATCATAGTATAAAACCGAAGTTGCCATCAAGCCAGATTGTTTTTCACCTAGCAGTTGGCCTCCATCATATTTGTGACTTGTTCTCTGGGTACTAAATAAACCTTTTCCATCCTGCTCTATAACCTCTTAACAGGGCTGACATACTTCTTGTAAAAAGCTTGAATATTTTTTCCCACACAGGCAGCCTACAACTACTCTGTAAGTATTTTTTCTAAACAGATTGATATATTAGGGGCAATTTTGAAGAGTGGCAGCCAGAGCATGTATGTAGTTTTAGTCCAATCACCTTATTCAAAAACTTGCTCCAATGCATGGACCTATCCCATCTGGAACCAGCTGATTTGAGTTTGGCAGGAACAGATTGCTTCTGAGGGGTCAGCGGGTTCCTAGGTGGAAATGAGGGTGTTCAGGGATTTCGCAGGAGGAACTACTTTTATCTTCGGAGCAAAATGAGTTTTCAGTGTAGAGATATGAGAAGTAAATGTATCACTCATATCTGAACAGGTGTTTAAAATCTTATCCTTCTAGCAATGTAGTAAAGTAGCTATGCTATTATGTCAGGCTATGCTCCCACAGCAGAATCACATCTACAGACAGTAATTCTGCAACATGGCTATCTCTATTTTAAAATAATCTAGCACAGAATCAGAGCTGGAGCTATGGATGTTGTCACCAACAATTTGTGGTGTCTAGGTGGGTGAGGCAAAGATAATCCATATGGCAGTGATAACACAATATGGAACTTAAACTTATTTCCTTAGAGAACCTGCAGCTATCTACTATAAAGGTATTTAAAAAAAACCCTGATTTTAGGTGCCTCAAGGAAAGTTTGAGTTTGAGTTATTGAGTTTTGTTTGAGTTATTGTCCACATCATTTATAATTAATTCAACAGAGAATCATCCTTGTTCATAAGCTGTATTCTGAATACTTGAACATTCTGAATATTTTTTGTTGGACATTTCAAGGTTACTTTTCTCATAAAATTTGCATTTAATTCTGACTAGACAAAGGCATCTAAATCAGTCCAAAGTCATAGTACAGTGGCTTTCTATATATATGTAAAATATGTAACTTGAATAGGTAGTAACAGTGCCTCCTCAAGTATCAAGATAATTACATGACATACTACCACTTCTCTGGCCGTTTTAGCCACTGCTCAGTAATTTTTAATATCAGCTTCTCTTGTGCTCTGACTAGCTATGAGCTGCCTAGACTAACAATAGCAGAGAGGATATTAATTTAGCACTGAAGATGCATGCTGTAGTTCGACCCAAATATATCCTATTGTTGTAGGATTGCTTGGTGAAATCTTATGGCTCCTGTTACTTGGGAATTAAATTCGCTGGAAATGTTCTGGTGAATGCTTGTCAGAAAATGTCAATGTGTGGAACACAAACTGTTTTATTAGAAATATCTCAGCCTTGACAAGCTTTTGCCAAATGCTGACCAAGTGCTCTAGGACTTGGAACCTAGTGGAATCAAAAGCCCTCAATGGTCCAGGTGTGCCTGTCCCCAGGACATTCCCAAAGTCAGGAACACAGCTCTTTCAAGGTCCACAATTTCAGGGTGAATCTTTTGATGAATAACCCAGAACTCTAGCTCTGCAGTGGAGCTGGGGATCTAAAATCCCTACCTCTAGCCAAAAACACAAACCCTGGCATTTTAGATGGCAGCTCATTGAATTCAGCATTCTTTTTATTGACCAACACAAATTAGACAAGGGTTTCAGGTTCATGGAATAGCTCCAAGGTATAGGAAGCATATTTAATTTTGAAAATATATTAATGTTTAAAAAATATTACTTGAAAAATTTCAAAACCAAAATGGTTCTGGTCCAGTTTTTAACTGAAAAAAATTCCCATCGTCCTGTACTTAAAGAGGGGTAAGGACCCAGCCTTCACCAGTGACTTTGCTTATTAACAACTAATCCACACCTGCATACCTGTTTACAAGCACCTGATCTTCAGAAAAGCCTACAGTTATCCCTACTTTTCTGAATCTAGAGAGGAAAGCTGGAAATATAGATGCTTCCATTGAACAGAGAAGAAGACTGTCCTTCTGAGAAATGTTGAGGATATTCTTTCTAGCAGATAGAATAAGAGCGCCTTTACACTTCACAGCATGGATGTGGAATGGAAACATTGATGGTTCCCTTATGATTTCATTGACCTTTCTGTCAGTAAGTGAACTCTTTATATGGAGATACTCTTCAGTGAATAAAAGCTGATTAAACTCCTTTGCAAGCCAACTGAAAAATGAAAGTAGAAGGCACCTACAGCACCTTTCCTACCTCAGAAAAGCACAAGAGAATAGAATAAGTTAAGGATATCAAGGTACTGAATATATTACTTTAGTTAGCTTCATCTGAGGAAGTCAAATTGAAATTACTATGATGACCCAGCTGAGTACTGACCTGTTTAAAATGTGGTTTAAAATATTAGTCTGGGATTTGAAATCTGGTAGTACCTACCTCTAACACAGACTTTCTCATCAGCTTAAGTAAGCTGGTTGGTACATTGATTTCTCATGTACCACAATGAGAGTAGACTTCCAGAAGTCACAGGAGCTCAAGAAAATATCCACTGAGAAGTGCAGAGTGCCCAGGAGACAGCATAAATGAGCTTCTAAGTATTTTGTAACCATGGTGGAGTTTTAATGAAAACTATCCTCACAAAGTGCAATATCTAAGCAGTCTTACAGACAGTTCTTGTAGTTTTCATCATTTCTATGTTTAGAAATAATTTATCAAACTCAAAGGTATTAAAACAGTGGAAAGAAAAATCAGGGTTAGAGGAGAAACATGACAGATGTACATAAAACACTGATTTTTTCCCCAGTCTCACTGAGAATCACTGCAGACTTACAATGTGTTATTTGATGAATAAAAATGAAGCCTCTATTCTGTAATTTAGCTCTATTAGGAACAGCATTTGAACTGCTGTCAAGAGCTTAAATATACAAACTGTCCACACGAAAATTGTTTCTCAAAAGAAATGATCATATTCCACTTAGAATCATAGAATCATAAAACAGTTTGGGTTGGAAGGGACCTTAAAGATCATCTGGTTCCAGCCCCCCTGCCATGGGCAGGGACACCTTCCACTAGACCAGGCTGCTCAAAGCCCCATCTAACCTGGCCTTGAGCACTTCCACGGATGGGGCATCCACAGCTTCTCTGGGCAACCTGTTCCAGTGCCTCATCACCCTCACAGTGAAGAATTTCTTCCTTATATCTAATCTAAATCTACTCTCTTTCAGTTTAAAGCCATTACCCCTGGTCCTATCACTATGTGGCCTTGTAAAAAGTCCCTCTTCAGCTTTCTTGTAGGCCCCCTTCAGGTACTGGAAGGCTGCTATAAGGTCTCCTCGGAGCCTTCTCTTCTCCAGGTTGAACAACCCCAACTTTCTCAGCCTGTCCTCACAGGAGAGGTGCTCCAGCCCTCTGATCATCTTCATGGCCCTCTTCTGGACTCACTCCAACAGGTCCATGTCCTTCTTATGTTGGGGGCCCCAGAGCTGAACTCAGTACTCCAGGTGGGGTCTCACAAGAGCAGAGGGGGAGAATCACCTCCCTCGACCTGCTGGTCATGCTTCTTTTGAAGCAGCCCAGGATATGGTTGGCTTTCTGGGCTGCAAGGCAACACTGCCAGGTCATGTTGAGCTTCTCATCAACCAACACCCCCAAGTTTTCAGGCCCCTGAGATGGGAGATGGAGATAGGATGCAGAATGAAGCCCCAGTTGTCAAAGAGGTGGCAGTCACTGACCTGCTCCTCCACCTCAATGCTCACAAGTCTATGGGGCCAGATGGGATCCACATGAGGATACTGAGGGAGCCGGCAGAGGAGCTGGCCAAGCCACTCTCCATCATTTATCAGCAGTCCTGGTCAACCGGGGAGGTCCCAGATGACTGGAAGTTAGCAAATGTGATGCCCCTCTACAAGAAGGGTCAGAAGGAGGATCTGGGGAACTACAGGCCTGTCAGCCTGACCTCGGTGCCAGCAAAGGTCATGGAGCAGATCGTCTTGAGTGCCATTACGTGGCACATGCGGGACAACCCAGGGATCAGGCCCAGCCAGCATGGGTTTATGAAAGGGAAGTCCTGCTTCACTAACCTGGTCTCCTTCTATGGCAAGGTGACCCGCTTAGTGGATGAGGGGAAGGCTGTGGATGTTGTCTGCCTGGACTTTAGTAAGGCCTTTGACACTGTCTTCCACAGCATTCTCCTGGAGAAGCTGGCTGCTCATGGCTTGGATGGGTGCACTCTGCGCTGGGTTAAAAACTGGCTGGACGGCCGAGCCCAGAGAGTGGTGATGAATGGAGTCAAATCCAGTTGGCGGCTGGTCACAAGTGGTGTTCCC